>NC_141468.1:4633983-5203983 GCF_009769465.1 Tauraco erythrolophus
AGGCCCTGAGCAACCTGATCTAGTTGGGGATATCCCGGTTCCTTGCAGGGGGGTTGGACTAGATGGCCTTTGAGGGTCCCTTCCAGCCCTAGCGATTCTGTGATTCTGTGATTCTGTGATTCTGTATATGAGATTTAGATTCAGAGCCATGAAAGTGTGGTTTGCAACAGTGATTTCTGCTGTTTGAGATCTACTCAGATCTTTGTTGATGAGCTGGATGAATTCTTAATGTATCATCTATCTCGTTGACCTATTCTAATGTAAGATTTCCCTCTATGCCTGATCTCCCAGGCACTTTAGTTAGCAGCAGCAAACAGTATCGTGTTCCTTCACAGTAGTCTCAAGGACTTTGTGAATCCTCCCAAAGACCCTTAAAATTAGAAATTACCAGCAAACTTTGAACCACCAAAGATGAGTAACAGTCGATTTCCCGACTGTCTGAAATTAAATACTGTTGCCCCACTTAATGCCATGATTTGGATAAGTTGATTTCTAAGGGAGCTCAGGAAGCTGCAGCAACTTACTTCTAAGAGAAAGTAGCTTTGATGAAGATCATTTGGGATTTCAAACGACCTTAAGTGGAAAAAATCCAAATCCACAGTAAAACTAAACGGGAAAGTCTCTGGAGATCATATGTTTCAATGAGCTTCACTCAATAAGCTTATTAAGAAAAATGTCAGCAAATATGACACTGAAAAATCCACAGTGTATTTCTGCTAGTATCAAAAATTCTACAGTCCGAGACTACACTGCTCTATATTTATATCTACTGATTAATTAAATTGCACAGTGTTAGTTTAACTCATTGGGAAAAGATTTTCCTTTGGTACTAATCTTTGAATTAAATGTTACGACTGCACCATGGAAAAAGCAGAAAAAGATGGCACCATTTAGAAATATACACGTAGATATATATTTACCTTTAGGTATATATAATTTTTTATGCTGCTATCACTGTGCTAGCTCAATAAACTGTACTAAACCACATCTCATCTTGCAGAGAGATACCAGTTCTTGATGCTGAAGTATTGGCAACAGAAGTTCAAGCACTTTATAAAGTAAAACACCTGTGTTTGATCAGAGTGTGCACTCTCAAAACTCTATCTTTGAAAACCTTCTGGTACTTATTTACACCTTTGTAACACTTTTTAAGTGAGTTAAATGTCTGTTTGTTGATCTGGAAAGGTTTGCAGATTAGGTTGAATACGCAATCATCCTGGTGTGGACACATTTGTCTCAATCAAGATGCTTCCAGTATCTACAACAAAACTAGTTGTTTAGACTATTTTTATAGCCAGCAGAGGAAATAAACCCTTTTACAACACAATTCATCTCATTGTAAAACAATTGTCTAAAACTAGTCCCATGAATTTTATTCTAAAAATGTCTATTTGTCTCCATTGACTACGAAGAGAGCTGAGGGTTAACAGCTGCAACGGTAAGCAGTACCATATATAGGTGGAACTCATCGAACACACATGGCTTGTATATCTGATCAGATAAATTCAAATCTGTACCATCTGTAGCCATGGAAAAACAATGGACTTCTTCACAGATGATCAAGTCACCACCTGCTGATGCAACTGCAGGTTTTGCCTTGGAGGCTTAGGTCTAGAAGAGGAGAGGTAGTGTAAATAAGTGGTGAGTTATCTCACTGCCTGTCTCTTTGCATACTCTGGCCCTTATGCAACTGGTGCCTGCATCTATATTGATAGACTCACCAAAGGCTTTGGAAGTACAACTCAGACAAGTTTAAGAAGCTGAATGGTTGAAAGCAGGTAACCACAAGCCTGTTTGCTTGTCATTAGTTAAGATTTTCTGTGATTAGATAAATTCCCTAGCTGCAGAGATACAAATAGCTATTAAAATACCTGGCTTTGTGGGTTATCAGCTATGTTTTCTGAGTAACATGGGTTCTCAAGTTTGTTCCCTGCACAGGCCGGAAAGATAAAACCCATTGGAACCAATGAAAACAGCACACCAGTGTCTGTAGTAACCCACATTGTGCAGTTTTTTCTGTTTGTTCAGTTTTAAAGCACAGTCTACTAGTTGATACGTTGATGAAGTATCTATTTACCTACCTGTAGGTCCCTTGATGAAAGAGGAGTCATTAGCCTGAACTCATGGATGTTACTAGAATGTTATAAGGATGTCCTGGTTTTGACTGGGACAGAGTTAATTTTCTTCTTAGTAGCTAGAACAGTGCTGTGTTTTGGATTTAGCATGGGATTTGGTATGAGAAGTATGTTGATAATACACTGATGATTTTAGTTGTTGCTAAGGAATCAAGGACTTTTCAACTTCCCATGCTTTGCCAGTGTGCAGGTGCACAACAAACTGGGAGGGTGCATAGCCGGGGCTATGGACCCACAATTCTGGCTTAGGCCCAAATTGGCCAATTGCATACTCCATATTACACGAGGTCATACTGAGTAAATAGATGACGGTTGGCCGGGAAGCTCACTCTCTTCTCTGGGGTGGCTGTTTTGGGATTTCTGTCTTCTGGGATCAGTAGCCAGGGCCGGGATGGGTGTTAGTCAGCAGGTGGGGAGGAATTGCACTGTGCATCACTAATTTGTATATTCTATTGTTATTATTGTTATTATTATTATTGTCATTATTACTTTTAATTTTATTTCATTTACTAAATTGTTCTTATTTCATCCCACAAGTCTCCTTCCCTTTACACCTTCGATTCTGTCCTCCATTCGCTGGGGGAAGGGGAGGGTGACTGAGTGGCTGCCTGGTGTTTGATTATCAGCTGGGTTAAAACCTCAACAGTCATTTTTGGCACCCAGTATAGGGCATGAAAGGTTGAGATAACAACAGATTTGACCAGAATATGTTAAAACAAATTTGCTATAAGCACTCATTATGCTGCCTTGAATGTCACTGGCTGGAATGTTGTCCAGGTCCTGCACTTGGGTCACAACAACTCCATGCAACACTACAGGATTGGGGAAGAGTGGCTGGAAAGCTGCCTGGCGGAAAATGATCTGAGCGTATATGTTGATAGCTGGATGAATATGAGCCAACAGTGTGTCCAGGTGGCCAAGAAGGCCAAGAGCATCCTGGCTTGTATCAGCAATAGTGTGGCCAGCAGGACTAGGGAAGTGATTGTCTCCCTGTACTCAGCACTGGTGAGGCCACATCTCGAATACTGTGTTCAGTTTTGGGCCCCTCACTACAAGAAAGACATTGAGGTGCTGGAGCGTGTCCAGAGAAGGGCAACGAAGCTGGTGAAGGGTCTGGAGCACAAGTCTCATGAGGAGCAGCTGAGGGGACTAGAGTTGTTTAGCCTGCAGATAAGGAGGCTGAGGGGAGACCTTATTGCTCTCTACAACTACCTGAAAGGAGGTCATGGTAAGGTGTGTGTCAGTCTCTTCTCCCAAGTAAGAAGCGATAGGATGAGAGGAAATTGTCTAGTGTTGTGCCAGGGAAGGTTTAGATTGGATATTAGGAAAAATTTATTCACCAAAAGGATTGTCAAGCATTGGAACAAGCTGCCCAGGGAAGTGGTTGAGTCACCATCCCTGGAGGTATTTAAAGGATGTGTAGATGTGGTGCTTAGCGACATGGTTTAATGGGGACTTGGCAGGGTTAAGTTAACGGTTGCACTCAATAATCTTCAAGATCTTTTCCAACCTAAATTATTCTATGATTCTGTGACTTATTTGCTCTCAGAGTTGTTTTCAGAATTGTGTTATGTGGCACCTTACTTGATGTTCACTTTGAAGACATAAATTGTCACTGACTAAAACATTCAACAAGATTACGAGTTAGGAAGGAAAGGATGTTTTAGGTCAGTTTGTTTACATTCAACACAGTAGAGTTGGTCCATCATCTCCATTTTGTGTAAGGGTGAACTGAGTGAAAGAGGTCAAGAAAGACATGCTCTGTGTATTATCTCAGATCAAGAGACACTGATGAGACTTGTGTAACTTTGATGACATTAGTGCACTTGCCCAGATATACACAATCAGAATTAGATAAGCAGATAATTACTGGCAGAAAATTGAATTACATGGATTTATTTAAGCTGTGGTCATAATGAACATTACTATGTGATATGATTTAGAAAAAAAAACATAACCTTGACAAGATGAATTGGGATAGGCTACAGATGCCTACACACAAAATAGGTTGGAATGACCTTCTGCCCGGATCTCACACTGGAGAGTACCTGCAGCTTCTTTGTGGAGCCCTTGAAGTCACTATAAATGTCATGAGCCCATGAAGTTTCTTGGTAAGCAAAAGAACATCTTTGAGTGACATAAAAATACATGTTGGGTTATATTATACTTGTCTAGGTCCTACCCAGCTCCCAACACTCTCCCCAAGCTGTAAAGAGCTTCATCAAGAGGAGCGTGGCCAGCAGGTCGAGGGAGGTGATTCTCCCCCTCTACTCTGCCCTCGTGAGACCTCACCTGGAGTACTGCATCTAGTTCTGGAGCCCCCAACATAAGAAGGACATGGACCAGTTGGAGAGGGTCCAGAGGAGGGCCACGAAGATGATAAGAGGGCTGGAGCACCTTTCCTATGAGGACAGGCTGAAAGAGTTGGGGCTGTTCAGCCTGGAGAAGAGGAGGCTCCGGGGTGACCTTATAGCGGTCTTCCAGTACCTCAAGGGGGCCTACAAGAAAGATGGGGAGAGGCTGTTCAGGAGGGCCTGTTGCGATAGGACAAGGGGTAATGGTTTTAAAATAGAGGGAGGTAGATTCAGATTGGATATTAGGAAAAAATTTTTTACCATGAGAGTTGTAGAACACTGGAACAGGTTGCCCAGAGAGGTGGTGGATGCTCCATCCCTGGAGACATTCAAGGCCAGGTTGGATGAGGCCCTGAGCAACCTAATCTAGTTGGAGATATCCCTGTTCCTTGCAGGGGGGTTGGACTAGATGACCTTTGAAGGTCCCTTCCAGCCCTAACCGTTCTATGATTCTAAGAGCACATGAGTTACTGTCCCAGCAATAACATTTGCCATGTGAGATGCAGGGGCAGGATGCAGACACCATAATGCAGCTAATGCCATATGAAATGAGCATATAAATTCTCATTAAAATCAGCAGAGTCAGTAGGTGAACAGCAGCAGCAAGACTAACACTATTTTGGTGAAATAGATAAGTAGGACTCCATGGACTGTGATGATGAGGTCTCCTCTGGCTATGACAGGAACACCAATACTCAGCCCATAAGAAGAGACCATCATCATTGCTACTTAAAGCTAGGAACTCAAGCCAGTTGTCTAAGAAGAGGTAGCAAGTGTCATTTGAGCCCAATCAGAATGCCTTGCCAAGTCTCTGGTTGCTGATCTGAAAAGGAACAGGTCCCCTCTAATCTCAGGTCATGTCTGGCATGCTCACGCTGACATCCTATGGCATCTCAGCCGGTACTCAACAGCAGTGCTTAAATAGATCATAGAATGACTTGGGTTGGAAGGGAACTTAAAGATCACCTAGTTCCAACCCCCTGCCATGGGCAGGGAAACCCTCCACTACACCAGGTTGCTCAAAGCCTCATCCAGCCTGGCCTTGAACACTTCCAGGGATGGGGCAGCCACAACTTCTCTGGGCAACCTGGTCCAGTGCCTCACCACTCTCAATGTAAAAAATTTCTTCCTTATATCTGATTGAAATCTCCCCTCTTTCAGTTTAAAGCCATTGCCCCTTGTCCTATCACTACACACCCTAGTAAAAAGTCCCTCCCCAGCTTTCCTGTAGGCCCCCTTTAGGTACTGGAAGGCTGCTATAAGATCACCCCGGAGCCTTCTCTTCTCCAGGCTGAACAGCCCCAACTCTCTCAGCCTGTCTCCATAGTAGAGGTGCTCCAGCCCTTGGATCATCTTCGTGGCCCTCCTCTGGACCCACTCCAACAGCTCCATGTCCTTCCTATTTTGGAGGCCCCAGAGCTGAACACAGTAATCCAGGTGGGGTCTCACAAGAGCAGAGTAGAGGGGCAGAATCCCCTTCCTCGACCTGCTGCCCACGCTGCTTTGGATGCAGCCCAGGACATTGTTGGCTTTCTGGGCTGCCAGTGCACGGTGCCGGCTCATGTTGAGCTTCTCACCAACCAACACCCTGAAGTACTTCTCACCAACCAACACCCTCAAGTACTTCTCAGGCTGCTCTCAATCCATTCTCTGCCCAGCCTGTACTTGTGCTTGAGATTGCCCCAACCCATGTACACGACCTTGCACTTGGCCCTGTTGAACTTCATAAGGCTTGTACAGGCCTATCTGTCCCGCCTGTCAAGGTCCCTGTGGATGGCAATGAGTCAAGCCTTGTTCACAGGTTTAGATTTCTGTCTTTCTAATTACTTTTTCTTGAAGATGGTCAGTATCTGCCATTCCTGAAATCCCAACTAGATTTGTTTCCACTGAGAGAACAATAATATCTCCATCCGGACTAGTCATCTATTCTCTTTTCTGAATCAGTAAGGCAAACAGATGTTGTGCACACCACATTTCACCCTAAACAGATCATTCCAAGTAGGTCATAGCTGAGAAGTATTTCTTTCCTCCCATTGACTATAACAGCAAGCTCAGAGGTAGGTGCCGTTTCATCGATATGTTCATGTTCTCTTTCAGCACATGACAGTACAATAATACAATCCACTTATAGCACCATCAGGGAAATAGAGCAGGGTTTCCAGCTCCAAACAACCTTTTCTCAAAGCAATTCTTCTGTTCTGCAAGGTCTTCTTCATGCAATGGAGCCTCCAGCCAAGCCTTTCCTTCTTTTGCCCTGTAACAAGTTGCTAAAATAAATTGTTTAGCGAGTCTGTTGTCAAAACTGTGTTTTGATCTGCCTGCATTTTCCTCTGCAGTGTTTGTAAGGATGCAATCATGTTGTAAGAAAATAATCATGCTCGTTTTGCTCTTTTCCTAAGCCTACAGTAGGTCAATGTATTAACACTTTGTGATACCAATCTTGGAACTGCTTTTAATCCGGTATTAACTCTCTGACATCTTAGTAGTATTATTCATAGTTTCCAAAGCAGGATATTGAAGCTCAAATTACTACTACTTTCAGAAACAGTTCCCTAAATCCAGACAGGCACATCACTGAGAAGACCATGAGATGGTCAGTGCAGTTGGTCACACGATGAGAAGGGATAGTGGGGTGAGCACAATGAAAGATGATCCTTATACACAGACACAAAAAAACTATCAACTGAAAAACCTGACCCTGTACAGACTCAATAGTGGTGCATTTTCAGATGCTCTCAGAACAAGTGGTAGAAAGGAAAGGAGGCCACCTGAACGGATCTCCAGCTCGCAAAAATTGGTAAAGCCACCCTGAAGGCAGCTTACACCATCTGAAAAGTTGTCCCTAAGTATTCATTTGGATGTAAAGCCAGAAGAAAACTTTCTATTTACAAATAATAGCTTTTGTAAACACACTTTTCTAGTGATGGCTATTTTATTGTCTGACTGATGCACTGTAGGGAACACAATTCTAAGTTTTCTTGTAGGCTACATTTTTATTTTGCAGCCAGATGTCACAATAAAATTGTATACGAAGAAGCAATACAAATAAGATGCCAAAGTGAGAAAAAATAATCAGCTCAGGGAGGAGGAAAACACATTTCAGTCTCCAAAACTTCAGCAGAAACTCTTATATTTCCATTATGAAAAAAAATCACATTCTTAATGTAAAGGCCTCTCTGATATGCTCTGTAATATTATGTTGTTCTGCATATAGTCATTTTGTGAGAAATCTCTATTATAAACTTTCTCTTGCTAAATCTTTCCTACTATAATCCTATAAATACCTGAAATTTGTTTACAACTCAGTATATCTTTGGTTAGGGCTTTGATGCATTTTGAGGAAAAGTACCATAAGAATTCTTCATTCTCCATCATATCTGAGGGGTGACTTTTAAGTGTTCACCACATATTTTGACAAAGGGGACCCCAGAGGCAGCCAAATTACTGAAATCCTGAGGAACGATGAAGCCACAGCATTAGGAAGGTGGAGTGCTTTTCACAGAATCACAAAATGGTTACAGTTGGAAGGGACCTCAAAGATCATCTAGTTCCAACCCCCCTGCCATGGGCAGGGAAACCCTCCACTACACCAGGTTGCCCAAAGCCTCATCCAACCCGGCCTTGAACACTTCCAGGGATGGGGCATCCACAACTCCTCCGAGCAACCTGTTCCAGTGCCTCACCACCCTCTGAGTGAAGAATTTCTTACTTACATCTAATCAAAATCTCCCCTCTTTCAGTTTAAATCCATTGCCCCTTGTCCTATCACTACACGCCCTTGTAAAAAGTCCCTCTCCAGCTTTTCTGTAGGCCCCCTTTAAGTACTGGAAAGCTGCAATAAGATCACCCCAGAGCCTTCTCTTCTCCAGGCTGAACAGCCCCAGCTCTCTCAGCCTGTCTTCATAGCAGAGGTGCTCCAGCCCTCGGATCATCTTCGTGGCCTCCTCTGGACCCGCTCCAACAGCTCCATGTCCTTCTTGTGCTGAGGACTCCAGAGCTGAATGCAGTATTCCAGGTGGTTACCATGTGGTATTTCAACCACTTAAGTCCTAACAATGAGACTGTAGCCTTATCAGATTACTAGTCTTACCATTTTTACTTGGATTTCCAAGTACTCTATGAAGACATTAACACTGTAACTATTGAAAAGTGGGAAAAGTGAACAGTTAAATACGAAACTATCTGCCCTAAACTGGACAGTGGCAGAAGTAGACAACAGGTCTCCTGAAGTCCAGTGTTCACTTCACCAGCAGAGAAGCACTGCCCACATCAGCCTCCAAGAGCTACAGCAGGAGCAAAGCGAGGTATGAGCTGCACGCTGAATACTGCTTGTGACAACAGAAATTGCTGAACCATTTCAGCTGAACAGTGGCTTCACCCTAGAGTCCTTTGCAAAGCCAACACTATGGCATTTTATTTTCTTGTACTCCAGCAGTGAGGTGGTAGATGAGGATTCAATTTCCTTGACCTGCAGGGATTTGAAATCACATTCACCATCTCTTAACAGAAAGATTGACAAGTAACACAGGGAAGAGTGTTGCTGTCTCCTCTTGGAGCCATATCATGCATGAGAACTGCTCCACTTTAAATTTGCTCAAGGGAAGCAAATGTGAAAATTACACAGGTTGCTAAGTTTTCTGGAGCCATGGACCTTGGACCACCATGAAAAGGAAGTCCTGTGCTTCAGCAATACTTGTATGATCCTACCAAGCAAAGCTAGGTGGTGGGACAATCTGTGAGAAGGAGATACTGGAGAATGTACTGTCCCTTGGTGCTCAGGAGTCAAGGCCATGCCTACAGTCCCTCTCCCATATGTTTGAACATTTTATGCAAAGCAGAGAGGTGCAAGCAGGAGAGATGGAAAAAAAGCTGAAGAACATTACCGAACATTTACATCCTCCCAGGCACAGAGAGGCAGTGGACAACACCTGAGACTTTGTAGTCTCCAAAACCTGAGCATATTTACACTGAGCTGCTCCCTTCCCCGGTGTATGAAGGACACCTCAGCCTAGCTTTCCTATTGTTGCAAATTACCAAATTATAAATAAACCACTTTGAATGGAGCATTTCTGACAATTCATAGAAATGCTGTGTTGGATGCCTCCCAACACTTTTTTTTTTTTTGGCTATGAAAGAAATAAGAATTTCCATCTTGAGCCAGATTGAACTGGATCATAGAATGGTCAGGGACCTCAAAGATCATCTAGTTCCAACCCCCCTGACATGGGTAGGGACACCCTCCACTACACCAGGTTGCCCAAAGCCTCATCCAGCCTGGCCTTGAACACTTCCAGGAATGGGGTATCTACTACTTCTCTGGGCAACCTGGTCCAGTGCCTCGCCACCCTCAGAGTGAAAAAATTTCTTCCTTATACCCAATCTAAATCTCCCCTCTTTCAGTTTAAATCCATGTTTTTCTCATCTTTAATTTTGAGGGTGGACAAGGGGTCAGCCCCCAAACAGTTATTCACACTGCACAGCCAACTGTAACAGGCACCTGGTGTGAGTTTATAAACCAAAACAGTGGGGGCAGGTTACAGCGAGCTCTGCAAGAGAAAGCACATATTCCACTCAATAAATGAATAATAAAGTTTCAGGTAGGAAATAAATATTGAAACTAATTTTCCACCAGGGAAATCTCTTTGCAGTAACTAATTTAGATGGAGAATAAAACAAAAAGACTCTATATCTCAACCTTGCAATAACCTGTCACTGAGCACCACTCACCTCTGGTGTCTGCTTAGAATTGGTGCATGCATGAGAAGAAGAGGTGACACCTGCCTTACTGTTTCCCTTATAAACCAAATTGAATAAATCATGTACAAAAGGGTTTTGGTTTTTTTTTTTTTTTCAAAATAAAAACAATGCATTAAGGTCCCTCGGACATTCTTCAGCAGCAAGGACAAGAAGCTTTTCTTTTCAGTGCTGTCAGTAATTACATGAAATACTGCAGGTGAAGAGATGGTTTTGGTGTTCCATCAAGAAATTAAAATGCTCTCATGGTGAAGGCAGAGCCTTCCAGTTGCTAGTGGTGGTTTTCTTGTTTAAAATTTGCTGAAGATTAAAACCAGGGCCAGATGAACAGTACAGAAAGGTTGGCAAAATGTTAACGTGTTGAGTGCCTGTGGTAGCATGGGCTGGAGACCACGACAAGAGAAGTGAAGTTTGACTTCCTAGAGGTAGAAGGAACAAAGTGATGGCCAGGACCGACACTGCCTCTTCCCTGCACAACCACTCATGGTGACCCTGGGGGTCTGACTAGCACAAGTTTCTATTGGGATATACGTACACTGAAGGTCCCTGTGAAAAGGTGCATCCCCCACCGGTAGGATGGTATTGCAACCTTTCCCTGAAAAAAACAGATGTTGCCCCTGTGTGATCTGCTTGCAGAACCCTGTATGCAAGCACCACGGGAAGCAAAAATGCTTCCATTCTCCTGGAAGCAAAAATAGAAAGAGAAGCATAGTGCCTTCTCAGCAAACAAATGAAAACACTATGTAGTGGGTTAGGCCAATCTGGCAACTAAACCCCACGCAGCTCTCCCACCCCAGTAAAATGGAGAGGAGAAAAATGTAATAAAAGAGCTGAGGGTCGAGACAGGAACAGAGGAGCACCCACCAACCACGGTCCCGGGCAAAAGAGGCTGTTTTCTTAAAGCAAAACTATTTATTAACAGCTACCTACAAAGAGAAAAGCACACAAAAATGGTTACTTGAGGGGATAACAAGAAAACAAGGCCAGGTCTTAAAAACAACACCACTCCCCCCCTTTTGCCTTCTCTTCCCGGCTCTACCTCCTCCCCCCAGCGGCGCAGGGGGCAGGGAATGGGGGGGTGCAGGTCAGTTCATTCCATGCTGTTACTGCCGCTTCCCTTAAAGGAGGAGGAGTCCTTACACCATTGTCCCTTGCTCCAGTGGATCCCCTACTCACGGCGAAAACGTGAATCCTGCCCACTGGGAGGCAAATCCTTACCCCATTGGATTTGCCCAAGTGCGGCTTTACCAGCCCTGGGCTTTTAAGGAGCTGCAGCCACTCGCTCTGGCGTGGGCCATCACACAGACTGTAAATGCCTCCGGCGCGGGGCGTCACATCGACCTGAAATG
Source organism: Tauraco erythrolophus (assembly GCF_009769465.1). Classification (NCBI taxonomy): domain Eukaryota; kingdom Metazoa; phylum Chordata; class Aves; order Musophagiformes; family Musophagidae; genus Tauraco; species Tauraco erythrolophus. The sequence continues at coordinate 4,645,576 of NC_141468.1, forward strand.
CGCCTCCGCACAGACTGAGATGCGTCAATGCGCCCCGACCTGTACCCGTGAGTCACAACAGGCTCAGGCTCAGGCATCTCCTTTAACGAAACACCTCCCCATCGGCGGGGGCATCCCACGGACTCTAGATGCACCGTGCTCAGGCTCTGGCATCTCTTCTCGACGTGGATCCTCCACGGGCTGCGAGTGGGTCTCTGCTTGCTCCACCGAGGACCGGTTACAAAGGGGGGTGCTCGCAAGGGGGACTCAGCCGCGGCACACGTTGTTCCGTTCCATCTTCACTGACCTCTTATCTGTGTGGCCGTTTCTCTTAGATTTCAGTCCTTTCTGGGTGAACTCGGCCCGGTGGGCGCCCCGGCAGCGGGGCTCTCCCCGAGTTCCCCAAGCGGCTCCGCCGCCGCCATCCTCGACGGCGCGGGCGCCGGCCGGGCGCCGGGGCCGTGCCCCCCTCCCTTCTCCTTGCTCCTGGGCACAGGCACACACCTTTCCGGTTCCTTTGTCCGACGTAAATAGGGCAATTCGCAGAGGCGCCGATTGGCTCAAGCCCCGAGGGGGATGGGAGTCCGGTCTGATGGGCAGCTTCTGCCACCCGGACCTCCACCCCCACTTCAAACCATGACACACTAAAAGAGAAAAGAAGTAGGAAAAGAAACGCCATCTAGGATCACTGTTCCTGCCTGCTGAAAGCTCACATCTGAGTTGTCCCCACTCTGGAACATATTTGCCTCCATCTCTGACTACATGGAGAAAAGAATCAAGACCTTGTCACAGTCCTTCCCTGATACCACCTGTCAATGTGCAGTATCTGGCAAATCAGAGTAACTGTTTCCTAAAGGCTCAAAGAGCATTTCATTTTAAACACCAATATCTACTCTCCCAGATGCTTCATAACCTCTGGCTGAGCTTATCCTCTATTAACCCTCTTGGTTAACCTTTCCCAACTCCTTACCTACCTTCAGTGCTTGTTTCTCTTTGCTGTACTCCACATCCCAGTCTAGGCACAATGCTGTTGCACCTCTAGTATTGTTTAGTCTATTACATAAACCTCTAGTATTGTCTGAACCCTCCTAGGACACCTGAGGTGAGCCTCATGGTGCTGATGTGGCACAGGACAGATGGGAGAGGTTCACTTTTGGAGCAATAGTCAGAGGCTAGGCAGGATACAGTGGGGCATCACTGACAGTGACTGGCACATGCTTACACACTTAAATATCGTTTTCTATATTTTCCTTAAGATATCATTTAAAACATTCATATACCAATAAAACATTAATATATTCAAACTTCATAAAAAATATTAGTATGCTTACAAAGTAGCTTCTTGCAGATGATGTGTGCTTGAGCTTCCACAGACAAAGAGCAAAGCATATCCATCCAATTTGAGGCAACTTATATCTCTACAGCCTCAAAAGCAACGACAGAAAGTTAGGGTGCTCTGGAAGGGGAGGAAAGTTGGAGGACAGAAATTATATTATATTGGTCGCAGCAGCCCAGAAACGTCTACAACTGTAGGTGGAAACACCTACACTGGAGCTAGTCATCCAGAGTGCAACTCCACCACCTTAGTGTCCTGTGCACCAGTGGGCAGTCCTTGAAATACTTGAGCAAGCCACACAAGGTTGGTAGATATGCTATCGGATATCGTGGGAAATCAGGAATTGGAAATAGAGCGTTATTCGTCTCACTGATTTTAAACATCGGAACTAGAGCAGGATAAACCATTCTGTTGGAAAAGCTGCATCTCTCCAGTGATGTTAAAGGAGTCCAAATATCCCTATCAAGAAAGAAATATCCTGTCCACTCCCAACTTCTTGAAGTCTAAGAGGTAACGCATGGCAAAAACAGTTCTCACCATCCTCACCTATACCTGGAGTGTGAGAGTCCTTCACCTCACGTCTTGCTCTAGCATCTCATCAATATCTCAGCTTACAGGTCCCCAGGATAAGGAAACTTGTCTTCCTGCTACACCGGTAAAGCATCATGTAATTTTATGTGAATGATGCATTGAAATAAATAACTGTATGTTTCTATGTCGAAGAGTCTCAAGCACAGAAAATAAATCGCCCATCTCACTTTACAGCTTCACCATTGGCACCTTGAAGAAGTAGCTCATTAACAAGTGAAGGAGGATGCAGCAAGGGGGGGGAAATCCAATTTCTAGCTCGCAGTATTTTGCTAAAAACGCTGATAACAATTTCTGCTATTAGTCTCTGTCAGAAATGCCGGAGTCATTACCGAAATGGTGTGGCCAGAGGGCACCCTGCATTACAGCTCACTGCAGAGTCTGAAATCCTTGAATAAACATTACAAAGCATAGCAAAACTGTGTGTATTTGAAAGTTTTCGAGTAATTAATGTAGTACTCAGCTCTGTTAGTAGCAGACAGTCAAGCAGAAAGGAAATCTCACCTTCTGCTTACCATGTCCTAGCTGAATCAGTGTGTTGTGGTGGTTGTCCCAGCTTGCACCCATGCAGGCTTTGGTAGGGTCGGCTGAGCACGCGTTTGAGTACCTGACCCAAGCATTCAATTGCATCCACACAGAATCCCCTTGGAGCACACTTCTAGGACCCCATTCCATCGGGGTTGGAATTCAAAAAGCATTTGACCCTTTTCCGCAATTCCTTTCCTTATGCCAGTTGCACATCATGTGGGAGGTGCTGAGCTCAGCTGTACACCGCGGTGTCCATCACCAGGAGGTCAGGACTCAGATGTGAAGACAGAAGAGTGCTTAGATGGTGAGAAGAGAGGCATTCACAGAGCAGCCAATCAAGATCAAAACTCTTGTTGCCCCAAAGCATAGTAATTGTAACTTGTCAGTAGCAGCCTGTGTGCCTCCATGAGGACCACGTTCCTGAGAAGAAAAGGCTCATAACATCTTGGAGAGTGTTCCCAGTATTTACAAGCCAATGGCAATTTCTGCTTTTTATGTGGTTTAGAATCCTAGATCTCACATTCCCCAGGGATTTCCATAGGAGTCAAATACTGAAGGGTCACTATGAATCTGGCTTTACCACTGACTTTCCTGAGCACGGAGGTATCCGTCAGCTACAACATCCAAGGAGCTTAGGACCTACTGTCTGTACTACTGACTCCCTTCTGTGGAAGTGAAGTAGTGACTCACCTTTTGGGCATACTGCAAAAATTAGTTAATGTTTGGGGAGCGTTTTAATGAGATAAAGTGTGGTAAAAATGCTAAGTATTATTATTGTTCCACTTTGTCTTCCACTTAAATATAAAGCGGGATTGTACAGCTCCTTCCCAAGTGTCTCCCAAGGGTGTTTCTAAAGCAATTATGTTGGCTGACACCGTCGAGCTTCAGAAAATGGAAACGATTCAGAGGCTGACCAATCAGCCCCTTTACCAGCAGATGAATCTGACGACTTCAAAGCTATTCATTAAGCAGTACTATGAATTGATTACATAAATTAGCATGCCGCTGACAAGGCAGGGAAGGGAGGAGAAGACGGCAGAGGAGGCCGACATAACACATCCCTCATTTGGCAAAGACAGCAGTTATTAGGAGCCCAGAGCTAATGAAAGAGACAGATCCATTAGGCACGTGTCGCTGGAAGGGATTGATTGCTGCCCCGAAAAGGGGGCTGCTCCTCTTGTTACTGGGGGATTATATTTGTTCTAGCTTGTTGATCCAGGGGTAGCTCTGTCACATTTAACAAGAAAGTGTACCTTGTAGAGAGAGGGAAGAAGGTGACAAAGTTGCTTCAAAGCCATTATTGAAATCTTCTAAAACCAAGCAGTGCCAGTCAGGTTGGTTTTGCTGTTAAAAGGGAAAGTGAGTGAGGAGGATTTTCTGTCTGAAGCACCTATATTGGGAGAATACAGCCAGAACTATTGGGAACAGGAAGTTTTTCAATGGAAAATTTGAATGAAAATATCAGACAGATGTTTGAACCCTGCCTCTGATGAACACTGCCTGTCCAGGACTAGCATGATGTTATGTCTCATTTCAGGTTCCCTTGAGCTTAGCAAACCTGGATCAGAGCTGAAAGGATCAGATCCTCTCTGGAAAAACCTAATCAGAGCTCAGCTAACTGCAGTCAGGCCCCGTTTGTCCATGCTGTTGTTCGGAGCTTGCCTTCCTCTCTGCAATAATTAATATGCTGTACCTACCTCAGACAGAGAGTCCCTCCCTCCCTTGCCCAGAGAAGTTGTGGCTGCCCCATCCCTGGAGGTGTTCAAGGCCAGGTTGGATGAGGCTTTGAGCAACCTGGTGTAGTGGAGGTTGTCCCTGCCCATGGCAGGGAGGTTGGAACTAGATGATCTTTGAGGTCCCTTCCAACCCAAACCATTCCATGGTTCTACCTCGAGTCCCAGCACACTACAAAATCCTTGACTCATGTTTGGATCCACTTTAATTTCAGGTGCATGAGTCTTGAGCTGTAAACATTCCCTCTCCGGGCAACAAAAACATCATTTCACAGTGCAGCTTGCTTCCAGCTGGAGAAGAATTGATAAAATGGTCTGATTCAACGTTGTCCATATGCAGCATTACTTCTTCGTTCAGGACTCTTTGGACAGCCCTACCTTGCCATCTAATTTAACCCAGAATATGCCTGTGTAACTCTAAGTGTAGACAAACCACTTGTCTTTTTTTGTTAGAAGTAGATTTTCCACCCATTGGAGTTGCTTCTGCCCCTGCATTAAGGGAAGATGGGTTGAGTCATCTTCCATTGCTGGTCTGTATTGCAGCAGGATTTGGGTAATTTCTAATTAAAGGGGTGTAAGTGTGCTGTTCAGCCCTCTAGACCCTTAAGTATATGCTTAAATTAAGCAGATGTTGAAGTGCTCTTCTGAATCGGGAGCCCAAATAAGCTCTGGCTGAGTTTTCTGCCATATTTTGAAATTGTTGCAATCCGTTATTCCCAGTGCAGCTTGGGCACTGCAACTAAACAAAACCTCTTGGAAAAAGAAGCTCTTAAGAGAAAGGCACATCTCATTTGGTCACCTTTTACAGACAGCTATCTGCTTAGTCAGTTTGGTGCTGTTTGTCTAGCAAAGGTTTGCATGCTGCAGGAACAAAGCACTGTTTTCATTTTGTGACTGATTTTAGTTCCTAAAATATTTCGCTTTCTTTAAAGAAAGAATCAATTTTTTACTCTGCAGTTCTGTTGCCAAAGAGAGAGGAATCCTGAATCTGATATTTGTTCAGATTTCTTCCAAATTTGCAAGAAAAATACTTTGATTTAAAAAGGAAACCAGCCACAGGCTGGTGAGCATGGTTCAGGGAACAGACCTCCCCACTGTTTCAGGTGGCTTGCTGGTTTCTGCTGGAGAAAAAGCTGCATTTGATGGATCACCAAGAAAATCCACTCTGGCAAATGAACGCTGGTGGCAGCTGCACAAATTTAGACCAACTGACTTGTCATGTTGCAATAAGAATTCAGCAAGATCAGAAACCACCAGAGCATCATTAAATTTGGATATTTGATGAAGCAGCTTTGTGCAACAATTGAACTTCAGAGAGGAGTTTTCTACCCTTCCCCATTGAAGTAATTTGGTGGATTTGTTATTAACCAAGAAAAAACTGACTAGGATAGAGTATCTTGCTAACTCCAGCTACCTAGGGATTACACAGAGCTTGCTGTATTATGCAGTTGTTCCTTTGCATATTTCATTGACTCAGGGGGAAATATTAAAATTTGTAATTTCCATATTGCCAGATTATTGTACACTCTCTGATGATTGTCCTCGCGATTTTTTTCTGATCTGTCAATTTCCACACTATTTAAAAAGACAATTTGACTGCCTTAATGCCAGAAGAATCTCACAGGGTATTCTCTTCTTTTTTTTCTTTTCTTTTCTCATCATAGGAAAGGCTATTTTCATGACTAGAAACCTATCATTACCATTCATTGAGCACCTTCCCTTGCCATTGCAGATAAACACTGAGCTTAACAGTTTTTAGCCTTGAAAAAAAAATAAAATTTCAAATCTGCTCCCAGGAAGTCTTTGGTAAATATCATGTCACCATGGAGTGCCACATTAATAGAGAGTGTGAAATACAAGTGTGAAGTCTATGATATATCTATACCCTGTGCTTTTATATGTCATAATATTTAGTTATCCACAACTAGAGGAACTCACAAGATTTTTGAAGTGCAGTAAGCAGTACTTTGCACATTTTACAGACAGGGAAGATGGAAAGATACACAAAATAGATGCAGTGATTGGCAGGAGGTAAGGCAGCTCCTGAATTACAGCTCTCAGTATTGATCTGCCATCTTCCTATCCCACATACAGCCCAGTGCCTCCAGAGTTGATTAAAACAAGAATGAATTAATAAGGCCAGATGAGGTAAAAGGTTTGGTAAGAGGAGATGCAAAGCTTGTCAACAGAGAGACACATGTGAACATTCTGCCACAATAATTAATGGTGGGAATTGTAAGTGGAGCTGTCAGTTCCCTTTTTAAGCCTCAGTGTTAATACTTGCTTCAAATGAAGTGCCCTTAGATTTATTTACACAAGGACCTGCTATTGTGGAGACAGAACAACAGCAATGAGTGTCCTGAAGCACCTGTTATGGTGGGTTTTGCCCATTGACCATCACCCTCCAGTTCTCCACAAACCTGAGATCCATCTGAGCAAGTGCCCTCAATGTAGAATAACAAAAGCAACCACTTTCATTATCTGCTGTGCAAGATGCAAAGGCTTTCTGCAGATCAGATGATCTCAAGTAACCTGACAAAGCCACTCTCCTGGAAGAAGGGACTTTCCAGCATGGCCATAGTAGAAACGGGTCATGAGACATGTATCTTGAGTCATGCTCTAGGACTGCTGCCAAAAGATTTTTCACTGAAGAAAACCATGGGTATTCCTAGAGGATGAATGTCCCTTTCATGAGATAAGCAGTGCAGATAAGAGACAGAATAATAGCAAAATACTCAATAATATCAAATACGTGTTTTGGAAGCCATTAAGCTCTTCACAGTGATGTGCTCCTCTGGCATGGTTGAAACCACGTGGCAGAGATAGAGGCTCTGAGCATTCTTCTGAACAAATGACAATGGAAAACTTACCCCTTTTCTGCTTTAGAGGAAGAGAAGTTGTAGAGCCAGAGAGCAATATACCCATTCCAGCTCTTCGAAGTTTTCATTAGTTCCTAATGAAAGCTTTGCAGATGGGGGAGGCAGCAATTAACAATTAACAGCAATTAACAATTATTTCATCTGCTTGCTTCCTGCTGGAAAAGGGAGACAATTAAAGTCTCTTATCCTGTCCCTGCTCTTCTCCCACTCTACCTTGGGAATTACGTTATCAGGGAGTCATTTTATTTAGCAAAGTACCTGCCTTGGCTTGCAGTAAATAGTTACTGCCTTAGGGTCAGTTTTTTAGAGATGCCTGAAGACCCAGCTGAGTACTTCTGAAAACTCACAAGGTGCTTTTTTTGTGTATATAGAAGTGTAAATAGTTGGTCTTGATTTATGAGATAAGAAAGAATAAGGAAATCAGGGCACAGTAATGGATTATGTTATGCCATAGGGAAAAGAAGATGGTGAGTGTCAAAGGAAGAGTATTGACTGTAAGGGAAGAAATGGTTGAAATATATTGTTAATTTATTTTGTGAGCTAATAATTTAATTTGTGAACTATATACACATACATAAAAAAGAAGGAGGGAGTTTTACTGTCAAGCCTAAGTCCACCCAGTCTTTTAGAGGTGGAGCTCCCAGGTGTGTGTCTGGGATGTGGCTGCGTTCTTCAAGGTGTTTGTCAGTATTAGAGCAATGTGCTACTCTGGGAGATGAACCCCACCTCACAGCAAGGCTTCTGAGGTTGGTTGAGCACTCCCCTGAAATGGCACTTCTCTGTGCAGCTTGTGCTGGAGATCTAGGACACATTTGCCTGTGATTCTTGATCATATAGACATGAGCTAAGAAGAGAAATGGTTGAGCTTAACATAAGGATTCTAAGGAACTAAATGGATAAAAAAGAGCAACAAACCCCTGATGGGAGACTAAAGGAAATCTGTTTCTGCTAGGCATAAATCTGTGATGCAGACAGAGAAGTTAACAGCTGTACCACAATGAATTGAATTGAGAAAAGAGAGTTATATGCTTAGGTTATAAGAAGAATTAGGATAATATAGCATGACTGCTATATTATATAGATTAGATATAAAGAAGAAATTTTTTACAATGAGGGTGGTGAGGCACTGGAATAAGTTGCCTAGAGAAGTGGATGCCCCATCCCTGGAAGTGTTCAAGGCCAGGTTGGATGAGGCTTTGGGCAACCTGGTGTAGTGGAAAGTGTCCCTGCCCATGGCAGGGGAGTTAGAACTAGATGATCAAGATGGTACTGAGACAGTGACGAATTGCCATTTCAATTTCAAATTTCAAAATTTCAAAGTCCAATTTCAAAACTGGGTTTTCCTTTGTTAAAGAAAAAAGTATCCCTGAGGATGACACTAACATGGGAGACTTCGACATCTTAGGTGAAGTGTGGGAGACAAAATGCTGTGTGTAAGAGTACATCTCAGGTGTCTTTGATGTGATGGTCACTTGGCAGAAAGCAGTGAGGCGGTCTATGAAGGAAGTTTAAATTTTAGAAGAGCTTGTGGTAAAAACAAATCTACATTAAGTTGATTCATTTTCTGTTAAGCAGAAAGGTACATCAGAACTGATCTGCAATGAAGATTCTTGATCTAAAAAGACCCAGGGTTTCTTTATGTCAGTTATGTGAAAACTACTTGGAATGGGAGTGGGAAAAAAATATTAGGACTCCAAAGTCAACTAAATCAATTTTTATCCCCAAAATAACTTTTTGGTAAGATTTCTATGACTTCAGGTTTCCAAAATTTAGATACATTAACTAAGTTAATTGTCCTCTGGAGACATCTGTCTCCCTGTGCTACAGAAGATAACTCATTCTGTCCTAGGTAATGGTCTTAAACAGATGAGATAAACTGCCCTCTGGAGGTGCTTGTCTCCTTCCTTGGCTATAGAAGGAATTTAGATGTGGTACATATGCCTGAAAAGCTAAAATTAATTGATGTTGATAGACCACGGTGGGAGGAAATGAGACACCTACAAGGTGAGGTGGGGGTGGTGAGGAAGTAAAGCATTAATCAGCAAAGAAAACAGCATCTCAAGGTTATGAAAATTTAGAACAGAGTAAGAATGGCTATATTTCAAGTGGTAATTGTGGAAACATTTGTAAAATACATATATCACCAGAAAGCAGCCACTAACAAAGCAGGTTTTTAGCACAATTGATAATATCAGATACATGTGAAGGCATTTCTTACAGTTCTGCAGAAAACACCTCAAAACTCCTTCCAAAACTTCAGTTCCAAACCATCTATGTGTTAAAACTTAACTGTGTGCTTATGTGACCGGGTAGTTACAGAGTTGTGCTGGTGAACCTCCTCAGGTTGTCTGGAAGGGAGAGAAGGAAATGGCATTTAAAAACTTGAAAGAATTTTTTTAACAGAGCAAAAACATAGTAAGTCAGGTTTTCATCCAGCAGAAAAGTGTGGATAACTGGTGACAAAACTGAAGTGAGGTCGGTAGAGAAGGACTAGATTTTATGGAGGAAATATGAGCCTGTCAGCAGAATGCCTCAGATTGGAGAGATCTAAATCAACCTGGTCAACCACAAAGTTACTCGTTTAGATCTCAGAAACATTGCATGTCTCTGCATGCAAATTCATTAGCTCAGCTTTTCAGTTCATCACCTCCATGTGATTTCTTTACATGTTTCTGTATGTCTTTCACAGAATCATAGAATGGTTTGGGTTGGAAGGAGTTCCAACCCCCCTGCCATGGGCAGGGACACCCTCCACTACACCAGGTTGCCCAAAGCCTCATCCAACCTGGCCTGGAACACTTCCAGGGATGGGGCATCTACAACTTCTCTGAGCAACCTGGTCCAGTGCCTCATCACCCTCTGAGTAAAAAATTTCTTCCTTATATCCAATCTAAATCTGCCCTCTTTCAGTTTAAAGCCATTGCCCCTTGTCCTATCACTACACGCCCTTGTAAAAAGTCCCTCTCCAGCTTTCCTGTAGGCCCCCTTTAAGTACTAGAAGGCTGCCTCTTTGAGGCATGGCTTTCAAATATGCAGTGAAATTGTTATCTAGAATGAAGATCTTCTAGGTTTGATTTGGTGGTGCTTAGCTAAGCTTATGGATGCTTGAGTGCAAGGTGAGCTATGTGAGACATGACAATTCTCCTGCTCTGCATGTGGTATGGAGAAGTGTCTGCCCTTGTCTCTAGGACTATAGCAACTCCCATACCTGATCTCAGTGTAAATCCATGTGCAACTGAAAAAGACTTTCCTTCCCAAGTCCTTGTTCCTAACCATCCCAAAATGCTGATGGAAGACCTCATCCAGGTAGGTAGACATATTGGGAAAAGGAGCCAGCTGAGAGATTAGATGGCTTTTTAATGTGGGTTAGTCTTCAGCCAGATGAATTTCCCAACTGACAAAATACTGATGCCAGCACAAGTGAGAAAGCAGAAATGACACAGGGAGGGGATGGGACCATTCATTGAAGGAGGAAGAGTGCTAGCACTAAGGTGACAGCCTAACCTTGGCTTGTGGGTTAAGTGAGTTAAATTGTTCCATGTTTACTATGGACCAGAAACCTATAAGTAGGCAGTTATGACAAGTAGATAAAGCACAAAAGTTCACACTAACTCTTTCTCTCCTATAACTTCTTCACACCTCTATGCTCAGAAACTACCACCGCGTTTACATCCAGAACAGTCTGGGTGACACAGGAAGAGATATTGTTGAATAATGCTGCATGTCTCACTAGTACTGATCTGTGAATGTAAGAGATATTCTGTAATTAATCTTTTAGAAACAGGCAATTAATACTCCAAGGACTATAATTTATATAGCTTCTGTCAACTTTATCATCCAGATCAGAGGATAAAAGATAGGGGCTGCAAGGATCTGAGAAGGAAACAGCTCACAAATCTTCACCGCAAGCTCAGCAGTGAGAAAGCTAGCATTAAACTGCTCATCAGTCTTCAGGGAGCTGCCTGGGCCAGTGTGGTTATTTCCCCATGCATTCCTTCAGAGACACAAGCAACAAAGGACCTTGGATGTCCCACTAAGGCAAATGAAAGCCTACATACAGATGTCTGCAAGCATGTCTGTGTCTATGATTGCATCTGGTACAGTCGGTGGAGCTGTACAAGCAGATGTCCAGGTGGGTGTCTACCACTATGTGAGAGACTCTAAAATGCCACTTCTAGCTGCTGCTCCAAGAGGATGTCACTTCTCCTTGGATTTGTCATCCCATTCATGACTTGGATACCCTGGAGTGATCACTAGCTCCAGCTTTGGCTCAAGTCAGGTGAGATGCTCTCTGCCCAGGCACCTGAAAATTAAATAACACCTACCCTAGTGCTGCCCTGCTGTGTCCTTAGTGGCTGCAAGGCTTAGCCTGCCAGTTGTCAGATTGGCCCAGACTCGACTGTTCTCAGTTCATATAAGACAAGCCTGATTTGACTCTTCTCTAGAGTCAGAGGGATGAGATTTCTGAAGAAAATACATGATGCTGGATCCTCAAGCCTTTTACTCTACAGTCCCATCAGCCAGACTTCCCTTTGCCTGCTCGTTTCTGCTCGCAGTCACATCTTAAAACCATGATGGTCATCACTTAGTGCAATAACTAAGGGAGGTACTACAAAGCTGCAGGCTCAGATGTCCACTTTGCAAACTAAGATGTCAATCAGTATTGAGTCTGCAGTGTAAGATAGAGTCTAGGAAATGTTTTAGAACCATTTCTTTCCAGCTCTGTATTCTCCAAAGTGTCACTAAATTTCACCATTATTTCAAAATGTAAAGTTCCTTTCTTCTCACTTCTAGAAATTCAGCAAAGTATCCACCGGATTATCTGAACCAAACTTGTCTTCACGTGCCTGTCAATAATACTAATACTTGGAAAAAAATGCAGCGAACACGTCTTTGTCTCATGTCTCTAATGCTCTATCAGTAAAAATTAAAGATAGATTTGTCTGAAATAAGTTACAATTTAGAATGTCTTTTCCTATTCTACATTAAGGGACTCATCTTCAAAGTAATCTGCACAAATCCCATTAACAGCAATAACAGAATTTGTGCGAGTAACTCCCCAAACACCACTTTGAACATTAAGCCCTTTACTTAATTCAATATCAGATAAAAAATGATCTAAGGAAAAGAGAAGACTCAATATTCTGGTTTGTGTTTCACAATGGACTGGAGACTCCCACACACGGAGACACACACATGCACATAGACACAGCAGCTCACAATTGTAAATGGAAACAGAAAGCTGCTTCTTATTAGAGGAATTAAATAAAAAAAAAAAAAAAAAAAGAGAAAGAAAAAGCCCTCAAAAAGCAATTCAATGCCCGTGCAATAGCAGCGCCATTCCCAGAAGAGAAATAAAACTTTGAAATACACTTCTGAACATCATGTATTGGATTTCAGAGGAATCATGGCAGAGAACAATAGCCTCTGACATTGGGTGCATCATTCAGCAGTCTGCAGTTAAAATTCCAGCCTCTTCTCCACTTTCCATCTCTTCTCCTTCCTATCCTCTTGCCCAGCCTGGAACAGGTTGCCCAGAGAAGTTGTGGCTGCCCCATCCCTGAAAGTGTTCAAGGCCAGGTTGGATGAGGCTTTGAGCAACCTGGTGTAGTGGAGGGTGTCCCCGCCCATGTCAGGGGGGTTGGAACTAGATGATCTTTGAGGTCCCTTCCAACCCAAACCATTCTATGATCCCATGAGGCACTAGGCATCCTGGCTGGCTCCAGCCCCTTTTAAAGTCAAACGAAAGACTGTCTTCACTGGATATGGACCAGACCTCTCCATCACATACATCCCAGGCTTCGGTCGTTGTTGCATGTGTACCTCTTGGTGAGAACCTCCTTTGAAATCTGTGGGCGCATTCTTTTCCTCCAGCCACCTCATTGCCAACAAATATTTGGGTCTGGACCAGTTCCTTTCTTCCCTGCCCTTCTACAGCCACAGTGTCCTCTTACAGAAATTCAGATTTCACCCAGAAATACCATGACAAAGGTACCACCCCAACTGCCCTCTTAGGGACATGGTGTTCCCAGTCAACTGAAGGAGACAGAAGGTTTTAAATTGATTTTTGAGGCGCATTGAAGACCTTTCAGTAGGGAGAACATACATGAGGTACCTACACATTCTTACACATGAGAAAGCTTCACTTTTTTGTGAGTAAAGTAAAGAGAATTCTATCTGTCCGTAAGTTTTGTGATGACTGGAGTCCATGGTGGTAGGTTTGGACCTGCTTACTTTCCTTCCACTTTTCTGCTTTTTGCTATGTGCAGAACCTGCATTTATATGAAAAATATTGACTCTGACAGAGATTTTTTTTTAGCTTTACAAGTGTTAACAAAAAGGAGGTCAACTTAAAAGCTCTGTTTAGGGTAGAGAACAAAAGATTGCTGTTAATCCTAGGCTAAATCAGGGAAGTGGTTGATGTCTTCTCCAGGGAACAAAAGGCTGGTTCCAGAGAGCCATCAGCTTGGAAACTCCACCTAGAACAGGATTATCAAGAGTTAACAACTCTTTCAGGAGCTAAGGGCTCTTTCCTAGGTCTCTATTTAGCTAGTTGGAATTATCTACAAAAGAAGACTGTGTTATCATGCCTAGAAGGAATGCATGCTCAAGCATTCCCATCACATGTCCATCACAGGTATTGCATTCCCTAAACTGGCATGAGAGAATGTCCAGTTGATTCAGAAGCATTTGAGATTGACTGCTGATCCATGGCTCCTGCTCTTTATGGCTAACAGCTCTTGCCTGACTCACCAGCTCACCATTAGGCATGGATGGGTAAGCACTACTGTGTAGCCCTTGCACCTTTGGATCTGACCATCTTCAGCCAGCGTGGATGTGAGTCAGTGGGTCATTGAATTGCCTGGGTGCAAGTGGGGAGCTCTGCACTACAAAGCTCTGTTTCCAGAGATGACTGATCCAGAGACTCAAACACAATGATGGAAGCACTAACTATTGCAGGGAAGTTGCCTGTAGTACCATCGTCCGTTGTAACCTCCAGATCACGTGTTCTACCTCCCAAACTTGAAATTTAATCCATCTTTACTGTGAATTTTCTGCTTTCATTTTTATTAATTGTTACATTAATCACTAGAGCTTTTCAAAACAAGATGACCATTCAATGGCAACGTCAGCTCAGTGGTTTTGCCTGGGAATATTATGTTTAATCATCCAAATGCCATCACCTTTTTTTATGGGCTGTAGAAGTGCCGGGGAATTGCTTGTTGCTGCAGGTCTTATTTTGACACCCATCCGAAGGTCAGGTTAAACAAATGCCAAATAAGAACAAGATTTGTCTAATTGATCCTGCCTCGTGGAGGGGAAATAGTAAAGCTGACACCTCAAGGTGTCCTGCAGCACTATTTTTCTCTGGTTTTAAGATTTTATGACTTATTAGAGAAGACAGTGTAATTACATCTCGGCTGAGATGCGGTTATAAAATCAACTTACGGTAATTGAGTACAGACAGTACAGCAAGAGGTGTATCATTCTTGAGTAAATATTGTAGCAGTAGAGGGTCTTTGAGAATCATTAAATTCACTGAAAGGCATGAATCTTGAAATTAAAAAGCGACAGCAATGCTAACAAAAGTAGCAGTAACAGCAACAATATGGTTATTAAAAACAATAATTATTTGTCTTGAAACTCTGTACAAAAATCCTAGGAATGAAATATAACCACCTACTTTTCTTCTTTATTCTGTGTGTAGAAGAGAAAGATGGTGTTTACTCAGAGACCTGAAAATCCAACTTTATTCCTGTAGATGTTTTTTTTATGGGGTAAATGACTACATGCTGGTGTTCATACTGCTTCTTACACGAGTGCTTGATTGCGTCCACAAATCAGGTGAAGTATAAGTATCTAAAAAACTATCCCAAATTAATTGTGCATGAAAAACTGCAACACTAAAAATGGAGGCTAGTCTTAAAAATCTTGGCCTATGATGTCAGAAGCAAGGCTGGTAGATCTTTTTTCCCTGAAGAAATTAAATATGATAGCTATATTTCATGTGTAGGTCATTAATTTCAAAGAGTTCTGTTGGACTGTCTTGCCAGCGTTTTACTAAAAATCACTTTGCATTACATTCTTCAAAAATTAGCTCTTTGCAGAGCTCTGAGCATGTCTTCCCTGAGCTGGGACAGAAATTTAAAACCTAGTGTCTGAATGTATTGGGTTGGCGTGGCAAGGTTTTGGTAACATGGGGACTTCAGGGGTGGCTTCTGTAAGAAGCTGCAAGAAGCTTTCCCCATGTGCAATACAGCCAATGCTGGCCAGCTCCAAGATGGACCTGCTGCTGGTAAAGGCCAAGCCCATCAGCAATGGTGGCAGCACCTCTGGGATAATGTAAATAAGAAGGGGTGGGGAGAAACTGCACAGCAACTGTAGCTTGAGAGACGAGTGAGAATATGTGAGAGAATGAGCTCTGTAGACACCAAGGTCAGTGAAGAAGGAGGGGGAAGAGGTGCTCCAGGTGCTAGAGCAGAGATTCCCTAGAAGCCTGTGATGAAGACCATGGTGAGGCAGGCTGTCCTCCTGCAGCCCATGGAGGTCCACAGTGGAGTGGATATCCACCTGCGGTCCATGGAGGACCCCACACTGGAGCAGGTGGATGCCCTAAGGAGGCTGTGAAGAGAGGAGCCCACGCTGGAGCAGATTTGCTGGCAGCACTTGTGACCCCACGGGGGACCCACGCTGGAGCGGTTCATGAAGAACTGCAGTCTGTGGGAAGGACTCATGTTGGAGAAACTCGTGGAGGATTGTCTTTCATGGGTGAGACCCCACACTGGAGCAGGGGAAGAGTGTGAGGAGTCCTGCCCCTGAGGAGGAAGGAGCAGCAGAGATAATGTGTGATGAACCGACCACAACT
Organism: Tauraco erythrolophus; assembly: GCF_009769465.1. NCBI lineage: Eukaryota > Metazoa > Chordata > Aves > Musophagiformes > Musophagidae > Tauraco > Tauraco erythrolophus. Next base: position 4,661,485 of record NC_141468.1, read on the forward strand.
CCCATTCCTCATCCCCCTGCACCACTCGGAGGAGGAGGCAGAGAAATCAGGAGTGAAGTTGAGCCCAGGAAGAAGGGAGAGGTGAGGGGAAGGTGTTTTTAAGATTTGATTTTATTTTTCATTAGTGTACTCCGATTTGATTTACGATAAATTAATTTCCCAAGTCTCGAGTCTGTTTTGCCCATGACAGTAGTCAGTGAATAATCTCTCCTTGATCCACGAGCCTGGTGTTCTATTTTCTCTTCCCTGTCCAGCTGAGGAGGGGAGTGACCGAATGGCTTCAGTGGGCACCTGGTGTCCAGCCTGGGTCAACCCACCACACTGAGCTTTGCATTGCTTTTCAATGACTACGTAATAAGCTGCAGGGAGATATATGGGTTTATTTTCACCTCTGGATTCTGAAGAATATCATAAAACATACAAGCTTTTGCTCTTTTCGTTTTATGTCACCACCAGACTTAGCTCAGAATTATTTCCTTGTATAAATCCTTCCCATTCTCTACATCTCCTTTCAGTGAGGACTTCTGCAGTCTATCAAGCCATATGTTGACACACATCACTACCCATTGGCCTGATGCTTAATTTGAAGGCTGTTTGAACAGGTCACTTATCTGACTGTTCTGCTTCCCAAAGCATGGGCTGTGGTTACAGTATCATAATGAGTGATATCCATATCAAACAGGAGGATTTCCATCCCAGGATTTTATTGACATTGTAAAAACGATCCTTCCATCATAGAATCATTTAGGTTGTAAAAGACCTTTAAGATCATGGAGTCCAACCATTAACCTCATATTGCCAAGTCCGCACTAAACCATGTCCCTAAGCATCGCATCTACACGTTTTAAATTCTCCCAGGGATGGTGACTCAACCACTTCCCTGGGCAGCCTGTTCCAATGCTTGACAACCCTTTTGGTGAAGAAATTTTTCCTAATATGCAATCTAAACCACGCTGCCTCCCGGTGCAACTTGAGGTCATTTCCTCTTGTCCTACAGCTTGTTAGTTGGGAGGAGACCAACAACCTCCTTCCAGGTAGAGAGTGAAAGAGAGAGTCAAGCTAGCCCAACAAATACAGACTTTCTAGGCAGGCCTCAGGATGCCATTCAGAGGCAGCTTGGGAAGTTTTGTTTTCTGTGTCTCTGCTCCATGTCCTGTGGCCCAGCTTGAATTCTTGTCCTGCGACCGTCAGCTCTCCTCTCACTACATCCTTCCTTGCCTGTTGCTCATTGCATTACCTTCATTCCTGCCTTCTTAGTATTAAGCTAAACGAAGAGTTCACCTCTTCTATGTGTCCTTCAAAGGCACTGAAGAAAGGCAGCTCCCTAGGGTGATTCAACTTGGCCAACCCAAATCTTGTTGTAGGTGCTTCCCTCTAAGGACAGAAAGGGAGCCTCCAGAGGTGCCTCTGCAAAGTGTCTAACACCAAACGGGACAAATCCTGACTGGCCTGTCCTAGGAGATGCAGGAGGTCACTCAAGATGGAGCTAAACTGGTACTAGCAGTGAAGCCAAGCAGATGGCTTTCTCACCTTACCTCCTCAGAGATGAACCAAATACATCAAAACGCAACCCGGACCACCCAGGCAAACAAAAAACGACCCTGGAGAGAGATGTGATTTATCGTTACTTTATTAACAACGTGGCTTACAATTGCTTCAAGTAAAAAGGGGATTTATTTCATCTTGAATTAAAAATTAAAATATAACTCTGAATATAGATTTTCACTTATTTACATGAAAACATATATACAGAATAGAATCTTACAGCAAACTAACAACATGCCCTTTGTCCTGTGAACTTCAAAAAGTAAAAACACCAGCATCGATTGATTTATATGTATATATATACACATACATATACACACACACACATATATACATATCTATATATATACACATACATATAGATTTGTAACACACCAAAGGGATTATATACACAAAGTTTGAGTCAAATCTTCAGGACAAACTGGAATGCAAAACAATTCAAAGTTTTCCAACGCGCATCACCACGAATGGACCGTAACTGCTGGTTGTGCAGCTCATTTCTGTTGTCTCATAGGAGACAGGAGGGTTTAAGTGCTTGCCTTGTCCTACCATGGCACATGAGAAGACTCAACTCCCTTCAAACCCTGCACTTGAGACTTTCACCTCTGTTGCACCAAATACTTGGCTGTATTTGACATCCTTGCATGTGCACATGAAAGTGTCCTGCTACTGTTCCCCAGGTGAGTGTTTTCTAGCAATCAGGTCCCTGAAGGTGACGGCTGCTGGAATAACTGCATGTGTTGGCACATCCTGACCAGGTCTGGTGGAATAGGGACTGGGAAATTTCATGTGCACATTTATAAGCAGATACAATGTTCACAATCTCCAGTGAGACCGGAGCAGCAACAAGCAGGCAGGATGTCTTGGAAATCATAATTTTCCTCTTGTCACATCATAACACAGAGCAGATCGTTTTGTAGACCCACAACCTGAACCTGGGCCAATGTCACTTCTTCATTTGGGAGACAGTGGAAGTTTTAGCCCCTGACATTTCCTATGGAGGTGTGAAAGGTGCAAGAGGAGGTTCTTCAGCCTCTAAACCTAGAAGACACACAGGCACTGGGTACAAGGAAGACAGACTGATTTTCCCTACTATCCAGCCAAGGAGCCTAGAGCCACCTGAGCCAAAACTCTGTATCTCCACCAGGAAAACAAAATATGAACCTTTCAGCATCGTAGCTCTGAGTGTATTGCCAGCTTCTTTCCTTCCTCTCACCTGGCTTCTGCTGAGGCTCAAAGCACCTTTGCTGTGAAAAAGACTCAAGAGAAACCTTCAGGAATGATGCTCATGGACGACAGCTACTGTGCTTCCCTGTTGTGCGAGGTACCTCTCCACAAAGATACCTCAGCTCCAGAACTCCAACCTTTCTCCTTTCCTGAAACCCTCCCTTCCCTCTCCCACATCCTTGGCAGCCATCAAGACCAGGAATATCCGCGGGTAGGTAGACACATGGCAACTGACCTGCTGCATTAGGCTACTTGGGCTACGTGACCTAGTCAGTAATAGCATGACTGGAAACATCTGTCCCTCCACAGTGAGCTGTGGGGAACATTTGCCCTTCAGGCTGCACAGATGACTCCTTCAACGAGGTGTTGAAGCAAGATCTTCTTGTCTCACCTGACTCAACTGCTTGTCAACAAAACGCCCCTATGCTCATCTATAGTGCGATGATGGATAAAAATGTATTTTGCTGGTATGCTGTGCCATGGGCCATTACAGAGGCTGGAGTTTTAAATCAGGAATATGAGACCTTTTCCAAGGTAAGAATTAACATGCAAGACTAAACCAAGAGAATGGCCATGAGTATTTAAAACTATGACCCATGCTGGTTTTATGCAGTTCACGTGTCTTCTTCTGCAAGAGAATTCCAGTGAATGGCATCAAACCATTGCAAAACTCCTTTTCTTCTGCAGGATGGCTGACATTTGAAGGACTATTGGACTGCAAAACTCTCACCTTTGATGACTGACTCATATTCTAAATGCAGCCATTAAGATCACTTGCACTTCTTCCTGCAGTGTTGTACCGAAGACTAAATATTAAACGCTCCTGCCCCTTTACTGGGAGTTTATGAGCACTTAAGGACACGAGCCCTCTCTTATTGATTCTGGCAGATTTCAGCTTGATTTCTGCCTGCTAGGAAAAGGAGGGGTTTAAATTTTATGTTAACTAACTGCACACTTTTTGACCTCTGAGTCAAAAAAATTGGTGAAGACCTGGTTCCACAGCCAATACATCTGTGAGGGCCCTTCCACTAACCTTGGTTACTTCTGGATCAAATCCTGAGTAACAGATTCCTTTAGTTCTGGATCAGCTGATGTGACGAAGAGTGTTATCAAGAAGAAAATATACATGCACTCACATTTTGAGTTTCTACATAAATATACTGTATAAAACTTTTCCAAAACTCACATGATTTGGAGTGTGTGGTATTGGTTGAGTTTATCTGACCTCAAAAATCTACAACCACAAGAAAAAAATAAAATCCTAATGCTTAAGACATTGCTGATTACAGAAAATATTTCCTGGAATAGGGAATCAGCTCTGTAATCTCAAGCAATGGAAAATACAGCATATCTTAGCACCAAAATGGAGCCCTTGACACTATATCCACAAGTGATAAAGCTGGTTTTAATGGTGTTCAGTTGCAGCACGTTCTCTTTTGGCACTTGAATTTGGAAATGGGAGGAACAGTCTGAGTTCACCATTTTCCAGACACACTGCACCAGAAAAGCAAAAAGTATCTCAAGTACCTTGATGGTACTGAGCTTTGAAAACATTGAGATGGCACTGCAGCTCTGTCAAATTCTATTTTGTGCCCTCAAAGACCAAGGCAGGCTTTCTAGATGACCAAATGCTGATTATGGCAGCCCAACAGGGTCTGGTTTGCCTATAAAGAGTTGAGATGGTGTTTGCTTCACACCACACAGCTGAGGACTGCAAAAGGTTCAAGGTTAAAGCCAAGGCATGGTGACTTTCCAGTTTAAGGCAAATTAGCTGTTTACCCAGAGTGAAATATTAATGGATTTTAGGTGTCTAACTTACTGAGAAACTTTGTAAATCCTATCAGACAATCAAATACCTCTGACAGTGTGGGTCAGGTCATCTCAGCTAGGACATGCATCTGCTAGATACTTCATCAAGGACAGGGTGTGTAACCATTTGCCTTGATTTCAGTGGTCACTGAGGGCACACAGCATCTCTAGGAGGTCTTCTGCGCCCTGCAGGACCAAATTATCAAGGGCTATGGCACATGGTTAACACGGTGGAGCTGGAGACCTTGAAAACCTTCTCAGAGCTGAGAGGCCATCACACCCCTGAGAGGTAGAAAAAGCCAGGGTTTGGTCATCCTGGCGTTGAGAAAAAAATGTGAGTGTGTATGGGAGCTGTGTTTTTGAGCTGGAAAGGGAAAAAGAGCTCTGAAACCAAAGGCAGCATTTTTCTTCAAGGTGGGAGAGAAGCATTCATGACAGCAGGAGGAAGGCAGGACAACCAGCCAGGGAACCATGGACACTCCCATAAGTTAACGCTTTAATCCAATTTCAGAGACTGGTGCTTGGGGCCTGCAGACCGGGAACTGGCTGATTCTGTCAACATAAGTGCTGAGGGGGCTGGGAAGGGAGCAGGGACCTGCCCATGGATCTGTTCAACCTGAATGAGTGCAAGCTCGAAAGAATCACAGAATCACAGAATGGTTTGGGTTGGAAGGGACCTTAAAGATCATCTAGTTCCAACCCCCTGCCATGGGCAGGGACACCTTCTACTAGACCAGGTTGCTCAAAACCAGTGCAGATGAAGATGCACAGGTACCACACACCCTTCAACCTCTTACTTTTGCTGCAGAAATGCCCATCCTTGGTCCTATGCCTGAAGAGAGGCCAACAACAGGTGCCTGCACACCCTTTGTGTGGGAGCAAAGTGGTCTGTGTCAATGTGCTGAAGTTCAGCATCCAACAGCCCAAAAGCAACAACAGGGTTGCTTCTCAGCCCTTCATAATGGACTTGGATAATCATGAGTTTAACACGTCACAGCGGTGGCCTTTTGTAGTTGATAACACAATAAACTTCAGGCCTGGATGCCAAATTCAGAACAAGGTGGGGAGAAGATGTGGCTTCACCAACATCATCGGTTTATCTGTGAAGTTGCATCAGCTCTGAATTTGACTCAGAACTGGGGCTGGACAAAAAAAAAAAACAAAACACAAACACTCTAGTGGCTTATACTTCTACTTAGCAAAGTAAAGTGACATTTTACCCTGACAAGATCAGGTTTCCAACATCTCCTTTGAAGTACATTACTCCAAAGCCTTGCTAATGTTCCCGAATTGAAATGAAACCCAGGCAAGAGTGAGTAGTTCCTTCTGATCTCTGCTCAAGCTGCAAGCAACAATCCAAGCATACTGTCCAACTAAACCACGCACAGTCCATTTTCCACTCGCTTAAGAAATTGCCCAAGATGTTCAGCTCTGCTTTTTTTGGAAGGCAACCAGTGCAACAGACAACAGTAGCCCAATCCCCTATTTCTTCCCAACCTGCAAACTGAAAGCAATAATAAAGCATTTACCACCCAAGGTAATTTTAGAATAAAGATTTCAGGTCATCATCTTCTCCAAAAGGACAGAGAGTGATAAACGAGACAACACCGAAGAACAATAAATTGAAAGACAAACGGTGAGGAGACAGAAACCTGAGGAAATAAAAGAGCTGGCGCAAGCTGAAATTAAAACTCTTTTTTTTTTTTTCTTTTTTTTTTTCTTTTAATACGTGAGTTTTAAATACGATTTAACTTCCCTGAACAATCAGCAGACTCCTGTGTTGCTCTCAGGGTCTGTGGCTGTCTGCTCCCCAACCATGCCTCCATGAGTAGTTAGCTGCCATAGGAATATCTACAGTTACAAGGACAATGGAGAAAGCAATGACATTTTTGCAACGTGTCCCAGGAAGAGTTAAACGTCTCTGACAAACCCCAGTGGACAGAAACTCTCAAGAAGACCAGGGCAGCAAAGGATGTTCAGAAGAAGGTGGACGTGGTAAGTAAAGGATCAGTGCTGGGATGCTATTTAGCAAACAGCCATTCTGTGTCCCTTCCTTGAAATGTCCTCCTGTGCCAGTGCTCCTGACAGCAGTCTTTTGGGAGCTATCACCTGCTGATAGATGTTCCACCAGCCATCAGAGGGACTGGGCTGAAGCGAGGAGCTGGGAGAAGCACCCTCCTTGTTTTTCTCAGCTGTGCTCTCATTTGGCTGGGCACAATCCTTTTGTCTTCAGAGACGAAACAAGAAGCAACATTTTTAGGGGACCCTAAGAGGGATTCAAAGCAGTTATCAAACCAGTTGCATGGGCGCAGTCCACATCCAGTCTAAACCACAGTTTTTTTGATGTCTGCACCACTACAGAACCCTATTCCTGGATTTCTGAGAAACAAAACAAAGCCATTTGATGGAGAGGTGACTACTTCTCTTCCCTTCAGTTGATTAAAACTTGAACAACAAGAACTTCAGTACAAGACAACAGCTGAAAACCGATCCGGTGCTGATCTCCCGCATAAGACATTTTTTGATGAAGTCTCAGGAGCTGGCAGGATCTGGTCCAGCCTGCAGTGGTTGCACCCATCACATTCCTCAGTGGCAAACCAGGAGATGCCTAAAAGACAGACTAGAAAGTCTCCAGTGTTGCATGGCAAATGGAGTCAATACTTCTTGCGTAACACATGCTCTAGGGCAGATTCAGATGTAGTCCAGAGTATTTATTTCTGAGGCTTTCCTTCTTTAATCCAAATAATTTAAGGAGGAAACTAATGAAGGAGAAAGCAGCAGCTATAGCCTGGTGTTGGTCAGTAGGTTTTTCTGAGCACACAGTGGTCAGCAGGATTATCTGATCCAAGTTTGCTGTCATCATATGGTAAGTGCTTGAGGTGGGGTTATCTGGCCATAAGAACTGCCTTCAGATTTAGGGCTAGAAATGGCATTTCTTTTTGAAGAGGTCTTCACTGAGTGGGCTTTGGCATCACAGCACTGTAACAGAGCTGTGTACAATTTCCAACCTGAGGTCCCTGAGGCCAGGGAACAGGGGCCAGTTTATGGTTTGAGAACCGAAGTCTGCTGAAGTCAGTGGCTTCCTATGAAGTCGGGCTAAATCTCAGCACGAACAATTCAGTTCACTTCTTTCAGGAGGGATTCACTTGCACCTTAAAGTCAGAGCAAAATTCAGACTTGGTCCCAGTTTGGTTCTTGGTTTTTGGAGAATTTTACACCAATGTGACGTCCCCAACCTCTGCTGAGTTACAACAGTTCAGGCGCAACACATAGAACTAATGGCGTCACACATCCCTGCAAAGTAAATGGAAAATACTTCTACAAATACAATTGAGGCAAATCCAAGGTGTCTGACCCACTTCTTCATCCTCTCTGGTGCTTAACCTGCTTGGCATGAAGCAAGCCCCCAGTTCCACTAGCCAGGGTGGCACTGGGACAATGTCAGGGCTTTATATAGACTGTGCAGGGCCAGACCTCAGCTGGTCTAAAGCATCGTGGCATACACAGCCTGAAAACATTGATGCTTTTTACTCCCACTTAGCAACCAGACTCATGAAGGTGCAAATGAAACCAGCACTCACTCAACAGTCTCATCATTAAATCTGAATAACCTTTTTGTTTTTCACCCCGTGGGGCTCAAAGTCAGCCCTTTAAAGTGACTTGGATTTCAGAGGATGGGCTTGACTATGGAGGCTTTCACGTGTTCCTTCACAAGAATGCAGTACTGTACAGACCCCATCACAGAGACTTTCAGCTCACTGTGCACAGCCAGCGCGGCTCAGGACGCGTTACTGCACACCAGGTCGTGTTCAACCCGTCAGTTCGCTGCAGCTTTGTCCGATACCATACAGATAAATCCCTCAGGAATAACAAATAACCTATGACTGGTATAGCATTTTTTTTTTTCCTTTTGTAAGACTGGAGAGACGGGAGAAAAAAAGCCCATTGATCGCCAAGACCAAATTTGCCGTAAATCCCAAGTTATGCTACAAACGATCACTTACATTTCAATATGAAAGAAGCGTGTCAGAGTTGACTAAAAGAAATGTTCATGTCCAGAAATTGACCTCGGCAAACCACGAGAGTTGTAGAACACTGGAACAGGTTGCCCAGAGAGGTGGTGGATGCTCCATCCCTGGAGACGTTCAAGGCCAGGTTGGACGAGGCCCTGAGCAACCTGATCTAGTTGGAGATATCCCTGTTCCTTGCAGGGGGGTTGGACTAGATGACCTTTGAAGGTCCCTTCCAGCCCTAACCATGCTATGATTCTATGATCATCATCCAGAAATGTCTGACCCTTCTCCTTGGGAATGCATCTTCCATCGGTAGCTTTGTTTTAACAAACAACAAACCATTGGATCCTTGCTGGCCTCGCACCACAGCGTAATGGGTTGGTGAGGCTCATGAGGAGAGATGCCAACAGTCTTTTGGTGTGCTTTACAAGTACAGAAAAATTAGTTCAATTTGTTGCTAGTTTTTTGTTGTTTGTTTTTTTTTTTTTTCTTCCTTCCCTACAGATTAATTCCCAGTGCTTCCAATTCCATGCGTTCTTGGAAAAGAAAAGCAATAGGGGGGGAATAAAAGACTTGAACAAGTTGAAGTGTTAAAAAAGAGAGGGAACAAGAAGGAGAAGAGCAAGAAACGGAGAAGTGCAGTCAGTTGGCGTACTGTGCATAGAAAGCAACTTTTACTCGCTCGATCTGGTGACAGAGTTTAATGGCTGGACCAAGCTTCAGCTCCATGCATTCTTGCACCGTGGGCAGTGTCAGCAACAGAAGGGCTTGGCCATCGATGTCCTGGGGAGGAAAAAACCAGCAATAATGGCTTTGTTTGTGGACTCTGGAGGGCAGAAAGCATAACCAGGTCTGGAGAAGCAAGAAGGGAAGTTTGCCCTAAAAATTAAAGGTGGTTTTGTCCTTTGCCCTTTCCTCCCACTTCGATGCTGCCCATACTAGGGGCAATGGATTTAAACTGAAAAAGGGCTGATTTAGATTAGATATAAGGAAGAAATTTTTCACTCAGAGGGTGGTGCAGCACTGGAACAGGTTGCCCAGAGATGTTGTGGTGCCCCATCCCTGGAAGTGTTCAAGGCCAGGTTGGATGAGGCTTTGGGCAACCTGGTGTAGTGGAGGGTGTCCCTGCCCATGGCAGGGGGGTTGGAACTAGATGATCTTTGAGGTCCCTTCCAACCCAAACCATTCTATGATTCTATCTCCCTTCTCTGGGATACATCATGCTTTTCAGAAGTGTCTTCATAGGCTCTCACCCTGCCCCCAGTTTGGGAAAAGCTTCCCAGCTGCTGAAATGCTGGATAAACTTCTACAGAAGCCCTGCAGGGTCCACAGAGATCTAATTAGTCCCATTTTATGACTGAGGAACTGAGGCAAGGGGGAAGCTGCAGAGAGCACACCAGGAGACACAGGAGAGAGCGAAATGAAGAAACTGAAGCTGGTCCGACTACCAAGTCAGACTCTTCCTTCACATCTTTTGGCCCATGATTTGCTCACCACAGGTTCTTATCTGCCTTGCTCTATGCTGTGTCCCCTGGTCCACCTGGGACCTGCCTTGTTCCACATCAGCTACCGAACAACCGAGACAGAGGGGCCTGGACCACCCAAAGCCCTTGCAATCTCTAATGTCCCAGAATCACAGAATGGTGTAGGCTGGAAGGGACCTCTGGAGGTCACACCTTTCCCTCAGGCATATTTATGTACCAAACTCCATGAACTAGCACCCCAGACGAAAGCTGTTTTACTAGGGATTTCTGTTGGCTTTATGGTCCTTTTCTTAATTAAGAACTCAAGTCCTCTTTATTCTTTAATGGACTGAGAAGCAGACGAGCAGGCTACAAAACTGCTTTTCACCCCTTGGGGAGGATCAGAGTCTAAGTGCAGAAAAAGTACTGTAACTCACAGGCAACAAAAACTCCCCAGGACGGCCCTGATTAGGTACCATTAAACACCAGGAGGATTTGGACACCTTCAGCACTGCTTTGATCAAGACCGTCCACAGCTCAGGTTCTTCCTCCACTGAAGCTTGACGGCATGGCCCATTGCACCAGAGCTTCCTTGCAAATCACAAGGAAAAGCTCCAGTCATCTGTGTTTGATTAAAGCCCCCATAAAACTCTTTGGCAAAGCAGAGGCGGGGTTGGCCTTGGAGCCCTGGCGTTATTCCAGGCTGATTAACAAACGGTCGGAGACCGTTGAGTGGTTCAGCCTTGCTCTGGACTCCCACTTCCACTTCTCCCAGTTGAAGCAGCTGTGCTCATGTACAGGGTTATTCATGGTGAAGAACCAGAGATACTTCAATGTGCAGTTGGCCATACCACTGACTGCCATCAGCCATGGTCTAATTAACCACACTTGCTTCTTTCTAACTATGATTTCTTCCTACTGCCCTTTATTTTCAGCAGTGGCTGTTACTCATTAGCCAAGGAATGGCTGTTTCGACATAAATTTTACATGTTCACACTGACTTGAGATGAAGGGCATTGGCTTCTGCTCCTGCAAACCTATCTGCTTAATGGGGAGATGCTTGGCATCTCCTAAAATTAGGTCATTCGAGGGTCTGACTGCCAGATCTTCAGAGGGATGTAGATGGGAATTCGGTGTCTACATACTTGAAGCATGTAGGTGTTAGTGACAAAATTCAGACGGCCAGTTTTGGGTTCAAGCAGCAGTTTTCTGCTTCCCAGGCCAGTATTTTAAAACAAGATGGAACCCATGTGGCCACAAGAGACAGCTTGCTAGGTACCAAATAACCACTATCTGTTGGTGCCTGTGTGACACCAGGATGGTGCTGTTGACCTTGGCATGAACAAGAAAGGTCTAAACCTCCTGCTTTTCACCAAGCACTCCAGCTGGGGTGTTTCTGTTCTCTCTGAGGATCTGGCAAGGCTCTCATTCAAGTTTCCAAGGGTTTCCATGCCTTGCCAAAATTTGTGCTATAGCTTGGCCTGAGGACAGCTAAAGTCTGATCGTAATCTCTTTGTCAAAGCCCCAGGGCCCAGCCAGCAAGGTGGTATGTGCTGCTCTTTTTTTTTTTTTTTGTGGTGCGAATAAGCACCATGGACACAAAGAGAACAGTTACATGAAGACCTCTACCTGCTCCTGAAATATTTTGGCAAGGGGTGCACAGTCGGTCAGTTTAATAAACCTCACGACATCAGTCACGGTCCACTCCAACGGATTACTGTCCAGGATGAGCTTCTCTTCCTCTTCTTGCTTCATTTCCTACAAAAAACCAAAAGCTCTCATAAAGAAAAATACCTTGTGTGGAGAATCAGGGCAGAGATGCCCTCCTCAGATGAGGACAGCTTGGCACTGAAGGTTAATTTAGGAAGAATATTGCTATTAATAGGGAGTGAAAGCCTATGGGCATACTCACTTCCTTGACTTGTGGGCACTTCTCCGACTCATTGTAGGAGTGGGGCTGCGGTCTCCGGCTCCGTCGGGCTCTCTCCATGGCAGGAGGTCGGTCCGACTCGGTGCTGCTCCGCAAGGTGACTGCTCGCCGGGGCCTGGCAGAGGGGATCTCAGCAGAGGAGGTATCCGTTTGGTCATCACGGAGCTCTGAGCTGGTTTCCTCGCTTCCCGTCTCGTCCTCCATCGCGTCCGGCTCATCATCTTCGGTCTCCTGCACAAAGACCATCGGGGAAACAGCATCCAGGCTCAGAGATTAATACAGCAGCAAATCGAAAGGCACTGGGTCAGACTGCATGGCTGTGCCCATGCTGGTCCAGGGTAACATTTATTTTAACTGAATTATCTCATTTTCATTACAGCGCTAAGTAGATTAGCCCTCAATTTAGATTTGTTACAAAACGCGGAAGGAAAAAATACATGGTGGATAAATCCTTTTTCTGTTTCTTACAAAAGGTCAACGGCAATAACTCATCTGGCACGAAATGTTCCTCTGTTGGGCTGGTATCTCAAACCTCGTGGCACCACAGATGTGCATGAGAAGGGGAAATGGAAAATACTAAACGGATAAAACGAAATTCGGGTTGCTTGAGATGAAACAAAATCAGAAATAGGCTTGGATTTACACCTTCGCCTTGTGTCAAATTTTCACGGGTGCCACTGGTATTGAAAGGAAGGGAATTTTGGTGTCTTTCAAAAATATCTAGATGTACCAATGTATACTTGTACTTGACTTCTTAGCTGGCGTTTCTGTAAAACCCAAGATAGAAGATTTCACCCAGATTTCCCTGCTTTCAGCCCAACACCTAACTGCTGAAGGTGAAGCACAAATTTCCATTTAAAGGATATTACACCAGATTCTTGTTATTTCTGTCACACAGAGCTTGTAAGGAAACATCAACTGATGGAAACTGTGTATTTTGAACTTTACATATACATAAGTGGCCCAAATGGCTTCAACAGCTTAGTTCTGATCAAAGTGTGAGCATGCATCCAAGCCATATGCTCAGTGAAAGAGCAATTTTAGACAAAGTTAGTTATATTGGCTGAAAGGTTGAAAAATTTGGCTAATGATTGATTTAGGCTCAACATTGAGTTTATTTCAGTTTAAACTCCTTTGAAGCAGGTATAATCTAAGGAAATGAAGCACAACTGCACCTAAATGAGGGCCAAGTCATGAAAATGAAAGCAATCAACTGAAAGCTGCCTAGCCTCCAGCTGAAGTTAAGAGAATTTAAGTAAATCAGTTTTATTTCACGTTGCACAAAGCAGCAGTCACTGGCACTCAGCTGAGGAAGCAAAACACACATGAACATTGTCTTTACCATCATGGGAAAACTACCTGGGAACGGTCCACACAAAACTAGGTCTGCTCAAGGTTTTATCTGGACATGAATCATTGCTGAAGCTGGGATCTTGTCATATCCCACAGCATACTCGAACAATTGAGGCCTCAAATACCATATATTTGGGACACAAACCATTTGCTTGCTTTCTAAAGCTACTAGAACATCTATTGCTTGATGTTGTGAACCAAAAATATTATGAATGATTAATGAAAAATTAAAAGCCCTTGAAACCATAATGGCCTGAGAGTTATTTTTATTTATTATAATATTTAGAGATCTTAGACATGGATCACAGATCTCCCCTTCGCTCTGCTAGATGCTGCACAAAGCATTTAACAGGCTCATCTGCCTGCCTACAGGTTTATAAGGAAACAAAAAAACCCAAAGATGTAATGCTATACAGCACGTTAGCTAGTCAGTACTACGAAGGTGGAAGCAAAAACTCTATTTTCTAATACTAGAATGGACAAGGGTGAAAGTCCCCAAAGCGTCCAAATAAAGCCAGTCTGATCTTAGAAGAACAGAGTAGCAGGAAGGGAATCAAAATAGAAAATGGAAGCATTGAGCTTTGCTGCGGAGTCCCTCAAAAGGAAGATGCGGATGGGGGGACAAAAAAGCACCAAGGGGCTTTTGCTGATTTATCCCAGGGCAACACATACCTCTGCAGAGCCTGCAGCATTCAAATCAACAGCTGATGACCTTCTTTTCTTCTGCACAAAGATGGATTTCCGCCTCTTCCTGCGTCTGGCTGGCTTGACATGCCCACTCTTCATGTTGTTATTTTCCCCAATTGGTGGCTTAATGATTTTTTTCCTCTTTCCATAATAATAAGCTGGAGAAATGAAGCAAAACACTCATTAAAAACTTTAACCACCAAGAGGAGGAAACTTTGGCATGCTTCTTGCTACTGATTCAGTACTGCACTCTAGATGCACTTTCATAAGAAACTTTAAAATACATTAATTTGGAAAAAATGTTCAGTGTAAATATGTCATCTCGGACCAGCTCAGAGTGTTACAGCTCTTATGTACACACATTTATTGGTGATGAGTGACAAGTTCAGAATTTAACCTTACAGTATGTACTTAGGCAAAGCTTCCACTAAGCCGAGCAGTGATTTGGAAGTAGAGAGGCCACCATGTTTCAGATTTGATCCAATGCCCTTCTGCATGAGTTAACAATCTTAGATACACTTTTGGTTGCTAATGTTTTCAGCAGAGTGAAGAGGACCAGCTATCCTGAATTATGTATGTTTGTTCAATGCACGAAGGAACGGGCTTTTATTACCATTGACTATTTCATGGCCCAATTTGAAATTAAGGATGTGAGAGTCCTCTGACCTTACATTAGGTGTTTGTGTTAGATGCTTTTTGACATGCTCTACAGCATCCTCTGGGGCTGACAGATACTCAGCCCTTCACCAGCTAAAGTATCCCAGGACAACTAAAACGGCACTTAGCACTCACGTCAAAGTTCATAACTGAACTGATCCTTTCATCAAATCAATGGAGTTTTGAGGAACAACTCATCCAGTCACATACAACCATCAACTCTGAGATGAGACAATCTCAGCTGGAGCTCTCCTAGCTGTATTCCTCCAGCTCTCCATTTGCTACCAGCGGGAGCTAGGAGTCTAGCTCAGGGGTAGACTTCCACAGAAGCCCATATTCAGTGAATATTCAGTGATCTGAATATCTCCCTGAGCCAATTTCTCCTGCTACTCTGGCTCTAAACAGAAGCTAAGTAGTTTAAATCAATGATATTGGTTTCTTGCAACCTTTATGGAAGAAGGACAGGGCTCACTTCCACTTTCCTGACCTAAGAGCCAACAATATCAGTAACCTTGACAACAAAGTGTTGAACACATTCTTAACTTCAGCCTTCCTGAATAGGTAGGAACATGTTTAAATATAAAACACCCTGAGCAGAGATAGTCAATTCTACCAAACTCCTTCCAGCACTTGGCACTGTGGTACTGGCCTGTGCTGCTGCTTGTCCCAGAAACTCTTCTCTGAGTTTCTGGCACAAGCTGATGCACAAGATTAATCTCAACTAACAAAGGTGTCTCAGATGTAGCAGTTTAAATTTCAGCTGGCCACTGCAGGTTCCTTTTTTATGTGCCCCTTATATTAAATTTACATAGAAAGAAAAGTCAAGACTTCCGAAAGAACCGACTTTCAAACAGATATATTAGGATGGAGTGAGATGGGACAGTTTTCTGGAGATGCCGATTTCTCTGTATAGAGTACTAAGGGAGCCTATGGTGGCCTGGTCAGGATTAAATAACTGCTCTTAGATGAGATGAATCCTACTCAATATTAATGTATTACACAACTCCTGTTCTTCACTAAGCTCATGCAGTCTCCCACTGCTCTCATCCCTGGCTAGCAACAAGAAGCATTTTCGCCAATACTCACTGTACTTGGTTTTAGTATGAATGGAGCAGTTCTCTGGACAGACTTCAGCCACCAGAACAGGACTGAACAAGTTGGGGCAGCACTCTAATTTTGCACAGACTCTTCTGCAGAAATCCGCTACCTGATCCGAGGTTCGCACAATCTTAACAGTCGCCCTGTATGTCTTCCCTCTGTATCTACAAAAGAGTATAACAAGAACCCATGTCAACAATCAAGCAATGTCCTTCATGCTACAGACCAGATTCTCTCTTCCCTAATGACTTTTTTGGAAGAGTGTCTCTTTGGGAAGGCAGGTAGAACAGGTCTACTTGTTTTAGTGGCTCCATTTCAGATGGGACTTGAAAAAGGAAAGACAAGGTGAAATGATCCTGGAATCAGAGATGTGGACATGATTTGGGGAGGAATGCATGGCAGGCTGGATATATCTGTAGATACAGCAAGACAGAAAAAAATCACAGTAGGCTTGGTGAGGATACTACGCAGGAGAGCAAGCCCATACTATGAACTGATGCATAGTTTTGGGGAAAGGGATGTAGTCTCTCTTCATATGTTGACCTGTGGGAAGAAGCTCATACACCTTGCAGAGCTTTCTGGTCACCACCTTATGTTTGGGCTGCACTAGAGACTGTCTCTATAAGACCCCAATACACCTTTGGTCTTCTCCATTGCCATCTTTCTCGGGGCAGCTCTCATAACACGTTCCAGCTCACGACAAGCCCACAATTTCATTGTGCCAACTGTGGTTAGTGAGATACACGCACTGCGTAGAAGTTTCTGAGTGAAACTGTACTGTCTGCCATACCAGGACCAAATGTCTTCAACACTACGAGATGTGGGCAACACAAAACCCACGACTAACCACGAGTCTCTTGAGTTGTTTAACGAGGCTGCAGGAACAGGCTCTAAAAACAGATTCCTACAGGGAATGCTTAGAGTAGCAATCTGCAATGAAAGGCTTGTCTTAAATTTGTTATCCATGTGCTCCTACAACATTTATTTCAGTGTTTTATATGAAGTGTTTCTGAGCGATAAATGGCTAAGAAAGATACAGTTACATCCCTTCTGTAATGCATTGTAGATGTGAACTCTGAAAAACCAATTATCCCCATAATTTATTAAACAGCAGAACCAAGCTATTGTAAACAGTGAGATAAGGTTTTTAAAACATCTCTTACACGTCCCGAGGAATGCAACACAAGAGACAATCACGCGAGCGCCTGGTGTTAAGGCATTTACAAATGTGCTCAGAGGAGAGAAAAGTAACACACACAAAAGAAAAAGCGGGAGAGACAGTGAAAGGAAGATTATTGGATGGGAGGCACTGAAAGACAAAGATACAGTCATCAGGAAAAAACAGACAAAGCATTTGTGAGTGTATTAAGACTCACAGTTCCCTAGCAGGGAATCAGCTGCTGATAGTCGGATACAGAAGAGGAAGAGGAAGAGGTGGTGAAACAAAGGAGATGTGGTCAGGGAGTTAAAATATGCAGTGTGCACCCCATCCCCAGTAACCCCATTCCCTCTCTGAAGGTTTTACTGAGTTGCACAAAGCAACTGAGAAACCATCTTTTGCTGCTCTCCACCTCAAAAGCTCATTCTGGAAACACAAGGGTATGGGAAAAGGGTTTGAAACTGTGGTATATGAAGTGTTATAGAGGGGTGCCCAAATGAAACTTGGGTCTGAGAACAGCCCAGTGCAAACAACCCCATGTCGCAAAAGACTTGATCCAAACTGTTACCTCAATGCAAAACTCTTCCATAACTCAAATGAGCATTTCTGCAAGGCACCAGGCTCTGACACCCCATTTGGTACCTGACCAGGGACCCCAGGTCATGAAGACAGTCCTGGATTCATTCATCCTTATGAATGAATGAATGAATGAATGAATGAATGAATGAATGAATGAATGAATGACTTAATTAGCGAACTCTTCATGCATCCTGATAGATCTGGACAGATGATGTAAAATGGAAAAAGTGTTCCTTCCAGATACAGAGCACTGCTGTCCAGCTTCCCTGTGAAACAGCTGCACAGTCAGGCTGGCTAAAGGGGGTTTGGCAAAACCTCATATCAAAAGAACAAATTCCAGAGGCATTTAAATATATCTACTTATAAACGTTTTGTATTTCTTTTCAATGTGTCTGAAAGTGTTCAAGGCCAAGTTGGATGAGGCTTTGGGCAACCTGGTGTAGTGGAGGGTTTCCCTGCCCATGGCAGGGGGGTTGGAACTAGATGATCTTTGAGGCCCCTTCCAACCCTAATCTATGATTCTACGATTCAAGTACTTCTCCAGGAGCCATTAAGTTTAATGACAGCCTATATCATTAGGCCAGTAAGTGTGACTCCTGTGACAGGCTGCAGAATTTGTGTTACCTTCAACTGAGCCCCAACAACTTTGGTAGGACTAAAGCATCACTGCCAGAAAAGCACCAGCCTCCCCTTGAGGGTCTCCACACTGGAAGAATGCTGGCAGCAGGAGCACCTGTACCTATACCTCATGAGCCTAAGCATCATTTTATGTCTGGATGTGTCTGGATTTAACTTACATTTATTTGTCCTTGTTCTGACTTTCACTGCTAGGATAAAAAGACTGCATCTGCTTTTGTTTCCTGGCAAAAGCACTGTAATCAAATCGTCTCTTGATCTTCTTTCTTATAAGCTAAGAAAGCTGCCTGATGGGTATTATTCAAGCATGGCTGACTTTTTCTAACTGTGTGCTTCCTATTGTGTTTGGCTGCCCAGAGAGGACCCATTGTACTAAAGTGCCTGGTGAAAGAAAAAGATGAAACCAGGAAAACGAACAACTGATTTCACAGTGTGGTTTGAACGCAATACACATGGCAATTAACAGAATGGATGGCAAAATGGAGATCAACATGGCTGCAGCAATCAGTCCCAATAACCCAAGGTGTTAGTACTGGCTGCAGTAATATTTTTTACATGATTTTGCCTTTGGCAGCACCTCTTTCAACTATAAACCAGGTTTTACTAATATTTTCCATATTTCTCGCACACTGAAGATTTTTAACACAAACACCACCAAATGTAATCCAAGCTGTTGTAGGACAGCCATGTGGAAAGAGGTCCTTTGGATATAGTCAGAAAACCCTTTTCCACTAGCATCACTCAAAAAATTACCAACTATTGATATTCCTATTGAGGTTTTTCATACTAGGACTCCTATCTTCCTAACCACTTTTAAGCAGTAACCAACCTGCATGCACAGCACGGCAGCACTGGAGATGGAAAATAGTTGTTTCAGTTTGCTTAGAAATCATTGTTCTTTTGAAAAAAAAAAAAAAAGAAATCAGCTGAAGTCAAAGAAATCCTCCTTTCCTCTCCCCCTTCCTCTGTCCTCAGATCTCAAAAATTAGAGCAACATTAATGGCTGGAACTACTTCCATGAAAAATACACTTGGGTTCTTTCCTGATCCATGAGCAACGATATGAGGCTAATAGCACTTTCCTGGCAATGCCACCCTTCTGTTGAAGCTTACTGTGGTCATAAAACAGATGAGAAGTTCATGAGAGCAAAATGTCTTCTAGGAGCTCCAGCTAGGGACCGTGTGTGATGATGTGAAAAGCCTCATGCTGAAGCCACTTCAAACAGCAAGAGCATTGAGACTACTCTCATTTTCAAAGGTCTTATCCCCAGTTCTGACAATAGTTGAGACTATTTTTAACAATTCAGTGGCTAAAAGCCTAAATTTCCTTTTGAGGGATCAAAAACGTCTATCTGTTCTTTTGCAAGAAATTTCCAATGTGTCTTACTAGCTTAAAGTCTGCCAAACATGAGGAATCTCCAGGAAACACTAGCTACCCACAGCACACAACTAAGCTACCCACAGCACACCTCTAAAATCTCTCTGCATCAGATCTACTAGGAGCAACTTACCAGCACAGCAGCAGAAATTGTCTACCATGCACTTCATCACGTTTGAATCAGACCCTGCCTGTATGGACCACTGCAACTGCCAATGATAGAAACCCCTAAAGTTTTCATTAAAAACCTGACATCCTTGAAGCTACTCAATGTATCTTGAATATCAACGATGTTGCAAATAATCTAAGTTTAGGTAAAATCAATAAAAATGTAGTAGTTATCTTCCTCCAAAGCTGTTTAATCATCCAGTGATATTTTGTACTCTTGAATGCAGGATTCAGAAAGGGCCCTGGAATTATTCTGGTTTTACGGACATGTCTCGTTATGTTTCCGCCTGATTTTAGAAGGAAAGGGTTTAAGTCATTCCACTGGTGCTAATGACTTCTGTCTCGAATATTTGGCAAGAAAGCCACCTGATCACACTCACTCACCCTTGCAGTGCCTCAAGAAGTATTGTGGCAGAGCTGATGCGGAAGACAAATCAGATTATATCAGCTGTAGCTTTGTACTGACCTTTGAGGAGCACCGTTAGTAAGTGACTGCCACTTGGACTTCATATCATTTCATTGCAACCCTCTGGGTTCAGTTGTCCAGCCAACTTTCCACTCATCACAAAGATATCCAATCCACATCTCCACAGCTTGGCTATAAGGACTCTATGGGAGACTGTGCTGAGAGCCTTGCTAAAATCAATGTAAATAACTTCCACTGCTTTTCCCCTAACCTCTAGTGACCTCATCACATCAGGCACAACTTGCCCTTCGTAAATCCATACTGGTTCTTCCCAGTCACCTGTTGGTCCTGCATGTTCTTGGAACTGGCTTCCAGGAGGATTTACCTAATAACCTTCCCAGGAAGGGGAAAAAGGGGGCCTACAGGAAAGTTGGAGAGGGACTTTTACAATGGCATGTAGTGACAGGACAAGGGGCAATGGCTTTAAATTGAAAGAGGGGAGATTTAGAATAGATATAAGGAAGACATTTTTCACTCAGAGGGTGGTGAGGCACTGGAACAGGTTGCCCAGAGAAGCTGTAGATGCCCCATCCCTGGAAGTGTTCAAGGCCAGGTTGGATGGGGCTTTGAGCAACCTGGTGTAGTGGAGGGTGTCCCTGCCCATGGCGGGGGGGTTGGAACTGGATGATCTTTGAGGTCCCTTCCAACCCAAACCATTCCATGATTCTATGATTCTATGAACATTAGGTTGACGGCCTGTAGTTACTTGGATTCTCCTTCTTGCCCCTCTTGAGGAAAGGTGTGATGTTTGCCTTTTTCCAGATATCAGGAAACTTCCCTGATCACCATCAACTTTCAAACACGACAGAGTGGCCTTGCAATGACACTAGCCAGTTGCCTCAAGAAGAGGTGGCTGCATTCCATCTGGCACCATGCACTTGTGCACATCCAGTTGGCTTATAGCATCTCTAGCTTCTTATCCATCTACCGTGGGTAACACTTCACTCCCTCAAACAGTAACAGGGACCTGGGAGGCCTGAGAACAACCTTTGCTAGCAGAGGCTGAGGCAAAGAAGACTTCGAACACCTCAGCATCACCTGTCACAAACGAAAGGCAGTATTCTAAAGCATCCATGGCGAAAAGACTTCCTTTGAAATTCAGCCTCATAAATAAGCAATGGTGTCTGTGATTCCTAGAGTTCAATTGCTGGATTTGGGCAACGCTCAAAATTTCTTGTAATGAAGGAGTCTAAGAACACTCATTTTTCTTTTTTTTTATTAACTGGGCTCCATACAAGACTCAGGAGAGAACTCTCTGTGCACACTGGTACTGTTAAAGTTCAAGGTCCTGCAAAATTGGCTAAGTCCAAACAGCCCCACTTACCGCCTTAGAAGTGAAAGCCCTTCCAAGGATAAAGTCCCTCAAGCATTTTACGCAAAATTGGGAAGCCAAATCTGGATGTTGGCACTGAACTTAAAAGTATCTATAAGAGTTGGATGCCCACGGCTTTAGCTGGCCCTCATGGGAATTCAGAAGATGGGGCCTGACACTTCTAACTCATCATCCCCAACAAATCAGGTTTGACTATTTTTCACGGGGAGCCAGCAGCGCTGATGGGAAGCGACTGCCATCACGCATTGCAGACACATCTCTTTGGACAATCTGGATTGTTTATCTTCTTTGCAAGGCTAGTGTAATTGATTCTGCGCCGGTCACTCATGACAGCAGAGTCAACTAAATGCAGGTTGCCTTAGGATGGAGATAATGCATTCCTGGCAGTGCACGATTTGGCGTTTGGGCCAGTGAGAAAAACAGCCTTTGATTCCCCGTCTTCCTCCCTCCCCTTTGCTCTACCCTACTGCAGCCATCGCCGCAAACAAACGGCAACATTGTCAAGATCCAAGGAGTTGTCAGTTTACATCAGAAGGAAGGCAGTGACACGCCATGTCACATTACAGCACAGACGCTCCAGCTGGCTGTAGAGCTGTCATCATTAGTGGCAAGACACCGATTGGAGCCGGTGTAGCTGGAACTCGGTGGAGACAGGCGTTTTTGCTCGTTACGGGTCTCTGTTTAAGATTCTGGAGCACAACTGGCTGTCAGACCTGATGTAATGTGGCATGTGCCGTTTGCGCATCCCAGGGTATCTGATTTCATGAGCATGTTTTCATTTCTGCTTCTGCACAACCAAATGCAATTAAAACCCCGATGTGCTTCTTGATGAAGCAGCTGAACCAAACTCAGGAAGGAAAAAAGAAGGAAGACCTAGGTCTTAGACATGTCTACCCTCTGTCACTCACTCTTACAAGTACTCAAACTACCCACAGGCAAGCTGGTATGACCAGCCAGCACCACTCTGTGAGCAGAACTCCAGCCTCAGAAACCAGAGGACAACGCCACACTGAACAAAAATACATTTCTATGCTTAGAAGTCGCTCCAAAACATGCTGTCCCAGCTCTGAGCCTGTAGTGACCCATTCTATGGCTTGATAAAGTTGAAAGATGCTCCTTGACTCCCTTCAGCTCTCTTCAGAGCTGAGATTGCTGTCTCTTGGGTTAGCCATCATGCAGGAACACGTAAACACGTACACAGCCTGTGACTGGCTGACCAACACAAAAAGCAAAAGCTCCTTGCTGGAAAGCACTGGTATACTTTTATCTGGCAGTCAATGTGGATATAAGGTATATTCCAGCAGGCTGGCTGCCCTGCTAAATAGACGGGAGGAGGAAACAGACAGAGGAATGAATGGGTAGAAGCATCATGGGGGAAGATAACGGAGATGGACGTGCTCGTTACAGTGAGATTACCACGAGGCAACAGTGAGGGAGGATAAGTGGTTGACGTGATATGGATGAGCGACAATCTCTAGCGGCCCATGTACTCATAACTGAGTTGGTCTTCCTGGTCTATGCACACCCCGGGTCAGGAAGCTGCCTGGGGTCTCAATGGATTGGGCTGTAGACACAGATGACTATCAGGAATAAGACATGTCTGCACTTGACAGTCAGTAAAACATTTGCCAGGCTGTCTCTCATTAGAAATAAGGATTGCAGCAGCCTCAAGAACTACATACTGCTGCTTTTGCGCAAGGTGCATCTCCACATTCAGATAAGAAATTCCAACAGTCCTCTTTTGGATGCTGCTAATAGGAAAACTGCCTGTAAGCTCAAGTCTTCGCAGGACAGGACATTAAGATGGAGCAGTACAACTTGATTTAACAACTGCTAAGTACCTGTAGAAGTCCATTATCTGTTTGCTAGTAGAAGGTGTGGGAGCCTGGAATCAGTGAAAACCAGGTCATGGACGATGACTTGCTTTTAATGAAAATCTGCATGTGCAAGGATGACTTTTAGATCTCCATCCACAAAATTTCAGTTGACAAACACAAAACCACATGGATGAAAGAAGCGAATTAAAAATAGGATTTTCTAGTAGCTTTTCATTTCTAATTGCAATGCCTTAGAAAAGCAGTTTTGAGTATGCAGAACAAAAGGTTCTCAATTCTCTCCCTCAACCAGAGCACACATGAGCCTTCTGCAATATCTGCATGGCCAAAGATCAAACACAATAGAAATCAGTAGTGCCATATTTGACGGCCAATCATTTCAAACAACTGAGAGAAAATTGCTTTTATTTGAAAAGGAGTAGCGGCGTTCAGTACAAATGGTGAGATTCACTGCATTTAACCTCAGTACTCAAAAAGTCAAGGTGACCAAGTTAGTTAATGGAGAGAGCAGTCTTCAAAGAACTATTTGCTGACATCTGTCTTGAAGTGGGAAGAATTGCTCTTTGGAGGGACCCTGGAGAGAGCTTTGGTGAGACTCTTCTCTTTCAGAGAGACAATGGTTGTTGAAATGCATCCTAAGTGTAGTGCTCATTATATAAAGAAGACATAAATGGGTAAATTTTGAAGTTGGAAGGGGAAATTGAGTATTTTCTAGATACGTAGTTTTCTTGAGTGTTGTTCAGAAGAGAATTGAAGCATATATTCTAGAAAGGCCTCAAATCTTGATTCGAATCCCAGATTTGTTAGTATTTTGTCCTAATCCCTTTCCTGCTTAAAACTGTGTCCCTGCTGTTTTGTTTGCACTTTTTTTGTGCCATTCATTCTTGCCAGGTTTTTCTGCATCAGAATGACAGGCTCTATATTAAAAGCAGTAATACTCCTACATTTAGGAAGCCAGGAATTGAGTTAATTCAGTAACAGCCAAGCTTATAGGAACGGCTTATCAAAAACCTCAGGACTTCACTGAATAAACATGGCATTTTTCATCAAAGTCTGGATGGCTGCTTGGAGAAAGACAATAGAAATGAACCATTCAGGTGAATATTTCATTTCTTCAAGTCACTATAGAACGAGTCAAACAATTCAACACAGCAAAATGATAATTAGAAAAGTAAAACTATCACAATAGAAAAAAATCTTTTGTTCTCCTTCTCCCACCCCCCACAATCAGTTCCTTTTTTGAAGCCTCTCAAATAAAACAGCACATGCTGAAGACTTACTTTGCTTTAAGGGTTTCTTCTTGGAAATTCCACTGAGGGTCTTCCACTAGCTGCAGTTCTCGTAAAACACTCCCTGGTTTGTAAGCTGCATTGATCACCATGCTGAGAACCTATGGAGAGACAAAACTGACAACACTGATGGGTTTAACAGCAGTCCTTGACCACGTCGAGCATGATCCCAGGTGCTGCATAGACAGGAGCAGCTTACAGGTGTCATCTCAGGTTCAAGGCTGCAAAGGGTGAGGGCTGGATGCAATGAGAAGAGGTCCCAGATTGGATCACTGTGCCAAACATATTGTAGATGACACATCGATCTGATATGGTGACTGCATTAAACGCTGCTAGCTAACCTCTGTTAATCAGTAATTTTTTTTTTGAGACAGACCCTCTCACTCAAAGCAGATTCCATTCCTTGCATTCACACTGGCTCAATTTAATAAAACATGAAAACACTTCTGATAGCTCAACCAGGTACAAAGTCATGTGTACTGTTACACACCAAATATTACAGGGGAAATTCACATACTTGAGGTCAGCAATATGCTTAAGCATCTGAGTGCTGCGTGCCTTAACTGTATTAACAGAATATTAATGAAGTCTACACAAAAAGAGTTCACAGGAGGTGTGCCTGAAACCCAGTGTGTATCCACTCTGTACAACAAAACACATGTGCCAATCCATTTAATCCAAAGTCTCTGAGAATAAAAATGATTCCTGCTATTGGCTCAGGGAATCCAAGCTTTAATAGTCTACACTTGGCCTAAGGAGATAAATACAAGAAAAACAAATCTCTTAACAGCACCAGACCATGTGTTTGAACACTCTGCATTGTACGTACATGAATGACCTCACAGTGAGTCTGGATTGGTTTTGATATAATTTAGCTCCTTACCTAATGCCTGTTCTTAATTCTTTGTGGGCGTGCAAATGATTTTGGTGTGGTGACTGTTACATTTCCCCAGCACCCATGAACGTGGTTCATCAGAAATGAAAAACTGGCTAGGTCATATTGCAAAGACTAATGTGTTTATGTTTGGGGTTTCTTTTCAGTTCTTTTTTTAAAAAAAAAAAATAAACCCAGCAATCTGAGGATTTGCTAGCATCTTAAAAACCTTGTAGGATTAAGCATTTTCAGGCAAGGGCTTCACTTAATGCTGCATAGTACCATGCAAAATGGCAGTGGTTTGAGTTGCTTGGCTAGGTTATTTACTAGAAGCAAAATTTGACTTATCGTTGGGCCCTTGGAAACGTTACTCGAACTAATCTTCCAAAAAGCACAATTAGAGACGCCTAAAGCAATGCCCAATAACAGCACCAATGTCTTATGCAGCTCTGACCATCTGCACTCTACCAGGAAGGGCAGGAGCAGACTCCCTATCTCATACAAGGGGAAACTCCAACACAGATTTACCCACAGCTCTCCAGTTGGTTCTCATCTCACCACTCAACCCACTATACTAGTTACTAAGCCATACTGATTCCCAAGAGAAGAAAAGAAGGCTTCTAGGTGAGCCTATCCAGTCGCTCATCCACATCTTTTCTTGCCTCCCTCTCACGGTACAAACTGATGGGGCACTGGCCTCTGACACAACTGACACCAAAACCAGATGCAGAGAAACCAAAGGTGGGCTTTCAAAAAACATCAAGTGCCTGGGTAGCTCCCACGCTCATTCACAACTCATCAGGCATATTCCCCTCCTGATTAGTTATTTAACACCTATGCAGGAGCTTGTTGGGAAAGCTCTCCTTCAGCACACTTTGTCACCTACCCTGCTTGGCAGTGGGAAAGTTGGGAGCAGAAAGCAAGCGTCTCTTGCTGAGCAATTCCTCCAAACATTGCTGTCCTGCTCCTTTATCAGGGTGATGGCGTTTGTATGACTTGTCAGAACAGTTAGGAAATGAGCAAGAAAAGAAAACCCAGCCCTGCAAACAACAGTGTGGCCACGTCTGGGCATTATCCCAGGCACCTAATCAACTCCAGCCCTGCAAAGACACCCACAACAGCAGGACTTTTCTCAAAGTTGGCTTCTCATCAGCAGGACTCTGTAAACTTCCAAACTCAGTTTAAAAAAAAAAGTGTGTTTTGTAAGAACAATCATTTCCCTTTAAGGGAAGAAAAAATATCTTAAAACCTCTGGCTTTTACTCTTCTTGTATCTCAAATGAGTCACTGGGTTTGGCATTTTACCCTACAGCAGAAGTTCATCATCATGTTAATAGTGTTAACTTCTAACAACATTATCGTTTCATATTACACCCTATTAAACACTTGGGAGAAACAAGAACACTGGTTCTTGTGGAAAAACTAACTGTGATTAAAGGAAAAACAGTGAAGAAACCTAGACCAGTTTCCAACTTTCTCTGGAGATAGAAAGTTACTTCACCCATATCAGACTGGTCAAATATTCATCTGATTCACTAAATTCCCTTTGGCTGGAGTGTGATCAGTCTGAGATTTTGAAAGTTTATTTTCAGCCCTCTCCATCAGGAATGGTTTGGGTGCAGCCAGCGATGCCTTAGAGCAGAGGGGTGGATTAGATAACACCAGCCTTTGCTGCTATACATCTGTGAGGTTTCATTTTGGTACTGCTGAACTTTGGATTTTCAGAGTCAAGTAGGCTGGAGTCACATCAGTGAGCATGAGCACACAGCACCACCACAAGACTCTACCCAACCTTATAAGCACCTGACATCGTAGCTATAAAGTTTTCCATGTCATAGATTTTCAAGTGCACAAGGGCCCTTTTCTGAGCACGTCTAGACGTGTATGGGCAGTTCAGCACCTTTCTTCCCATCACAGCTTTTTGGTATTCACACATTTCCCATCTCTCCAACCCTCTTTGTTAATGGTCCCAACCCTGGAGGAAGCTTTCTCAGGCAGTTTAAAATACCATCACACCTCTTCTCCTGTTCTAGAGCCCAATGATCAGCATCTTTATGAGCAGAAACTCAATTTCTCTCCTCTATCTGACATATGAGGCCACATCTCTCACCTAACAGGAGGAGTCTAACTCCCAGGCTAGCCTCAGGCAGGACAGTAAACAGTTATTTTTTTTACTTGGAATAATGATGTGTCTGTGGGACGGAGAGAGAAGCAAAAAAAAGTTTTCTGAGATTCTTTAAACAGATGATCAAAGATCTAGAAGTGAGCTTTTATCATAGTCAAGGTTGTAGCACTTAAGTGTTGACACGCTTACGACAGTCCATGACATTTCAAAAATACAGATGTCCAGATCCTAAGTTGGAGGAACTACTACAGATGAGCTGATGTCCACAGAGCAGTCTTGAGGAGGACATCAGTGAACCCTCTTGCAGAAATACGGTTTACATCTTTCCAGACTACAGAGGTTTCTGCAATTCCAACACCGTATCTGATCACTAATGATAACGCTATCTGCCCAGCTCAATCATACACCTAAGGCTCAGTACAAGCTACTTAATTTTCTGAGCACCATGATTTAATTATGCAAATTTTCCTAAGAAGTCGTGCTGTGCTCCAAAAACTTCAAGTTGCAGAGTGCAATAGGCTTCCGTCACAACTGTTGGCTGATTTCTCGTTTGCATCACTTGGACAGTCACGTTACCTTTAAGTCCATTTTATTTTTAAATAGAAAAAGAGCAAAGTGTCTTAAAAACAGCAAGAACAGTTAAGCAATGAGGCTAATTAATCTTTACAGCTTATTTCCCTAAGATATGGTGGGTTATAGATCACCCAAAGTCTTAAGAAGACACCTCATTTTGTTTTAGAGTGTTGCCATGGTAAGTTTTTGGCGTAGATGGAAGAACTGTTCAGATTTTTTAGATAATCTGACCCAAGAACTAAACCTAAGGCTGACAAGGTGTTTATTTTAATTTAACTTAAAGTTGGCATTTATTACATATCTTAGCTACGATACAGTCACTATTTCTCAGCCCAGATGCAGTTGTTGGACGGCAATAGTTGATGTCTCCACTGTATTTGGCTCCAAGTTTCAACTTCTTTTCCAAACAAGTATCCCAGGAATGAGATAAACTTTGCAGCTGATGTTAAACAACAGTCATTTCCACCTCACTTGCCTCTTGGGGGGAAAGAAACCACAATAAAACACTGGTCCCAGCAGAAACTTGTGCTGGCACCAGGAATAATGAACAGCTAGGCTTTTAAAATTTTTTGGCACTAGATAGCACAAGTTACTTGTCACTCACCTAAGGCTTTGCATGGATGCAAGCACACATGCACACAAACATGAACAGAATTAAAATCAGTATTTTTGATCATACTACCAAAGAAGTGGCAATTGCTCTCAAGATTTTGCTGGGAAACCTTGCTCAAGGGCTGCCACTCCTGAAGGCACCTTAGCAATTTCCTCCCTGCAGAGCTCACAACCTCTGAATTCAACACTAGGACAAAGCAATCGGGCAGAAATCGGGGGGCATACGGTAACAATGCAGAGCTTGGCAGAAATGCCTGTTCTGTTGGAAAAGAGATGCTGCACAAAAGCAAATCCATCCGTGCTGCTTCTCTCCCAACACCCCAGGTGAGAACAGCCCATACTTCTCAAATGGAAGGAGATGCTCCTACTCCACACTACAAAGGTGTCCCCTGATGTTGTTTAAACCAGAGCCAAGCGGTATTGATCGTAGCTTGCACACTATTAGCATGCAGGTGAGTAGCACCAGTTTGTTTGGAGCTGGATCCAGGATGATGCTTCACTGCATGATGGAGGTGATGGAGGTAAGGAAGGACAAGACCTTGGGGGAAAAGAGGGCTGAGGAGCATCATGAACTACAATTATGCTGCATTTTTTGATATAACCCTCATGGTTGAGTGTGGAGGAAGGCAGAGGATGGGGAGCTACTCCCTCAGCATCCAGCCAGGAGCAAGATCTCCCATCACCTGGTGCTTGTGGGGAGAGGACATCTGCTCTTTTCTTGCTGTAGGTAATCCAGGCCAGGGAACATGGCAGGAGCTGGTTGTTCAGTTGGTTTTAGTCTGGGGTTTCCATCAGAGCCAAACACAACAGCATCTCCGTCACGGAGACTGCTGCCCGCTGTGAACTGGCTGGCAACTGGCACAGATGTTTAACTGAAGCGTCGCTAAAGGCAGAGAGTTATGGCTGGAGACCAGGTTGATTTAAAAAGCTCTCACCAAACTGCTACCGACTCCGCTCCTCCTTCATAGCTGTTGTTTCGAGTTGTCTCTCCCACCCTCCCCTGTGTGTTGCCAAAGTAAAGCCCATGTATAATTTATCTATTCCAGACAAGTTATGCTGATGCATAATTTACAATGGCCTGCAATTTTCCTATATAGTGAGAGAGAGATAATTATAACGCATTTGCATTCTTGGGGCCACATCATCAGTCAGTGTAAAGCGAGACAAAGGCACTGAGCTCAGCACCAACACTCAGTTCGGAGGGATGGGGACCCTCGTGAGCTCTGCAGCTGTGGAAAGCCTTGTTGCTGTGGGCCTGGGGTGAAGGAGATACGTCCTGCACTGTTCTCACCACTCAGCTCTGCAGTCCTTTTGGGTGCTCCGGCAGCTGCTACAGATCTTCACCCTGATGGAGGGATGTTGTCTTTGCCACTTATTGCCTCCTCCACATGGCGGGTACTCCCATCCTCATCCCAGCCCATGGTTCTCTGAGCTGCTGACACCTCTCTTGTCTTGGCAGCAGCTGATAGGAACCAGGTGTACCTCTCCTGCAGCACTTCTCTTCACCCTTTCCAGAATTCAGATCTGGTCCTTGTGGCCAGAACGAATTTGAATTTATCTACAAAATAACACTGAGCAATGCTGGGCCATTGCCATTGTCCTGCTCCTTGGGAAATCATTCATGTCTCCATAAGCAAGATGTTCATGTCTCGTTGACACTGCTACTTGCTCCTTCAGCAAGCAATTCTGTAAGGAGGCACAGCAAGAGAAAAGAAGGTTTCTACAGGAAACTCAGGCTGGTTTCCACAGTTGGTAATTGGTCCCATTCTTGAGGAATTTGGAGAAGCTGGTGTTGGTCTATGCAGCAAAGCTCTAAGATACTGGGGAAGTACCTGGCAGAAGCTTTGCACTGGTTATGTTTTTAAGATCCAAATTCCAGGAGGAAAGAAGGAAGAAACGCGAGCGTAAGTATTAATTGTGAATGCCTCCTGTTTCCCCTTGTTGCTTTTTCATTGCCTGTTTTCCAAGTAGTAGCAGACCACCAACGCTCCCCACCAGCAAGCTGCTATGGACTTGCTTTCGAATTTGGCAGCTGTCATCCTTTGCTCTGCAGTCACTTGCTCCTGCTTTCTGCTGAGGGCTACTCTGGACTTGCTTCTTTGAGACCCAAGTGTCCCACTTGCACAGGCAGCTGGATTACTGGGCTGTCTTCACAGCCCAGCTTTCAACCATGCAAGATAACTGTATATGAAGCAGTGCACGTAGATGATGAAGTGAATGGGGACACAGGAGTCACCCTACAGTACAGTACGGAGATGTTTTCAAAAGTGGTGGGTGATTTAGGAGGAATCTCACCTTTAAGGTGTTTCTCTTGAGGGCTGGGATTCATCTCCTTTCAGACAACTGCAAACACCCTGAGCTGGGCACTGCGGGTCTTGCAAATACATCAGATAAACGGACACCTAGAAGTTCCCACGCTTTTCCACCAAGGGCAGAGGGAGCTCAGATATGCCCCAGCATCCACATCAACTGGAGTTCATATAGGTACAGACTTGAAAGCTGGAAGATCTGGATTTCTAGAAGACCCAAGTCAAACTGAAATTGCGTCCAAGACACCAATGGCACCCTGCTTATCCAACAGTACCATCTTGCTGTCCTCTGCCACCTGCAGTCATCTTTCATCTGTACACGGACTGTAATCTTTGTGGAAAATATTTATGTGTTTTTTCCAACAAGCTAGCTTTTCTCTGAGGTCAACAGCAAGCACTCAACACTCTGGATTTGCCTCAAAGCAAGCACTGATTGGGTCACAATGAAGTGAACAGAGTGGTGCTCTGCCATCCCTCCTGCATGGGATTAACCCACCCACGTTCAACAAGAGCTGGGCACACCACAGCTTCCACTCAGCACATGGCACACACCCCTGCTTGGTTTTCTATCCTGTTCACTTTTCATCTCAAGTAGATTGGGCTCCATCAGACCATGGTCACATATACGAAGATATCACCCATGCTGAATCTGCTGGTCCAACGCACTGTTGATGCTGAGAAACCGGCTAATGGCAACAACCACAGAGGTCCTCTCTGGGGATGGCTCCGGTCAGAACATGAGTTATCTTGCACATAGTTAGATGAAACTTGCTCCCAACCAACAGAACTCCTCATGTTTCAAAAATGTCACCTCTCCCATCAAAACCCGCAATGCATATACCTACCCTCTCTTCCCAGCTGGCGGTTTTGACTTATGGAAACTGCTACAGAGCTCCAGGACAATTTTTGGTTCATTCTTTTCAAATTCTGGGCCTGGCAACCCCTGACCCATGCTTTCCCCTGAAATCCCCCCAAAAGATAGCTGAGCCGTACCTCTTTGAGGACCAGCACGCACTTGCCAGGCCCGACAGACTGAGGTAGCTCTGCTATTCTGCCTTTGTTTAAATATGGACCTGAGAAGCAGCGGTGGTTGATGTAGAGCTGGGGGCAGCAGTATCTCCCATTGATGGTGCCTGCAAGGAGAAAGTAGCATTGATGTGCGTGTAGCACTTTTGTACAATAGATCAAGGGTCCTTCTTCTTCCTCCTAGATGTGGGAAGGAGGGGAGAAGAGTAAAGGAGGCACAAAAAGTCTTCCCTGAGATAGAAGGTAGAGGAGCCTCTGCTACTTGAACCTGTCTGACACGAGAAAAGCAAATGATTTAATAGCAACTGATTTGGCTGCACACCTCTACTAAAAAGAGAATCGAGGAAGGATTTCATTCATAACTTGACCTGAGGCTCTTTCATAACTCGCATGACAGATGGATGCGAGTGACTGACTTGTAACTTGCCAGAAAGGCAACGTATTAGCTGCCTCTCACAGATACGGAATCGGCTCAGGGAGAAAATTCAGGTGGAGAGCTCTACAAACCCCTCTTCAGCTACTGTCCAACCCAGTAAGCACTGTGGTGCCACTCCCCTGACCCCACATGGGTCTACAGAACAGTTTTCTTTATCTGGGCTAATTACTCTGAGCTCCTTTACAGCCCGCTGAGAGAAGTGGGTACTTCTAGATGGGGTTCGTGTGCTATCCAAGTGGTTATCTGCTTTTCGGTTATCATAACCAAAAAGAGCCTGTTTCTCCCCATCTGATTGTAACGGGGCCCTGGGATGTTGGCTCAGATGCCAACGTGTGTCCTGCAGTCTGCTGAAACAAAATGAGTTAAAACCTGCCCCTCCTGCTGAGTCTACACAATTAACTGGATGACCATTGCACTCTGAGAGCCTCCTGCCATCGCTAAGGGGGACAAAAATCTGCCTTTAGCAGAAGTAGCAGCCATGTCACACAGTCTTGATGCTAACACAGGGACCCATTAAGTCCTGGTGTAAGCAGTTTCATTGATGCCAATTAAAAAGTCACATCCATCTCCACCAGGGCTTCATTAGCCTGGCCCTAACATCGTTAGCTGAAATGGGCAAGCTGAAGGGGAGCTCCAATAACCCCCACGAGACACAACGTTCACACATGGAGGACCAGACCCTGACACGCTGTGTCTTAGAGACTCCTCGCACTGTTGGTGGGTCCTCACCACCTCACACTCCCTGAGGATGTGGTTCCATCTCCCCACCTGTATGACACATTTGCTTCCTTTTTGGGGTCATCTCCCTCCATATAGGCAACGGGTCCTTGAAATAGGGACCCTGGTGGTGCCGAGCAGCCTTACCTGTTGTGTCTGGCTGAGGAACCGGGCAGAGGTCATGAGGTATTTTCTCAACAGGCACTGTGGATGGTAACCTGTTAAACAGCAATTCAGTGTATTTAATAGTGTCAGACAGGGCAACGGGGCAGAATCAGCCTTCAGGCTGGACTGAGAGATACACCAGGACCTGCCTGGACCAAGGAATGGAGATAACTCAAATGCAACCCCCCTTCCACATCGTTTATTATAGCCCAGGGCCAATGCATGGCAGAAGAAGGAGCCAGATCCACCTCTCTTCCAAAAATATACTTTGGTCTGTGAGCTTTAGCCCTTCAGGCTGCAAATATTCACGCTTAAATCCCTTCAATTCTAGTTTCTAGAAACTGCAAAGGCTAGAGATGGGGAAATGCCCTCCCGGTCCATCTTCCATAAGCATCCCTTACTGGCCATCAGACACTGGCTACACAGTCCCAGCTAGTAAAATATTTCTTTTTCAAAGGCTTTCTTACACGTTCACACACATTTTGGATTCAAAGGAACCCTTTTGTCGACTCTGCTGCAGCACCTGGGCAGTAAGCAAAGTCACTCAGCTGCTGTGTGTTATCTCCCTGGGAAGACCCGATCCATCTCTGTAAAAATATCCCCTTAAACAACAAAAACTTACTGCTTTTCTGGTTGCACAACTGCAATTCTTCTCTTCCTTCGCACTGCAAAAATGAAGCAAGGAAGAAAAAAATAGTTTTGTACTCTTCTGTCCTATAAAGTATACCCATAATGCATAAAAAGCTGTATAAATGCACTGACTATAAAATGACTTCTAACACAATGAAATGGTACTTAATTACTATCGCCGTCTTTTCTCCGTGTTTTTTAAGTAAGTCACTACATCATTAAAACCTACTTTAAAGATGTAATAATACATTTAATCTTTCCTCTGGAACGCTAATATCGTGGTTTATGGGATCAGTATAAAAAACAAAAATTGAAATAAAAACACAAATATTTTTCCATACAGCAACACATATGGATAAGATCACATTTTACAAGCATGATTACCTCCAGCATAATTTATCCCCAGCTATAAATTGCGATAAGGCTGCATCATGTTGCCATAGCAGTACTCTCCCAAATTAGGCCCCGGCTGCCTGATTTTTAACTTAAGCATATTTAACTCTTCAAAAGGGTTGACACGTTTTAAATTTTGCCTTTCAGATGTTAATTAATATAAACAGCGAGGCTAATTTTTCGTCTGGTGGCTTGAGATGGGGGTTGGATAGTTTCCGAGAGGAAGAGGAGAACACCAAGTCGCTGAGCACTCAACAACTGCCTTCAAATGCAAACGGAAGGTCAGGAAATCAGTCTTAATATGCACTGGAGGCAGGAAAAACCGCCAAGGGCTTAATTGTGCCCAGAGAGATTTAAATTAAACACTAGGGAAATCTCTGAGCTGGTAAGGGCAGTGAAATAAAGGGACAAATACCCTGGGAAAGGGCAGAGACTCCACCACAGGACGCTAACAAACATTTCTCAATTTAGATGGATCAGATCGTGTTTTGGAGAGGGACCACCTGGACGGCCTCTTTATGTCCATTCCACCCTGTATTTTATGGATTTTTTTCCAATTTGAGGTCTGGCATCCCTAATTCGCTCAGCTGCCTGAGTGAACTTGGCTCAGCGCAACAAAACCCGGTTTCACTCCAACAACTCCATCTCAAACCCACAACCCACATCATGCAATCCCAAACCACGTAACAGCCTTTCCCAGTGTAAACAATCCCAGTTTTAGGTGGACTGATCACACAGGCAAGTACAAATTGCATAATACCAGTGCTGTAGAGTCTGGTCTCCAATTAGATTTATTACTATTTATTACAGTGCACTTGCAGCCTG
Source organism: Tauraco erythrolophus (assembly GCF_009769465.1). NCBI lineage: Eukaryota > Metazoa > Chordata > Aves > Musophagiformes > Musophagidae > Tauraco > Tauraco erythrolophus. The sequence continues at coordinate 4,696,793 of NC_141468.1, forward strand.
GTTACCAGTCTGCTAGTTAGGCTGGTAGTTTCAAAAACAAGATTACAGATGTAAGACAAACCCGTTGATGCAACATCTATGCTGCTTGTGGTTTCCATATACTTACAAACAGCTTTGTGTGGTGGCGTTAGGTTATAAGCATTTGCTTCACACCAGCCAACGGGGAAAATGTCCATAGATTCTACATCAACTATGTACTCTGGAGAGGGCATCTGTAAACCTATAAACACAAATTTATAATGTAATTCAGACATGGGAATACCGAGCTCAGAGCCATTTGAGCATTCATCACGAACCAAGGGAAGCAAACGATGGAAAACACAAAAATAAATCTGCTTCCCTGCATCAAAATCAGGCATCATTTCATCTTCAATTTTGCACAGACAGCGATGATAAGGCTGTTGCATTTACAGCGCAATGTGATTCCAGAGAAAACCCCCATTAAGAGCCCTCTAAGAATGCAGTGAAGCAGCCAAAAGCCAGTAAGGCTAAACATGCATGACTTTCCCCAACAAGATGGCCTGAACGACCTCTTGAATTTTTTGTAGAGTTGCACAAGCAAGTTAGCAGAAGGGCAGCTGGGTGCTTCCTCTTACTCGTAAGGAAGTGTATTTGCACTTTAACATGATGGTGCCTAATGTGATAAGCCTTTATGCCTCAATGACCCCCCTCGGAGATTTTTCGTGTAGTTCTGCCCTTGAGTCACTGTTTTTAAAGGTGAGAGATGGCCACTCTTCTGTCCAGAGATGCCATGAATTCTCCTAGGGCTCCTCACTACAACGTGACCTGATAACCCAACAAGGGAGAGGCAGTATAAAAACCCCAAGTGGAACAGATGCACTACAGATAGTGCATCATATCTGGCACAACAGACTCCCAAACCCCACTGAAAATCTCTGCTTAAAGCAAATCTCTTCCAGTGTGGTTATTATGTCTGCTCTAGAAGACAGTCTCCTGTCTTGGTTTATGAGGGTTGCACTCAAAGCCCACTGCATCAAATTGAAATATCCCTGCTGGCTTTGAGGTCTTTTGAAAACAACTCTGGGTCCTGAGTCAAGATACCATTTAGTTACTCCAACTCAAGTCCATCTGCACTGACACAAGCCTGGCCAGCAAGTTCAACCCCCCTCTGCCATTTCCACCATAAGACCTATAGTTCCAGCACCAGCATGAGATGATTTCCTAATAAAAGAGACCAAAGGATCAGCAGCTTCCCCCGCAGCATCATCGCCTTTGCATCTGTTACAGCATCTTTGCCTCCTGCTTAATGCAGCAGTGTTTGACTCTGCACAGCTAGATGACTACGGGGATCTTCCCACTAATGAATGTTCATCAAGGGCTTGCAGCGTAATTGAAGCAGTAATTGAACTTTGTGATGGGAATGGCATCGAGGCTGAGACACAGCGTTTGGATCAATCTTGTCTCTAGTAATAAACTTGCTGCACTTCGAGAGTGGGTGGTTGTATGAAAACCCAAAAGAAGGAGGAAAAGAAGTGCTGGTGCTCACACTGCTGGAGGAAATAATTAAAAAAATGAAATCATGATGTCTGCATAGATTCATGGATGTCTTCACAGTATTCCTCTGAGACCTACATCATGTTCACAGATCATACATTGAAGATATAGTCCTTATTTCACCAGATACAGGGAAAGGAAGAGGATGGGATGAAGGCACATGACAGTGGACACAACCTGCTCATATGAGAAGCCGAGCCTTGACATGAAGTCTCAGCAGCTGGCATTCCCTGCAAAAACCATTTCCCTCCACGAGGAAATACCAAGAGGTCATTTCTCAGTTTGAACCTGACAGAAGCTGCACTCTCCAGCGGGCAAAATTTCACCTAAGGTCACAAATCCAGCCAAGAAATTGATGTGAGAACTGCTGAAGTCAGTGGCAAGACATGCATAAAGTCAGCAAGCCACGGATCAAGGGCTAAACAGAGCAAGAGAGCAACACAGTCCCCACTGAACTTTCACCAGATCTGGGAAAATCCACTATTTCCATTACTGCAACTGTTCTACGATGTTATTCTGACCCAATAAACACATCGAATGTACTTTCCAATAGATGCAACGGGAAAATTTTGGGTTTCCAGTAGCAGCTGCCCTGATGAACAAGGAAGCACCATAATGGCTGCTCTCCTTGCAACACCGTTACTCCTCTTGTAAGGCATGTTCACAGCTACCCTGTCCTCCCGGGCACTGCTTCCCCCCTCCGGCGATTGATAACCCTGCCTTCCACTTCCAACATCTTACTGCTTCGTTTGGCCTCGCTCATAGGAGTGGAGAACAGCTTGTTTGAGACTCATTAGTTTCGCTTGCTGCATTTTATGCTGCCATCTTCTCGGACTAAGAAATGTCCATGAGAGGTAAAATGGAAAAGAAGGGAACAGGGATGTTGGCAATAGGGTGAGGAAAACTTCCATCTCCTGCTATGAATCTTATAGGATGGGCGGAATAGAGCAGCAACTGTAGAAAACTCTCAAAGGGAAAATTATGGAAAATCTCCCCGGAGAAGTGATTAACAAAAGGGTTTTCCCTCAAATTCCTAGGCTGTGCAAGAGAGCGTACATTATGACTTGTATAAATTCACACTGGAAAGCTTCAGCTTTAAAATCTAAAACGAACCAGTAAAAATTAACAATGCAGATGATGAGTAATAAAGCAGCAGAAAGGGATGGGATGGGATGGGATGAGCACGGTCTCGGATCAGCCCTACGCTGCTTTTCCACCACGGAGGAACTATACTGCTGCTCATTAAAGGCTCGCCCTGAAGTTTCCAGAGTTTTGCTACTGTACCAAGCGTGATTTATTAAGCAACGTTCCCTCATGTCTAACTCCACGCTGCTTAAACTGCTGCGTCCTGCTTTATGGCTGTAGTTCAGACCATCAAACAGCAAAACTGGGAGGGCAACAATGAAAGCTTCAGCCGTGCCCATGACGGATGGTGGGACCCGAGGTCTTCAGCGAGGGGCTCCCATGGTAGTTGGGGTGTCTTGCTGCTACCAGAATATAAATAATCAGTGAGAAACAATAGCGTGTTAATGGAGTGAAAAAAAACCACACCACAGTTCAAGTCACGTTTATTTTACAGCTCTGCAAGCAGGGTTTTGTGGGTTTTTTTAATGCTAGTTTTAGCCTAACGCTGTGCATACTGTAGTCATGTATTTCAACAGAAGAAAAAGATTTCCTTTCATTTTTTGCAGTCTTTTGCATCTTTTCCTTTTACTACAGATCATTCTATTCCTGGTATTGAGATATAAACCAAGCGTGAAGTATCTATATATCAGAACTCAAAAGGCAAGGAGATGCACACAGGTTTTTTTATGACAAGTTGTAAAAAATGTCGTTTAAAAAATTAAAAGAGTAAAAGGCAGGGAGAAAGAGATGAGGGAGGGGAGCAAGGTGGGAATGTCTGGCCCTCTCCCTGCCTTTACCCAGGGTCTGGGGGACTAGTTGATTTAAAGATCCAAGAAACAGAACTTCCTATTCGCTATAAGAGTTTAGTGAACACTATTATATATTATATAATACTGAAAGCATTACAGCTTAGGGAAAAAACAACAAAAGGATTCTCAGCCCCCATAAAATCTGCATATAAAAGCGAAAGCACCTGGGTATTTAAAAAAGGGAGTTGCCAAAATGGGCTAGCTTCCTTGACCAGATCTGTGTAAATTCGACAACAGCCTTCGTGAGAACTGAATTTCAAACAAACTCTGACTCCAGCTCTTTAACAAAAATATCTGCCCCGTGTCCAGACCAGGCTGCAGATGAGCTTTTGCTACCTCAAGTCAGAAGGCAACCAGTCATCTTGGATGAAAAAACCAAAATGCATCATTGCACACAGCTCTACCCCAAACAAGAACAGAGATAACTGCAGAGACGACAAACTTCCTGGGGTGACCACTCTATGTCAGGAAAGGAGAAGAAGGACAACCCAGCTCTCCTACATCCCCCACCTCTGCTGCATTCGGGCACATACCTGCAGCTCTGCTCTCCCCAGATCTTAGCCAGCCCAAATCACGAGGATTAGCAGCAAAGACACGAGAAGCATCAATTATTTGGGCTGCCAACCTTTAGGTCAAGAGGAATCTCTCTTTAGGTAGCAACTGAGTTACAAATCTCTGAGAATGGGATTTATCACAGAGACGTTGGGAAAGCCTTGACTACCATATAATGGTACTTTTGTGGAGCTAAACACCACAGAACATCTGCACTTGTTATATTTTAGAGCAAGCTGCGAGCACAGATGAGGTTCTTGACAATGTTTTTACTAACCTTAAGGGCTTTGATTAGAGACCTTTCCTCTTGTACCAATGGCACTGCACATTGTCAGATGCTGAAATACTTCTTGGGTTATTACAATCACTGCAGCATGATGATGAAGGTGATGTGCCAGGTGATGATGAAGCAGTACAGTTAGTATCAATCTGTCTTCCACTGTCTTCCAGCCCCAAAATACTGACAGCTGAGCACCTTGCAGAGGAGTGAAGACGACTTTTTGTGCAGCTCAGGCTTGAGACTTCATCTCACGTGGGATTTCTGCAAAAACTCCTTGTCCAGATCCCTGTTCCTCTGCCCTTTCCTGAAATCATGTGCTCAACTACGTTTTGAACTCACATTAACCCTTTCTTAACTGTTTTACCCTGGAAGGGCCAAAATAAACTTGCATTAATCTCTGAGAATGAAGGTTCACACTGCATTTGCAGAAACAAGCTTGACAGCAGCCCAGCTTTAATGAACTTCAGAATTACTCCTGAGCCAGCATACTGACACCATGGGCCATCAGAGAAGACATGGGTCACTCCTTTCCTCCCTCCCACCTCCTGCTACAGAGCTCCCATGGAGCAAGCTCGTGTCACTGACTTTGGCAAAGGAAAGACTTGCTCTGTTTCCTTTTGATTCTGCTCTCTGCAGGACAACTCTGTAAGCTGGAGCCCAGCACAAGCTTCATTTCTCCCCATCCTTTCCTCCTCTTAAGAGTCTGGGATACCAACAACATGCACTGCTCCCTGGGCTGCAGAATATGACTATGCCTTGCTTTCCTCCCAGCTCACGAAGACAACATGCCATTATATTTCCTGAGGGTGTACATAGCAAGAGTTTAAGAGATGTTGCTCTTTCATCAGCCCAATCTCTCAGGGATTCCTTGAAACATCTAGTGGCACCTACCAAAAACGCATAAGCAGAGTTGCACAGCATCAACCTATCAGCATATGATTGCAAACAAAGGGGTGGAGGTATTTTTACATCATGTCTCCCTGAACCATCATAGAATCATAGAATGGTTTGGGTTGGAAGGGATCTTAAAGACCAACTAGTTCTGCCATGGAAGTTTAACCAAATGCATTTTATTTTGCAAATGGGAAGGTTCCAGCAAGGCGTTGCTTTTCGACTGTGTCAGGGCTGAGATCACAAGGGACGGCACGTCTGCCTTATGCTTCATCAGCAGGCAGAAGCACAGATCTTACAGAGGTGGGAGATGAGCAGAACTAAGGGCCACTAGAAGCGCCTTTGATATTTTCAGGGTTCTACAGAAGAAAGCAAAGGAGCATCTTACATTTGTAGCTGATGCTGACCCAATTACTATTGATTTCCAAGCGAAACTGAAGCTCTTATATCCCTTACAGATGAGGCCAGTAGCTTCAAACAATCGTGTGTTACCTTGATGGGTAAAAATTAAACTATGTTGTGACAATGATAGATGCTACAACAACTTTATCATTTATCACAGTGCCCATTAAAATACTTCAATGAGCATGGCTTTCTGATCTTGGCGACTTTACAAATAACATTGTTTTTAAAGCAATCACAAGAAGAATCCCTGTGTTGTTCTAAATGACACTTACTTAAGATGTCCTTGCCCAGATGAATGGAGAAAGTCTCAAAGCAAAGCCACATAAAACATGAGCTCATCTGTAGCAACCTCATTGCAAGAAAGGTGGAAATGGGAATTTTGATGTGGTATTATGCTCTGCTAGTTTTTCAGCACTCTCCTAATACTGCTTGTACAGTGATGGTGTTCTCCATGGGGTGATGGCTTTCTAAACTCTATACAATAGAGTTGTTGCCTGCAAGAGCCCGTGATGGCCATGGAGAGGAACAGCATATAGGGAAGGGAAGGGGAAGGGGAAGGGGAAGGGGAAGGGGAAGGGGAAGGGGAAGGGGAAGGGGAAGGGGAAGGGGAAGGGGAAGGGGAAGGGGAAGGGGAAGGGGAAGGGGAAGGGGAAGGGGAAGGGGAAGGGGAAGGGGAAGGGGAAGGGGAAGGGGAAGGGGAAGGGGAAGGGGAAGGGGAAGGGGAAGGGGAAGGGGAAGGGGAAGGGGAAGGAAGTTGCAACGGGGCAAGAGATTCCATTAGAGCACATTGGGAATCACAGTGGAAGTCTCAGCCACACAAGTAAGGCAAACATCCATTTCCAAGAAGGAGGTCTACCATGATGGCAGTAAGGAGTTTTTTGTCGTCAATGGAAATCATGCTGACAGAGTCCACGTGGATGGGAGTGTGGAAGGTCTTGTGGCTCCCTCATGGAGACAGCAGGGAAAGATAATTCTTTATAACATATTATTGATCAACGTGTATAAAAAGGAAATGATGGAGAAAAAAGTTCTGTGCAGAGGATGAAGGACAAATTTAAGAGAGTGTTTGAGTGAACCATACAAACACAAGAAGCCTTTACAGTACATACCTTCAAGGTGAAGCCACATTAACCGTCCTTTCACTGAGGTGATAGAAGCAACACATATCTCTGCAGGGTTCCTGGGGTTCACTGCCTCCAGCTTCATGTTCTTAGTAAAGCCACGACTGAAGGACGTCTGAAAGAGTCAAGGACCAACACTGAAGCATGGCACTGCAGTACTGCATGACTTTAATTAGGCTGTCCACTGGGAAACACAAATTTAGCACAGTGAGCTTTTCACTGGAAGTGTGTAGGCATCCAGATTCAAAATGGAGCTGCCCTGGATATCCATATGAAAAACAATGATGACAACAAATCAGGAAGCAATGTATTTTGTGGTTTACACCAATCCCTAACTCTCAGAGACTGGGAGGCAGTTATCCACCCCAGCTCCAAATGTATTTGAATGCTTGCTAGTGATGCATTTGCTGTCCATTGCTGTTTATGGGATATACATATATCAGAGGTTTCCCAGATCTGTTGTGCTTGAGAATCACTCACCTTGCTAGGAGAAACCTAGTAAAGCCAATAACCCATCTTGCCTGAGACCAGAGAAACTTCTTCACACGTTTAGCTGCCCAGGCTGACTGAGGCTGGAGAAACTGGAGTAACCTATTCAAGTATGTTTTTCTACATGGAATATTTTAAGCTCAAGGTACAAGGCCCTTCTCTGTAGACTACAGGTACATAAGTTCACTGGTTGCAGGTGGGTATAGATGGAGCCAGTTGTGTTTACTGCTACAGCAGTGCCTCTGTAGGCTTAAATACAGCACCAGAGAAACAGGTCTTTCACAGGTTATCTGAGGCCCTCACTTCTTCGCACTCTTCTCCAGTGAAGGCAAAGCCAGGCTAGATATTACAGCAATGATCCTCAAATGAGTGGTCCTCACCCCAAATAAGAAACACAGGACCAAAATGTGGGGTCATGAGCTTGTGAGAATGCAGCATTCCCCACTGTACAAAGAGTTTGGGAGCCTGAGAGAGGCTGCAGTTCAAGTAATTCAGGTACCACTGCTGTAGGCTGATGCCTTGGCAAACTGCTTCAGTCTGAGGTTGGCCTGGCCATGTGAAAACACACTAATGCAATACTTGTGGCCATGCTATGGCTTCCTTTCCTTGCACTTTCCTCCCCTCTGTCCCACCCATTCTGCAACACATCAGCTCTGAGTGCTTCCATCTCTCTGTTTGCACATAACAGCACAAAAAAGGTTCCCCTTTTTGGCTGAGTTTTTGGTTAATAATAATTAGGATGGATAATAATTGTCACTGACTCAAAAGGACACCAATCTCTCATCCAGTTAACAGGAAGCCAGATTCAAATTCGATTTTTCTGCTGTTTGTACAGCACATAGCACAATGGGCACTTCACCTTGAATAATCACTGGAAGCTCTTTATGAGACTAAAAACTTCTGGATTTTGTCTTTTTTTTTTTTTTTCATCAAAAGGCCTTTCGAGAACGTGCTGCTAGTCTCAAACATTGCTTGGACTGTGGCAAGCCTTGCTCAGCACACAGATCAGCTTCACCTTGCAAAAGCTGCCAACGGCCAGGACTGCAGAAAAGCAGGGTGAGTTTGTTTAAATGCCTTTTATGTTACCCAACAAGGAAACGTCATTTATCATCACGCTGGCTCCTTTCATTGCAATTTGGTGCTGGAGGCTAATTTACACAGAATCAATGGCAAAACAGTTAGCTGGGAGTTTATTTTACTAAGCATTTGGTCATGTCAATCCATTTCATAACTGCCTCTCTTTCTTAAATATGCCCTCCAGGAAAACGAGTTACAGCATATCCACTTCCAGCACCACGTCTGGCTGCACTAGGTGGAAGATGTGTTTGCAATACAGCTTCTATCAAAGAGCCGCTCACAGCCACGAAACGAATGGACCAACCTGCCAGCGGGGCTGCACAAGCAACAACAGGGAGATTACATCTCTCTGCAGAGAACTGTGTTATCGAGAGTGAAAGAATAACAGGCATATGTTCATCTAATGAATGTCTCCTTAAAAAAAAAAAAAGGGAAAAAAAAGTGCTCAGACCTGATTTAATCTTTGGAGGATATTACACAGAGACTATTCTGAAGGCTGCCAGTGTTGAGAGCACAGATCCATCACTCGACAAAATGAAAAGAGATATAAAGAAAAGGGAGAGGGGCTTGCAGAAGGAAAGAAATGCAGCAGTTGTCCCACTCTATCGGTGCGATGCAGCATTGTCCAGCTTCCCGCGGTGCTTTCAGAAATCTTCGCTAAAAGTCATAGAATCATAGAATCATCTGGTTGGAAGAGACCCTCAAGATCATCGAGTCCAACCATTCACCCTGCACTGTCAGGGTCCCTAAACCATGCTCCTCAACACCAAATCCACACGGTTTTTAAACACCTCCAGGGATGGGGACTCCACCACCTCCCTGGGCAGCCTGTTCCAATACTTCACAACCCTCTCTGTAAAGAAATTCTTCCTGATACCTAACCTAAATTTCCCCTGGCGTAACTTGAGGCCATTCCCTCTCGTCCTGTCATTCACAACGTGGGAGAAGAGACCGACCCCCATCTCCCTACAACTTCCTTTCAGGTAATTGTAGACAGCGAGGAATTAGAATTACTTTAGAATTGTGAAGTCCCTCGAGGCAAAGCAGTTTGTGTAGGATGGTATGATAAACAGGGCAAAGAAATTCTAACTCTGATTTGACTCCTAGGTCAAACTCCGTCGATGACACAGGTCTTCTAAATTAATCAACAAAAAGTGTTCAAATTCATCAATTCATCATCAAAGATCTGTTCCAAGCCAGGCTGCCCTTTGGCCACCACAGATGAGGAAGGCCATGCAGAAACACAGCTGGTGTCATAGAATCATAGAATGGTTTGGGTTGGAAGAGACCTCAAAGATCATCTAGTTCCAACCCCCTGCCATGCACAGGGATACTCTCCACTACACCAGGTTGCCCAAAGCCTCATCCAATCTGGCCTTGAACACCTCCAAGGATAGGGCATCCACAACTTCTCTGGGCAACCTGTTTCAGTACCTCACCACCCTCAATGTAAAGAATTTCTTTCTTATATCTAACCTAAATCATAGAATCATAGAATCATAGAATCGTTAGGGCTGGAAGGGACCTTCAAAGGTCATCTAGTCCAACCCCCCTGCAAGGAACAGGAATATCTCCAACTAGATCAGGTTGCTCAGGGCCTCATCCAACCGGGCCTTGAACGTCTCCAGGGATGGAGCATCCACCACCTCTCTGGGCAACCTGTTCCAGTGTTCTACAACTCTCATGGTAAAAAATTTTTTCCTAATATCCAACCTGAATCTACCTCCCTCTATTTTAAAACCATTACCCCTTGTCCTATCAAGGACAAATCTCCCCTCTTTCAGTTTAAATCCATTGACCCTTGTCTTATCACTACACATCCTTGTAAAAAGTCCCTCTCCAGCTTTCCTGTAGGCCCCCTTTAGGTACTGGAAAGCTGCAATAAGATCACCCCGGAGCCTTCTCTTCTTGTGAGACTGTCTCCATTCTGCTTTTGGAAAACACCCCATCCCCGAGTCTTGTGACTTGCAAGTAAAAGTGAAAGTGAAAGCCTATGTAACTCCCACAGGCACAGGCTCATCCACCAAAATAAATGGCTTTATTTTGCAAGCCCTTCTGCGCTCGTTTCAGGTACCACCACATTTTCTACTATTGACAGGATCTCAACTTTCACCAGTTGATGGAAGCATGAAGAAGAATACCAGGTTATTGGAAAAGGCAGAAGGCTACATGTGTCTTTCACCAAGTGATGAATACCAGTTGGATCGAGCCACGCCAGATTGTCATTGCCAGAAAACAGCCTGCAAAAGACTGTTTCCAAAGCTCTGAATCTTGATGGCCTCCAGCATCATGGTGTGCTGCTCACTCTCACATCACTGTTGCTGTATCAAGGAAGCCCATGAACTGTCCCAAAGACCAGAGCATCCATACAGGTTAATCGCTCTTCTTACACTCTGAGCTCAACAGTTCCAACTTTAGCTTTTAAACACATTTGGTTTGGTTAAACGTATCCTCCTGGCAACCAGAGAAAACATCCAAAATGTGAAAAGGGCCAGGTGATATCACGCAATTTTTTACCCAGTTTATTTTTCTTAAGTAGCACTTGAATTACTGGTACTCATCAGTTGAGATCCTTCTTGTGCTAGGTGCTGTACAAAATCAGAGAGGAGATGAAGAGCAGGAAATCTAAATGAATCAGATAAGCACAAGAGTAAGATAACGTTTTTTCTATTTTAGGAATGGAGATCTGAAACACTTCTCCAGCTTCCTTCCTCGGACAGACTCGTGGTGGTCTGGGGGAATCTCCCACAGCCTTGCTGCGGCTGTTCTGCGCAAGTTTCGCACGGATTGACAGGAGTCATGCAAGGGCAAAAAAAGAGCTTACGTTTCTAAAGCACAGGTGAGGCGCTGCCTCCGCTCCACACTGCTTCTGGTAGTCTGCCCAGTCAAAGTCCTGGCCAGAGTAACCTGCAGGATGACAAAACAGAAAGTGCCATCAGCCACCATTGCACACCAGAGAAAGGGCACAAAACCTGCCCCGAGCAGACGACCATTTGTGTTTGAGCATCCCATCCCACCTCAGCAAACTGTGCTGTATCAACAGGCAAGTTCTCTGGATGTCTGTTTATACACCATGAGAGCCAACGCTTCTCCAGCCCCCACTCACACATCTTCTGCATTTTGCTTTGAAAACTCCCTATCTGCCTTAAAAAGCAGTAAAATATATTTATTTTCCTTATTTTCCCTTTCCTATGAGCACCTCCCAGGCTTTAATAAAGCCATAACTATCAAGAAGTGCTACGGTCCCCAAATTCCAGGTGGGGCTAGTCATGGAGCTCTTTCTCGTTTCTTTAGCTATCTAAAAGATGGGGTTACGGAGATGGACATCAAGGGTCCCTCAGCAGCAGTCGGGGAGAGGACCAGCACAATCACAAGCTGATTCATTGTCTCTTTTGAAGCATGAGACAAATTCTCCCCTCTCTTCATTGATATGGATGTACCCTCCACGGCTGACTTTCCAGCAGCTCAGCATGCATGAGCTGAATCCAAGGTTGTATAGAAATCTGGAGCAGAGCAGGAAAAAGAACACAGATTTCCCAGCTCCCAGACTAAAGTCTCAGCAACTAGATGATCCCTTCAGCCTCCGCTTCCAGGAAAAAAACTGGAAGCAATTTTGATTTATATGAGCATCTCTCAAACGGTCCCATCATGGAGAGACAAAACACCTCTGCTCATCCATTCTTTTTACCTGGTTATTTAGGCAATAAACTCTAGGGATAGAGAGAGGGGGTTTAATTTGCTTTTCAGGGTTTTTTTTGTCTGCTTCTAAGTCTATATTTTGACAGTGCTTGAAGCCAATGAGTGCTAATCCTGCCCAGGGCCCTGTGACGATACTGTCGATACTCTAACAACATTATTGCAGAACTACTCTCACTGGAAAGTTTCAGGAGTCACCTCAAGGCCAAAACCTCCTCTCAATCTCCCTGCCTGGCATCTCAGCCTGGCCTCATTCCACAGAACACCCCCTAATGTCTTTTTCATTGATAGTCAAAAAGGGACACTCAAGATCAGATGGGAATGAATCATTTATGACAATGAAAATATGAATTTTTTTGTAGGCAAGAAAGGACTGGAATATTGAGTGGACTCACCTATCAGTCACTCAGATCCAAAAAAGGAGGTAAAAAATTTTGAAAATAAAGTCCCAAGCATACTGCTAAGATGCAAGTATCTGGGATAAGATGAACTTCTAATCGTAATGGCTGCATACATGACAAACAAATTAATGAGATAAAGCCTTGAGCTAAGATGCCTGTCTCTGTGGGGCATGAAAGTGCATAATAATTGGAAAGCTAGAAATAAACATTCATGGGGAAGTAAAAAAGGGCAATTACTTATAGAGAATGTTCATTTTTCATTGAAAAAAAAAAATCCTTGCACTGTTTTTTAACAAGCAATTTCTGCAACAGTGTTTTCTTCCCGCTTCTTCTCCATCTCCTTTTTTCTCTTCAGTTATTTGTTTGCCAAATACTTTTCAGCTTCATAAAATGAAATGGAAAACAGGAGAAGCACACATCGCTTCGCGTCAGAAGGGGATTCATCTGATCGTACACAGATGCTTGCAGTGGAAATGCCCGTAGCTGTCACCCTGGGTTCCCCAAAGAGTCAACAGAGAAATAGGCAGATCTAGCAATGATCTGTCTGTCCTCCTGCAGAAGGAGAAGAATTACCTATGAAAGTCCCTCTCACTCTCCACTGACTCCAGCAGAAGCCAGGGTGATGGGCTCAGGTGGGGACAGCCACGGCGTAGCTGTCTACATTAAATCACCTGGGGTTCGCCCCAGCAGCCAGAGCACGTTGCCTTCAGGGACCCAAAACACCTGCCCACATCTTGCACGTTCTCTCGTCTCCAATTTAAACCCCCTCATGGACAGGTTTTGAATCTTAATTACAGACTATGCAAAATCTCAGCAGAGTGGATGGAAGAGGCACACTGACAAGGTTGAAGTGAGGTATAAAAACCTAAAGTTGATGTCAACGCACCACCACCTGTTGGCTTGGCCCTGCACCATTGAAATTACTGGAAGACCTTTTGTTGTAGACTCCAGCAGGAACAAAACTCGGGAGGGCAGCTAGAGAGTTTGCCATAACTCACTTCAGCAGCCCAACCAGAACAACTTCAAGAGGACCAAACTCAGGAACTGGCTTCAAACAAGCCTGGACCTGTATATGGTCTTTTCATGGAGCATCACGATACAACGCTACATCCCTTAGCACACGGGGAGGTACCATGCCCCCAGTACCTCCATTTGCACACAGCATTCACACACTGTTATCCTTTGAGGTTCAGTCCAAGTAATAACAGTCAAAGATTTGCTTTGCATAATTCAAATGCTGCTCCTCAAATATGTAAAACCTCATTTCGTTTGCTCTCTCAACTCTCAGCATGGAAGAACCCAGCAGTCTAATCAGAAGCAAATATAACAATGCAAATGTACGGGAGGTTCTGGATGTGGCATTTCCTTGGTAAGCCTTACAACCAGGAGCACTACTGAAATGTTTTTCTCCCTCTTAATAGCTCATAAAAAGGAACAATGGTTGTTACTCTAAAGGGAAGTGGTCTATAAATCCAGCTCTAATAAATATAAACAGGGCTTGTTCAATGTTTATACAGCAGCAGTAAATGGGTATTCATTTTTGGCACTGTACAGGAAAACACCGCTCTCTATTTCTAGCAGCAAATGTTTGCACCTCCTGCTCATGACTCATCTACTGTGTGTTTGGCTTCAGAAAAGGCCTGATGGGCAAAAGGGCAAGAGAACGGATATCAGACAAATAAAGGACTCTGAACCCAAATACTCCAACCTGGCACACTCTTCTGACGAAACAAAATCAGTTAATTTTAAAATCTGAAAACTTCCTTGTCAACTATAAATTAACCAAAACCCCCAAGTCCAGAATACAGCAAAAAAAAATTTTGCTTTCACAAAAAGCAAAATAACTTCTTCCATTGTCACCTTTTGCTCCACGGGAACTTCTTGCCTTTCAACAGGGAGAGCCATTTGGGCAACGCTAGATATTTCTAACACTCTCCGTTAAGGGTGATGTTGGTCGGGAACGTGTGAGCTCTGGGGAAGCAGGAGGGTTGTGAAACCTGGTGCAAGGAGGGGCAATTCTGGAAACCGCAGGGTAGGTAGGGCTGTCCAGGGATTTGGGTGGAAAGGGTGGGATTTCCTCCTCCTTCTGCAGACCTGCTCATTAGCAGCCAGCTCACACTGCTGCCTTCCTCACTTTCGCAGCATTGCAGCCCTCTCATATCCATCCTGCTTATTTCTTTATCCAAAGCTGGTGTTAATTCTGCTCAGAAAAGACTGGCTCCATCAATGAGGGTTTGGATGCTTTTCACTTTCCCTCTGCTCTCTTTTTTGGTGGTTTGTGGCTTTTTGGTTTTGTTTTGTGGTGTGTTTTTTTTTTTTTTTAAAGAAATCATTCCAACGCCTGATTATGTTTTAGGGACTCAAAGAGCGTGTCTGCCAACGGAAAAGGTTTTTAATGCCAAAGGTGCTGGGATGCAGTTTGGGCATGCAGCCCTCAAACACAGCCTGAGAAATACAGCAATATATAGGGTTCATCTATCTGCCACTTGCCTTATGCCTTTTTTTTAATATCTTTCATCCAGGATTTCTGACCTGACAGCAGAAAGCAAACTTCATTTTCATCAGGGGAACGAGGGGAGACTTCCTACACTTTCTCAGGAGCCCAGGTGGACCCCAATCACCAGACCACATCAGATGACTACTTTTCCTTTAGACTTTACTGGCCAAGTTGAGAAACATAGATATGAGGTGGATACAGCTACTTCTAAAAATTCTGGCATCTAAAAGGGAGTTTGCGTGCACCTGACCCGGAAAACACCATCTCAGACAGGCTTTGTACCAGCACGGACTGGAAATTATTAGGCCATGACCCTGTAAAAAGAAATGTCTGCCCTATGGTCTACTTTAGTTAATTAGCTGGCCTGGGGGAAGCTGCATGTGAATTTGGGGTGGAAAAAAAACCAAAACACTCAATTTACTTTCATTTTTAGCAACTTTTCTGGCCAGTATCAGCGAGCACTTACACCGGCATTATCATTACCCGTGGATTTAAGGAGAGAGCTAAAGCATCCAGACAGCACATTTATTCAGTAAAGGCAACAGAGTAATCATGGATGCACTGTATGCAGCTGCACGCACAGGACTCCAGGACTTTGGTGGGAATTTCAAATTACCTGTGCTGAAGAGACACTCTGGATATACATAAGAAGACTCTGAATCTGGTAGAGAATAACCCTTCCCTTCCCTGGGTTTGGCAGCAACATACTTTTTCCAAAACTACGACAAATCTACGTGTGCAAAACTTGTTTTTTAGGCATTTCTTTTTCTCCCAAGCAACACCAAGTTTTGGCAAACGGTCAACATCCCAGCCAGCTTCAAAAATTTAAGATTCCAGAGAGCCAACACATTCTCCAAGTGAAGAAATATTGCTGGGGCACTGCGGGTGGTTGTCTGAAATTGCAAGTAATTAACTGCACTGCTATGAAGCTGGGAAATAGCACAGTTGGAGGCTGTTTCTCCTGGCTCTGACCTGACCACTGCTCGCAATTTGCCCTCGCCTGGGATTTTTTGAGACAGCTAAGGAAATGCCGACACGGTCCCGGGCAGACTCCTGTGAGTTTAGTTTAGACATTTAGATTTAGGAGCTTTGCTTGGCCTCGGCGTTGCACCAAGGTGGATGCTGTAGGGAGATGCCTGGTTTGCCTCTTGTATGATATGACTTTTAATGTTCTTTTTGCTCTCTACGAAGCATCGTAGATGCATCTTACAGGAATTCACTAGGCTTTGGTGCAGGCTGCTTCAGACTACAAAGCACACTGACATCAATTTATCAGCGAGACGTGTTTGCAGAGATGTTTGTGGGCTGGTATGAGACAGAACAGCCCCAGTGACTCAAGAGAGCTACTCTGGTTCAAGATACTTGAGGTGATGCTCTGCAGCAAACAGCTTCACGGTTTTAAAGGCAATAAGAACAGTCAAACTTCCTTCAGAGGAAACTTGCAAATCACTGAGAAGGAATACAAACCCTTGGGAGGTGTGAGATTGACTCCATTTTTAAGGCACCACTGTATTGGCAAGATCCCTAAGGAATCCGCATGGCAAAGCATTGAGATTTTGCTGGGTTCAGGTCTCAAGTCATCAATGGTCACTTGTAAATAATGATTGTTAAAAACCTAAGGGGAGAAAAAGAAGAAAACAAAATGGGAAGTTAAATTTGCTGTAACATTAGGAACCATGGAAAGCTGAAAACAGCCAGACCCTGGAATCAAACTACTCCTGAAAATAACTTGCTCTCACCTCAAACTTTTCATCTAAGTGTTTCTACCAAAGAGATCAAAGATTTGAGTTTTAGAGATGGGTAAACTGAGGCAAGGCAAAGCACTAGGGTTCAGGGTCACTTAGTGTGCCCATAGCTGAGTGGAGACTGGAGAAGACCCTAGAGACCCCGCAGTCTTCCTCTCTCTTGCCTTTGAGAGCGTGGATTAAATATCCAGCTACCCCTTTTGTCCAGCTGTTTTATTTCAAAAGTTTACCAGATGTGCGGGGAAAAGACATATACATGGAGGAGAGACAGATATAAAAGTGGGATCCCCTTTTGCTGCATGGAAGTGGCAGATAGACATGCTCATCCCCATCAGAGCTAAGTGCACATACAGCCATCTGGTGATGCTTGTTGAACAACAATCCATTAATTAGGAACATCCATGTATTTTAAAGTTATTTCTTACTGTGTTCTCCAGCCAATGAAGTAACACTCCTGAGTTTTCTTAAACGTGGTGGAAATCAGTAAGAGGTTCCTAATAAGCTCTTTTCATCCCTCCTTTCTGGAGACTCACCTTGGTCACTGATGCAGGACAGATATGAAATGGCTCCCTCATATTCACCGCCTCCAGCTTCATCCCCACAGTGAAGAAGTGGTTTCGCAAGTCAGCATGGTCCTGCAGGAAGAGATGGGGAAGAGGGACTCACCATGTGTCAGCGCCGTCCACTGAGGAGGGGTTGATACATTTGAAAAATCTATTTGAAATGTGTCCAGATGGATTTTGTCACTTAACTGATTACCAGACTGACTTCCAGCTCCAACTGGGCGCTCCTGGTGCTACGTTCTTTTCATGTCAACCCAAACACAGAGAGAGAGGGGACAGCCTCACTTCTATAGGACAGATCTGCAGGACCAAGCCCATCATATCTAAAGTACAACGTACATCCATTTCGGCAGCAGCATCTAACTTGAACTTAGTCAACAAGGAGACTGCGCTCACCAAAACGAGGACCTGTCTGAGAAATGGCTACTTGAAAGTCTCCCCTGGGCAGAGCCTCTTCACCTCCAACAGCCGCTACCATATGAGAGCAACCAGAAGTCCAGAGGTGTCAGGACTCAACCTGAGGTTCCCCAGGGCAATGCACAGCGTGAGTGGAAGTAGCCTAGGATGGCTCTGATTTACTCTGATGGATGTCCAGCTCCTGCACGGCATCAAAATAAGGACCTGGGCTGGTTTCCATGTGCTGCAAGATGGGAAGGTCTTTTCTCCAGCCAGGAGACTAAAGGTGGACTAAGGCCCAGACAAAGAACCGGGACCCAAAATGAGGGCAACGAGAGAACATGTTGGTGGGAAAATACACAACCTGTGTTCAAGTACATTCCCATTGCAACACTTTCACCCAGGATCAAGCCTGGCTGCACTCGGCAGCTTTGGGGATGGCAGCAGGATGCAGCCCTGAAACTCAGAAGCAACCCAGGTTCAACGCCCTGATTGGCCATCAGTTTAGTGTTTAACATCTACCAAACTACTCCGTCCCTCCTGATCCCTGTCTAATAGGTGTACGAGTTGGCATCGTAATTCCACAGTAATCATCATATTTTTTATTCATTCAACAAAAATGTCTCACAGTGTTTCTAAACCATCTGTGCATTAGCCAATACAAGTCTAAAAAGAGACAATGTTATATTTAACACACTCATAGAGACGACTTCAAAATACATGCAGAAAGCTTGCTACCTAGTAAGTGGTTAGCAGTGTCATTCCCATCTACATTCATTGCTACATGTTGTATTCTTGTTCTAAAATGTTTTTCTATTGATCTGAAGGAGTATGTCATTGTGCTTTCTTTTCCCAAGAACTGTCTTCGCTTGTAGACTTAACAATTTCTATTTTGGGATCTTACATTCCTGCTGCCATTAGAGATAAGAATTTTTACAAGTTCCAACCACAGCTAAATGAATTGTTGTTTTCATCTTACCAACCTGCAGTGTTACAGAGAGAACCAAAGAGCAGGTGAAAAAGAATCACAACGAATTTAGTCTCACAGCAGAAGTACATACTGATGGGGAAACTGAGGAAGATATAGCAATAATGGCCCAAAGCCCAGTGAATTAATGTCTGATGAAGGAGCAGACATGCAGGAGTTTGGGCATCCTTCAGTGTAGCATCACCATCAGCCATAGCTGCGCTTGCTGGCAGTTGCTTCCATATCCCTAAAGCCCCAGAGAGACAGGAGACCCATTTCTAGCAGCTTTACACAGAGAATGTTTCATTGAATAAAAGTCTGAAGCAGGGAAGAGAATCTGGCTCCTTGTACGCAGAGGTTGCATCGTACCAGGGATGCATCGGACGGACAGGTCATCTAAATTGTCATCGTTAATAATGAAAATGCTCAGCTGGGAAAAGATGATGGCTGCAAAAATCATAGAATCATAGAATGGTTTGGGTTGGAAGGGACCTCTAAGATCATCTAGTTCCAACTCCCCTGCCATGGGCAGGGAAACCCTCCACTACACCACGTTGCCCAAAGCCTCATCCAACCTGGCCTTGAACACTTCCAGGGATGGGGCATCCACAACTTCTCTGGGCAACCTGGTCCACTGTCTCACCACCCTCTGATCTCTGGGTGAAGAATTTCTTCCTTACATCCAATCTAAATCTCCCCTCTTTCAGTTTAAATCCATTGCCCCTTGTCCTGTCACTACATGCCCTTGGAAAAAGTCCCTCTCCAGCTTTCCTGTAGGCCCCCTTTAGGTACTGGAAAGCTGCTATAAGATCACCCTGGAGCCTTCTCTTCTCCAGGCTGAACAGCCCCAACTCTCTCAGCCTGTCTTCATAGCAGAGGTGTTCCAGCCCTTGGATCACCTTCAAGGCCCTTCTCTGGACCCGCTCCAGCAGCCCCATGTCCTTCTTGTGTTGGGGACTCCAGAGCTGAACACAGTATTCCAGGTGGGGTCTCACGAGAGCAGAGTAGAGGGGCAGAATCCCCTCCCTCCACCTGCTGGTCAGCCCTCACCAGCACTGAAACTTCAAATCTCCAGAGGCAAAAAGCATCTGGACTGGAGGGCTGCCTCCTCCTGCAGGAGGATCTGCACCCAGCATCTCTAAATCCTTAGGATGAGGTTGTGAAGAAAAGGCAACTTTGCGAAACGTACATCTGGAAGCAAGCTTACACTGCAGCATCTTCCCATCTAAAGTTCCATGATGCCATTCACACTCATATCCAGCTTCAGTACATAATAAGCCAAGATCCATCAAAGTACTTAAGCATGTTTATCTTTAAACATCCACGTAGTTTCATCAACTCAGTAAGTGATTTGTTGATTGAGACCAAAATATATCGAGACCAAACCATATCGCTTCTCATTTTTATGTGAATCATTTTCTTTGGTTCTTTTCCTTCTATGTGTTTTGGCCTTTTTCAAAGGAAAAAAAATAATCAGGTAGGGGGAAAAAAAAAGAAGCTAATAACATTTAAAGCTATTTTACTTCAAAAGCATATCCCCTTTTCTCCAGGCACTATGTACCTTAGGAACAAATCTCCCTTCTCTTTCAGCAGAGCATGTAAATAGCTTCCCCATTAAATTAATGGCAAGAGAGAACTCGCAAGGGGACTTCATGGGATCTCAGGTACGTCTCCCTTTTGAGGGTCAAAATCCTCTTTGAAGCAGGAACGTACATCTGTTTGGAGAAGGGCTGCAGAAGTAAAAAGCTTGTCTGTGTTAAATGTCATTTTTGAGATAGAAAAGCTTTCATGGAGAAAAAGCCTTTGTATTGTACCTCTCCAGCAAACGGTCAGGGTCTGGATATTTGATCTCTCTCACATATTTGCTAAAGACGAGCATCAAAATTTACTGAAGTAGTGTTAGATTTTTGCAGCCACAAAAGGAAAAAAAAAAAAAAAGATCCTGATGTCATTCTCCGGTTCCAGTGCTGGAGTCGCCTCAGCCACCAGGGAATTACTTTGGATTTGGCATACGCTCCTCTTCAAAACTCCAATTAATTTACATAATTTCTAAGAATAGGTTCCACAGAAGTGAAGGCAAAGCTTTTAATTAGTATTAGACTCAAAGTGATACACTGGATAATGAACTGCTCTCTCCTCCCTTTATTCACATTGACAGGAAAGATGCCTGTTTAATAAAAAGCAGCTACAAGAAGAGGACTAAAGAGATGAGACTTTCCCCTGGTCCCCACCAGCCTCTGCAGCCAAGCAAAAGAAATGTCTGAAATGATTATGGGTGGCAGAATTCGACCCTTTACTGCTATTTCACAGCGTTCAAAGCCACCAGGATGGCATCCACGAGGATGTCACCAGCCATTATTTTTTCCCAACTACTCTGAGTGAGTTTTCTTCGAAATGGAGATGAATAGGCAGATTATTTTTGGCCAACTGGAGCACTTAATAGCCTTGTGCATGATGAATCTTTACTCATATTGGCAGTCAATGCTTGCCAGGAGCAGCCCCACTGACCACACGGATTTACACCTGCAGATTGCCTGTCCTGGGCTTCACAAGCCCTAAGAGGGCGATGGAAATACGCTCTGACTGCTGCAGAGCAGCTAAACAAACTGAATCGACAACCCACAAGGATGCAGAAGAGCCCCTTACAGCAAAGTGAAAAATCACACCACGGAAAGTACAATGAGTTAACATGGTATGAGCACCATGGTCACTCGTTCAGAGGGTCACAACCTCTGACTTGATGGATTACAGCCTGCGACGGCGCTCACGGGTAACGAATGGAAAATTGTGTAACCCTCCCCTGAACGTCTGTCACTTACAGCCCAAACCTACTGGTGGAAGCCAGGGCTGTCGCAGGTCTCACTATGGACCCCAAGAAGCAATTAAACTCAGCCCCACACTCACAGTTTCAGAGCAGTACGCATTTGCAAATTTGCCAGCGTGCTTCGTACGGCACATGCTTCTGCAACCCTTCTGCAAAAATACTGATGGGCTTTGCAACGGCTCACGGCAACCAGCATCACCTGCAGGGCTGAAGGCTGAAACGTCCGAAGGTCAAATAACAAGTCAGCAACGGTGCTGGGAGGAGAACCAGGCTCCTAATTCCCAACCCTCTTCTTTTTAGGTACTGAGATAATTGCATAATTTTCTCCTTTGTAGCTAACGAGTCACTAGCAGCGCAGGCTTCAAAAATGTCAGGTGACTTGGGAGCCTGAATGTCATAGAACCATAGAATGGTTTGGGTTGGAAGGGACCTCAAAGATCATCTAGTTCCAACCCCCCTGCCATGGGCAGGGACACCCTCCACTACACCAGGTTGCCCAAAGCCTCATCCAACCTGGCCTTGAACACTGCCAGGGATGGGGCATCTACAACTTCTCTGGGCAACCTGGTCCAGTGCCTCACCACCCTCAGAGTGAAGAATTTCTTCCTTATATGATTCCAAAAAGAGATGCACAAATAGATTTACAAAAGCATTTAGGCTTTAGGGAAGTACCTGTGTGGGTGACATGTTTAAGTCCTAACAATAAAGTCATTGAGCATTGACTTTGGGTCTTGAACTCAACAAGACGTACTTCAAAATCATCATAGTCATTTACCCTTTCTGGTACCTACATACCTTGCTAAATCTGGCTTCTGAGTATTTCTACTCAACAAATGTCATTTAAGTGTAAACAAACTCAAATTTGTCCATGTCACAGCAGCATTCCAGCCACAGAAGGGTGGAGCTCGGATAATTTTACAGCGCATGGGGTAATGCAGACAGAGCAGGACGACTTGGCTAAGCTGCTTTCACCCATGGCATTCAAGGGAAGTCGTGCTACGGGCTGGTTGCTTTAGCTGTGTCCACAAATCCAAGGAAGGGCATTGCCTTCAGGTTGTGTAACGCTCATTTTTAGCCCATTCTGCTCAAGAGAACACTGGAGTCATCTCATTTTAAACAGTGTATAGATAAGAGGAAAAGGCTTTAATTTGAGCTCTAGCTTTCAAATATCCTAAAAGTCAGGGTTCTTTTGGTTCAGGATAGTCGGATTCACGCCAATTATAAGACTGCGACTTCGTGCAAAATTCAGAACTAAGTCTGAATGCTGAAAAGCTGCAAAGTTGAGACGCTGATTAGAAACACTAAGCACTTAATAAATGATTGACCTGAACCTTCTTTCATCCTCACCAACTGTAACAGCGTGAAACGCCATTGCCTTCAGTCACATCTCTCCTGTTTTACCCTACTAAAAGACACAGAAGAAGCAGGCCCCATCTGGTATGATACAAAACACACTATTTGATACAGTTTTTGTTTTCAAAGAAATAATTTCCCCCAGTGTTTTCTCTAATTCTCCAAGAAACTGGCTGCTTCCAATAGCCTAATTTTAATCATAAAGCTCATGTGTGGTAACCAGTCACAAACGCAGCAATAGCAGTGGTTAAATTGCCTCTACAGGAATCTGGCATTTGTGTTTTAATTGAGGACAAAAAAAAAAAAAACCACAAGAAACAAACCCTCCCAAATGCAATCCTCTGCATTATTTGCAGATGAATCAGTCTTGTTTGTGATTCCTCAACTTGCTTTGTTAAACATGGAGCAATCTTCCCTAAAGATACACTCTCTGCAGGGAGACAAAAATCCCCCAGTAACACACAACACAAGAAAATCGTCCCTTGGTTTGACAACTGCAGACACGGGAAGACCAAAACGTAAAGATGTGGGGTGGGATGAAGAGCAAAGAGTGCTGGGAGGGAGGCTTTAGAGATACTGTGACCCTGAAGTAATGAGCACGAGAGCCAGCTACGAACCGCACCGACTGAAGAGCCCCTTAAAAACTGCAGATGCTTCTGCCTAGGATCGAATTTAGCCCTACAGATTTTAAGCTCCTCTTGTTGAATAAAAAATAGTTACCATAGAAACAGCAACGTCGCAGAGTAGCCGGTCTAAATCCAAATACACCTTCTCCGTATGGCTTGGCCCGCCGCAGATGGCACTAGGGCACAGATCCCCTCCCACGCAGCGCCTGCTTTGATTTGCCTGGGCGATGGAAGCATGGGCAGAAGAGGTAAGAGAGACAGATATGCACCTATTCGAGGGGTTTGGGTTTGGTTTGGGTTTTTTTTAACGTCTTCCAGCATTCAGGACTGCCACGCCACTCCACAAGCATTCACTCACATATCCTTGTTGTGTCACACGCGCGGGTCTCATTTTGCAGGTGGGAAAGTCAAGCAGAAAGGATAACATAGATGTGAACACCAACTTGAGCGCTCAAAGCGAAACCATCAGTGCCTCTTTTCCCACCCCTAAGTAAGTACCTCAACCATGAAGAGGGACTGAGTCTTCACAGGCATTTTTTAGGATCGAGTCTGCCATCAGACTCGATGTGTTCTGGTTGAGAACTGATAAGTGTTCTGGTTGAGAAACTGATAACTGCTGGCCTGGACAGGCACACCCTCCTTTGGGTTAAAAACTGGCTGGATGGCCAGGCCCAAAGAGTGGTGGTAAATGGGGCTAAATCCGGCTGGAGGCTGGTCACCAGTGGGGTTCCCCAGGGCTCAGTGCTGGGTCCAGTTCTGTTTAACATCTTTATCAATGACCTCGATGAGGGGATTGAATGTACCCTCAGTAAATTTGCGGACGACACCAAGCTGGGAGGCTGTGTCGATCTGCTCGAGGGTAGAGAGGCCCTTCAGAGGGATTTGAACAGACTGGATCGTTGGGCTGAGGCCAATGGCATGAGCTTTAATAAGGCCAAGTGCAGAGTCCTTCACTTGGGGTATAAAAACCCCAAGCATCGCTATAGGCTCGGGGAAGAGTGGCTGGAGAGCTGCCTGGCGGAGAAGGACCTGGGGGTCTTGGTTGACTACCGGCTTGATATGAGCCAGCAGTGTGCCCAGGTGGCCAAAAAGGCCAATGGGATACTGGCATGTATCAAGAATAGTGTGACCAGCAGGAATAGGGAAGTGATCCTGCCCCTGTACTCGGCACTGGTGAGGCCGCACCTGGAATATTGTGCCCAGTTTTGGGCCCCTCGCTTTAAGAGAGATATTGAGCTCCTGGAGCAAGTCCAAAGAAGGGCGACTAAACTGGTCAAGGGGCTGGAAAATAAAACTTATGAGGAGCGGCTGAGGGAGTTGGGGCTGTTTAGCCTGGAGAAGAGGAGGCTGAGGGGAGACCTGATTACGGCCTATAAATACTTGAGAAAAGATGGTGGGGAGGTGGGGGAAGGGCTCTTTACATTAGTGATGGGTGATAGAACAAGAGGAAATGGGCATAAGCTTAGTCAGGGGAGATTCAGGTTGGATGTTAGGAAGTATTTCTTCTCTGAAAGGGTTGTCAGCCACTGGAATAGGCTGCCCAGGGTGGTGGTTGAGTCCCCATCCCTGGATGTGTTTAAGAATAGGGTGGATGATCTACTTGAGGATATGGTTTAATGGGGATTAGGGACGGTTGGACTCGATGATCTCTAAGGTCTTTTCCAACCTAGAAATCTATGAATCAGTAATGTCATGGCAGCAATTGCTATTGAGAAATCAATGGGAATTCGTTAGAGGATCAGGACAAATTCAGTTTAAACTGTGGGCTGCAACCACCCTGCAAAACAGCTACAGACCAGAGCCAGCCTTCGTTTTCTTTGGGAAAAATCATCCACCTTGGGACAGATGACTTTTAGGTATCACCCACCTGCTACATGGGAGCAGATTCTGACTGTAAGTGCACATCAGCCCATCCCAGTGTAAAACACTGCCATGCCCAAGGACGCAGGAGGCAAAAGCTCAGGTTGTTATGCACAAATTCCCCTGCACCAAGCCTGGATGCAGTAGGTAAACAGGATCAGGACCTTTTGCTAACCTCTCACCATCCTGAGAGATCCCAGCATGTACTGGAGAAAGAAAACCATACATGCTAAACGTATAGGCAGAGGGACAGGGAAAGCTGAGGGACCCAGTTTCCACTCACCCCATCTGCTTTGCTTGAACTGTCTCTGGCATTTCTCTTCCAATCCTGACTTTCATACCCTGCTGCCCAACAGACCCTTGGGGCATCTCAGATGGGGCTTGGCTTCATTCACCTCCTTGGATTGTTCTCTCCACTCGCTTCCTTGCAAAGCCCATGGTCAGGAGGGAGCTGTAGAGGAGTTAAAACTTTTCCCTGGTCCACAGAGAGACCACCAGACTCCATCTCACCTGAGCAGCACTTTTGGTATCAGAGAAGTCCTTGCTCCCAAGAGCTGTGACGGCAGCTATGTTTCTAAGGACCTCAGCAGTATACTCCTAACGATGGTTATTGGGTCTTACAAAGATAAATGGCTTTAACCAGCTGAGACAAGAGCAGGTCAAAAGGCAGCTGAACAACAGAGGGATCAGGACCTCGTGGACATCTCCCAGCCAGGCAAATAGCAGTCAGGGAGAAAGGCTGGTGAGTGCTACGGATGGAGAAGAACAGATGGAGTATAAATAATCTGGCAGCCTGCAAACAACATGGCGACTCGCGGGTTATTAAAGCACAGCATGTGAAACAAGGGCCAGCCAAGCCATCAGTCCATGAAGGGGCTGGGGATTGCTTATGTTGGGACTTGGCTTCCAAGTGAAACCAAAGGCACGTTCATTTTAAGCTACTGCATCAGCACGTGCCCATCTATTAGGGGGGCTGAAGACACAAAAACCCTGTTGGACTTGCACTCAGGTCATGATTGTCTCTGAGTAGAAATTAACTCTTGGGTTTCTCCATCTTACAGATCAGAGAGAAAACAATTTCGAGCTGGAAAAAAAAAGCAATCACAACTTTAGGAAAGGAGGACCAGAGGGTGGAGAGAAGAGGAATGGGACCAAAGGCTATAAATCAGGAACTGCCACCTGTCTTAGATAACACCTCTTTCTCCTAAGCATCTGTGCTCTTTCAAGCACTCAGGGTAGAGATATGGCTGGGGACAGTTCCACCCAAGTTAGTCATCAGGAGCCACTTTATAGCAATCAAAGGAAATGGGGAATAGGACACCCATATTCAACATCTATGGAAAGATGATGAGCATCCCAAATCCTGAGTAGGAATTAGTTGTCCAAACAGAGCTGTCCGGGGTGAGCTGAAAGACACCCAGGGATTCACAATATCTGCGTTGTGACAGAAACAGCACAGGAGCCCACAGGGACCATAGTGGGGTGTCAGAGAACATCCCCAGGATGCTACCTGCCTCTCTCTAGGAAACTAAATCCCATGATCTGTGTACAGCATTCATCTCACCCAAGCTACAGGGCTCTAACTCTAAAAAATGCCTTGATTCATAACATTAGGGCTAGAAGGTGCTGCGTTTGGAGTTTGGCTTCCTGATGGAAGGGTCTCTCTTGAAGAGCACCATCAATGCCATCACTGAAGCAAACCACCAATATTGTCACACTTAACCTGAAATCGGGCCCCCATAACAGTCCAAACACCTTTATTCATACCCAAAGCCCTGGCCATTTTCTCAGGTGTCCTCTGAAGCCTAAGCCATCATTTATGACCAATACCTAGCCAAGCAAGAGGGATCCCTACAGCACCCTGAAATCAGAGCAGAAAAAGCAAAGGACACATTTCCTTGGGTTGTGGCCTTTCAGAACAATTTGTGATGCTAAACTATTCAAATATCCTTGAAAATCCTGTCTGTATTTAGTTTTCTTTAGGGATCAACATGTTTTCTGAAAAGAACGGAATGACAAAATAGCAGGTGTGTTGCAAAAAGCTTTTGTGAAGAAAAAACTTATTCCAGGATGTGCAGTTTGCAAAACATTATGTTTAGTAGCTATATAATTGCAGCGTTTTCTGGCAGTTGAACATCATGTTCCTTCTCAAAGAATCCTAAAGCATTTTACAAACACTTTCAACATATGGCCAAGTGTAAAACAGTACCACAGAAAAAGAAGAACCTGTTTGTAGCCTTCCCTATCATTTTCTGTCACCAGCTCGTGTGGTCTGGTGGCTGGTGCTCTCTCCTTGGACACTAAGAGGGGATCAGCGCTGTACTTTTGTAAAGGAGTTTTGGATCTGCTGCTGAAGACCACCACACGTTAGTTCAGCTCTACCACACTTCTGAGCATTGATAATTCAGGCTCAAATCCACGGGTCTCAGGCAGAACCCAACCCCACTACACCAAAACCAAAGAGCATCACCACCAACAGCAATGATGGGCTGTTAGACCCGTAAGAGGAGCCACTTCTTGCACTACAAATGTGGATCTGCTTTCCCAGCACCACCATCTGGGACCAGTTTGATGGTGCATTAGTGACACTGCCCACAGTCACGTACAGCTCCAAAGGACAACAGTAATTTAAGTCATAATCCAGCCAAATGTGCACGTGCTCACCCTAGGGACTGCTCATGCCTGTAGAGCAAGCACACACTTATGCTTTCCTCAGTGATGGATTTCTGTAGGGAAATGTGGAAAACACGGAATATAATTGCTTGGTGTGCAATGTCCATGTCCGCCAAAGTAAACATTTCCAGCTTTCCAGATCTTTAACAGTTGCCAGCTGTCAAACCCTGTGTTTTATATCTCATCTAACACATGACAGTTACAGTAGCACGGAGCCCCAGGCACCATGTAGAGGCACTACTTCTGCTCTGGGATTGCAAGAAAAATTAAAAAAAAAAAAAAAAAAAAAAAATATTAAAAAAGGCACCTTCAGATTCGACACTTTTTGTTGGGATCTGGCATTCTCCTTGAAGGTTTCACACATAAATACTGGCTTATCTTGTAAGATCAGGCAAGTGTACTCTCATATAGTCTCCTAAAGCCTTTCCTTAACCCATGTTTAAGTCACTACTAGAGGAAGACATGCTCACAGGCACAGACAAGCTCTCTTATTTTTCTCCTTAAGAGGCACAAGATGGGGCAGACTCGCCCTAAATGGGCAAAATACAGCGATGCCCACACACAAATTCAGCCTCCTGCCTTCCCAGCCTCAGAACCAGGGGCTTAGCTTGTGCTCAGCTTTCACGTTACAAATCAAGAAGCCCTATTAACCTAATCCTGCCTTTTTGTCACATTTGGCCCCAAAGTAACTCTCCTCTGGGGCCGTTCAAATATTCCAATGTTTTGCACTGTCCTCTATCAGGAACATTTTTTGCAAGTTCCAACCGCACGGCACAGCAACTTGGATTTGCTGAATTTAAATTTATCACCCTCATGCAATAATTAAAATAAATGGGTATAAGGCTGGCATGCTGAGAAGAGGCAGTAAACCAGCTGTTAGTTACAAACTTTAAAAAAAAAAAAAAGTCACTGCCTATTAGCAAAGAGTTGCTTAATTAACGTTGCTAATTCAAGTGCATCTCAGCTGGGTGAGAAGCCTGGATTCTTCACGGGAAGCTGCAGAAAGGGTGAAGGTGGCACTGGGGTCTCGTGGCATGCCAGCCAGGATGGGACATGATGAATGCCTTCTTCCAATTACAGAACCATAGAGTCATATAGGTTGGAAAAGACCTTTAAGATCATTGAGTTCAATCACAAACCTAACGCTGCCAAGTCCACCACTAAACCATGTCCCCAGGTGCCACATCTACACATGAATTGCACCAATTGCATAAGTGTTTTGGGGCGTCCCAGTGCAATGTTGCTTAAGGGCAGGGAGGAACCCAGAGGTTCCTCATCCTGCAGGCTGGATGAGCCAGGACTGGTGGCGGGGAGGGCACCATGACCCACCAGGTGCCATGTAGGAGGTGACACTGGGGCACCGCTGTGCTTCAACACACCTCCTCGAGCATCCTCCCGCACCCACAGCCGTGCTGCCCATCACACCGCAGCAAGGATGTAAATGTTAGATGTAAGTGTTAGAAACCAGACGGGCACAGCAAGAAATCAGGATTATCTGGAGCTGTCATGATTAATAGCAGAGCAGATCTGGATGGGAAATTAAAGCTGGTGCCTCAGAGCTGAAGAACATCTCTAACTATTTAAAACCAGAGTGAGAAGGAAAAAAAAAAAATATATATGTAGGAGCAAAACTATCTCCCACTTCCACTATAGGTCTCTGAAGGAGGTTTATCTGCCTCGTGGCTTGTGATCAGATGAAAATTTTGGTGCAAGGCTTGCAGAAATCTGTCCAGCTTATGTCAACTTTCATATTCATAGCCTTACAATCTCACAGTTGTACACAACGTGTTTGCATAGGTCTAACAGAAGAAGACACGTTAAAAATAATGTTGGAGAAATCAGTGTTGATCACCCCCAGCCCCTAGAAAACACTGACTGCAAGATATCACTTCTCAGAATGGAATGTCTGCACGAAAAACTGCAATTTATACAAACATCTCACTTGTGACCTTTCATGGTGAGGTATCAGAGCAACGGCCTTTCCTGCAGAAGTTTAACGTAAGCCGCTAAACACTGCACGGTATTTATTCATCACGGGTTCTGTAAGTGAAGGAAAAATGTGTTATCTTTTACCTTGAACACTTCCATTGGAAGAGGAAAATTTGCTGCATCATTAAGGGATTTTTCCAGAGCGCATTTCCACTCAGATATAGTCTTCAGAGAACAGATATCTAAAGCAATGACAACAACAACAAAAAAAAACAAACAACAAAACCAAGAGGTGACTGTTTGGGGATCAAACATTTTTGAAAGACTTAAGTTCCTATGTCATAAAAACGAATAGTACAAGCCAAATGAACAGTGTGTATATTCCAAGCTGTACAGCGTGGATAAATTCAACACAAAAGCAACTAGCAGGGGCACGTTTGAAGAAGATTGTGTTTTGTATCCTCGAGTAAAACCCAGAAAAATACACATCCTTCATTTTGTGCTGAAGAAACGAGACTTGAAAACAACAAAAAACTCTCCTTTGATTTTCAATTCTCAAAATACCTGATGTTTTCTAGTTTGAGGAGCCTCAGGTCTTCAGCCAATATTAGTCATATTTGAACAAAACCAGAAATATCTTTACCAAGGCTTCTGTTCATTGGAAAGTCTTTTTTTTTTTTTTTTTTTCAATTGCAGGGTTAAGGGTTTTTTTTTGCGGTGAGTGGGGGTAGGTGTGGGAAGGAACATTTCAGCTGGATCTCTACCCGGACTCATTTGTTGGTACCACACTCAAACCAGACTATCACACCAATTCAAAGACTTACACTCAGGAATTTTCATCATTATGCATTTAAGCAACATCTTTGTGCAGCTTCACATTGCTTTCAGTGAGTTTCTTTAAATAGGTTTAATATTATTAAATCATTATATTAACAAGCCCTTTATGGTTCAGTGCAGTGAAATGTCTATGAATCATCAAAGGAAACAATGTAAGAAACAATACTACGAGGAAGAACATTATATTGGATTTACTTCTGCCCTAGAAAACATATTGTTATCCTGCACATAACAAGTTATTGCAGAACATTCATATCCAGGTCTTAAAGAGACAAGATAGGTAGATAGATCCCAACAATTATTAAAATGGAAATGAATATTTACTCAATAATAAACTTGAACCTAGATACAGAGTGAATAGCGTGAAGCTTTTCTTTTGTCAGTTTGGCTTCACACACATCACAGTTCAATTTGGCCCAATTTGCATTTAAATTCTGTACATCTAATAACCATATATATTTACTAGCTAGCAAAGATTTACTGCTGTATCTTACAATTCTGAAGGAAGAAATAAAAACATGTATAAAAAAAGGAATTGGCAAGCACTGTTTTCACCTAGCACTGACAGTACACGAGAATTTTATGCTCTGCTCTCAACAGATTTAAGACCTTATCAAAACAGGATTTGCAGAATCACTCACTGGAAGTGGGTGTATTTATACTTTCACTATATCAAACCTCACTACTTCAGAACAGACATCAAGGATATGCACAAGAATTTAAACACATTTAAAGGGAAATGTTAACCTTTCAGAGCTGTATTTTTAATTCCTCCCTGTCTGATTATTAATGGGAATAGACATTTCAAGTCTTTGTTTACCGCACGTGCAGCGGTCACAAGCGCTAAGAGGTGCACTCTTTATCTAATTGTTCATTATTTTATAGCCACGTTCCTCCAGTTCTCCCTTACTTGCAGGAGCTCTCATCACCTCGAAGCGCAGGGAGGGAAACGACTCACCTTGTTTCCTCCTTTTTGGCTCAAACGATGCCAAACAGGGAAACACTCAACACAACATGATTTTGCCCCAAGCTGCTCTTTCAACTAACAAAAGGTTTGAGTTTTGGAAAACCCCATGTGATGCTCCTCTGCTCCCCAGACAGAGCAAGCTGAAAACAGTCCCTCGTTTCCTACCAGGATGGCACTGAAGCATAGGAAAGAAGAAAGTGGCGTTTTGGGGGACTTTGCCCTAAATCAATGAAAACAAGCAGCAACTTCTCTGGGCAGTGTCAGCAAACTTCGAGAGATAAAGCAGCTCCAAGCAATATCATATATGCATTTAATTAGTGGCCACTAGCTTATGCTGGCAAGTATATAGACACTAAATCGCACGGTTAAAAGAGCATAAAGCATTTTGTTTAAGTGACAGGGTTGCAGGTAATTGAACAAAGTGTACTGTGTCAATTTGTACCGAGGTTAACAAGGAGAGAGCAATTAAAACGACTGCCAATTTGTCATTAAATAGAAAGTAACATAAAATGAGGCGATCTCTTCCTGCATAAGCAGTCGAGGCGAGACCATCAGTGGCTCTGTGTCAAGCAGCCTGTGCCAATTTGCACTAGGAAGGTTTATTTTGGATTCGGATATACATCAGAGGGGAAAAACACACTATGACCCCTCTGCCTCAGTTAAAAGGGCTTGTGAGAAAAAAGCCCCTGAAAGTTGCCATTTGGAGAAAATAGGATACTATTTCCTAAGAAGCCTCTTGTACATTCTTGTACGTTAAGAGGGTGATAGGATGTGGATGGCTTTAAGAAAGAGACTCAAAACGCGGCAGACATTTGGATCCATGGGATCTCCTTTATGTGAGATGCTCTTGAAAGACTGACCTCGAACTGCTGGGCAAGGTGAAATCCAACTTGACAGGTCCCACAGGGGGATCAACACAGAAAAATCACAGCCCAGACACAAAGAGGAATAAAGTTGAAGGTGCACATGGAGCATCCAAGTCAAGGGTAGGCAAAGAACTGTCACAACCTGCAGAACTGATGGGCAACTGAAAATCCTCACTTGATAGCAACTGAACACACAGCTGGATTTGGGAGGAGCTGCATGTCCTCAGCATCTATTCAGAAGAGATTCATAACAGCTGTGATAGACAGTCTAAGGCTGTTCCTGTTGTTAATCATGGAGTCATCTCAACTGGCTTCAGGTGTTCAAAAGTTAGACAACCAGGCCTGTGTTGATTTCTTTCAATCCTCTGAGCGCAAAAGATACGTTTATGAAGATGTCATTCCATCTGACCTATGTTACACATATCTTCAGCATCCCCTTTCCTCCACCGATCACAAAGAAAGCAATAGCTCATGCTGAACTGTCTTTTTGATGTCTATGCTACAGGTGAATCTAATCCCTCATGTGTAAAAAACCAATATACTGCCCACAAACTGTCTCTCTTTCCTAACAATGTCCATACTAGTGACACCAAACATCTTTTTAGTCCAAATCCTGTTTACTATAAAGTCAGTAGGAAGGATGTAAGCAGGCAGGGCTATATACCTGGCACATCCTCTTGGCCTGGGATTCTTAGGAAATCACATCCTGTGACGGTTTCTGGTTTAGTAGCTTCATCCCTGAGTTTCTTTAGAGCTGTCTGCTGTCAGCATCTCATCCTGACAACTCACTACTGCTTGCCTGCCTGCTTACTCCAAAATTTCTTTTGCAGACTCTTTAATGAGAAACACATCCCCTAAGACCAGCCACTTAGCTTTTTCCCTCTTCTTCCTCTGGGTTAATGTGATACCACAACTGTCTCATGAGCTTTATTCATCCATTGTGCTTTACAAACATGTTGATGTTGTTAGGTGGACACCAAACGGCCAATATAGTCCACCATGTCAAAAGTGGAACAACCAACATTCCTGTCTCCAAGAAACTCATCAGATTCCCATTTTGGACTGGATATTCCCTGGAGTGCAGAGCCTGACAACTGGGTAGACCAGAAGGAGAGATCAAAGAAAGATCCTTGGGGGCAATGTTGGGATCTCGTGAGAAAATGGAAGGGTTGAGACCAAAAGGGTCTTTCCTCAGCAAACTCCTGTGAGACACAACTTTAGGAAATGTAAAGTAATGACCACCTATTTAAGTCAATGGAAGTCAGGAAGAAGATCTGGGGCATTGAATTAATTAATAACAATGTTCACTAAAAAGTGAATGACCAGAGAAATGCCAAGAAGATGAAACAGATATCAGATGAAGACAGATGAGAACAAGAGAAAGACATTTTAAAAGCAGTTAAATCAAAGAGAGAGGAAAAAAACCCAAGTTTTTTGTTGTCTCTAGTTTTGCCTGTTGTCTCAAGTTTTTTGTTTTGTCTCTAAAACAAGTTTAGAGACAAATAACTAAAAAAAGAAAAAAAAAAGAAAAAAAAAAGGTGAGGGATGCAGAATCCATCGAGAAGGAAGCACAGCTGGATAAAAGGAGGAAAGAGTAGAAAGAGAATGGAATAAACAAAGAGGAAGCACAAATCTCATTTTGGCTGTTTCTGTATTGATTCACCAAACCTATACAGGCCAAGAGGGTTCAAAGACAGTCAATAGAAAAGTGTTTCTCTGTCACACAAACACTCTGTAAAATAACAGAGTGAGTGATATTCATGCTCTCCAGCATGTGCATCTAATTTAGAAGTGATAGGGAACACTGATTCCTACCTACCAGTGAAGAAAAACACATGCTTCCAAAAAGCATTTGAGACCCCAAGTTAGACCCAAGACCCAGACAGACTCGTGAACATGACAATTGCATGTATTGGGGTAACCTCTCTGAATCAGGTGCTACGGACAGAAGCCACATCAGAATTGTCTACCCAAGGGAGGGTGACCTTTCTGCCATTGTTTGATGCTCACGGAAAAACTTCACCCACAGCACAAGGAAAATGAGGCACGGATCTGGACAAGTTGTTCACCTACACAGGAAAAGGTGGAATAGGTCTGCTGGGTTGAAACCTGTGCGTTAACCAAGCACCTCATCTCTCAAGGGAAACGGTAGTCCTGGGGCATCCAGCTTGGAGGTGCAAACAGGGGTCATGCTCCACATGACTTGGTTAACAGCTTTGTGGCCCCAAGTATAAGCCACAGCTTTATGAAAAATACAGACACTGCACACTTTCTGCCCCAAAGAAGACCATGCACGCAACAGTCTAAGCTGTCATGTTTAACCAGATCCCCAAGTCCAAGAGAAGCCAAGTCAACCAACTTGACTCAATCAACTCAGCCAACTTGAGTCAGATCAACGCAGTGCCAGACGCCCTGAGTACAGAGAAACCCAATTACCCAGAAACTTTCACAAAGTTAATATTTCACCAATATTATTGGTGTGGTGGGGTTAATTCACCTCCCCCAGCCCTCCCCTGCTGTAACCAGGTGCAGCCTGGATGGAAGCACATCTCCCAAGCCAGCCCCAGAACCTGCCAGTGAATGTCTCTGCAAGCATTTCTCCAGGAAGCCGCAAGCAGCCCTGAGCCTCTGCTGCGTGCTGCGGTCCCTAGGCCTTATCCTGCTTGCTAAACCTCAGTAATCCTTAGTTTTCACGTATACTCAGCCTTGTACTCCTTCTTGCCCTGCTGATTTGATCCTGCTCCTTTTGCCAAACCCAGTCCCACTGTTAGGAGTTTGATTCCAGCCGACCCCTAAACTCTACTCTTGCCTAGCCTCCTTGTGCCCTACTCTTCTGCCTGGCTCCTGCCCCTTGAACCTCTCCTGCCCCTTTGTGACTTCCAGTTTCTGACCACAGTCTGGCTTAACTCCAGTCCCCTACCTCCCTCCTTCCAAGCTGGTTTGAACACTAAGCTCAACCCTAGAGAGCTTCTTCTTCAAGCTGCAATCTCCTGATGTTGAATCTGGTTTGACATACTTACAAAGACTTCACTCCCTTGGAGAAAATGCAGGACAAAACTTGTGGTCTTTTAAATCTGAAAGACCTCATCTACCCTTACTCAAAGTCACATTTTCTTAGCTTCTAGCAACAGACATCCCATAACTCCTCAATGGGCAGGTCGACACGGAGAGGGAGACAAACCTAGCACCCTCACTGCACCTTCTGAATTGTTACACACAAGGCAGGTCTCACTTGACAGCTGTACAGTGATGTTACAGCAGAAAAAGGAAGACCTGTGTTAGAGAGACCATGAGGGTTCAAAAACACTTTCTCCAGCCCCGGGAAATTTCATGAAGGTCTACCGCTACCCAAAAGAAACATGTGTGGCCATGGAAAGACAAACAGGCAAGATGTCTCTGAGTGAGGGGAAAGGAAATGGAGCCTAGAGGTGTCACTTAGGACTTGATTTGGACAGCAGAAGACTGGTTGCCAGTGAGGCCTCCACCAAGATGCATGCAGTATGGCCAGGAACACCTGGCCACTGAAAAGGGCTGGACAAGCAGGCACATCCTTGGACTATCCCCATCAGCTCTGCTTCTTGGTGGAAAATTGCATGAAACTGCTTTTATTGCACGCTGCTTCCTTCCAGGAGTGATGTAAGCTAAACTGAATTTATTCAATAAATTTAACATAGTTTACCTGACCCATTTTTAACCTAAATTAGATGACTCTCACATGCCATCTGCGTTACAGATAGAAACTACTGTCAAAGCAATGTGAATGCTGGAGAAGAAGAAATGGGTTGCACAAGTATCTCAAAAACATCAGTAAATGCCACAAACTGGGAGAGTATTTTTAGGAGGCTCTTTACCTGCAGGTGGGTCCATTCTGTATTTATTCTCTTGACACCAACCGACTGGTCGAAGTCTGCAATCCAAGTAAAACAACCACTGGTCATAGGATTCAGTCTCCTCCAATCCCACATAGCGAAGGCGTAATCTTCCTCCAACATTTTCAACCACACTAACTATCCAGTACTGAAAGGGATTCTGGGAATCCTGCAGCTCTATTAAGGAATCAACTGTAATGAGGTCTACAGGGTTTTTTCCTCGCAGAGGCTGTTTGAATAGAAGCAAAACTCCTTATTTTAAACTTTATTTGAAGACTTCTCAAGGAAACAGATGACAGCAGAAGATTATTTTTGTTTTTCACACCATCATCCAAGCGATCAGCAAACAGTCTGTTCTTCTTCTATTTTACCCAATGTCTTCCAAGTGCAAATTCAGAAGTAAAACAGAAAACAACAGTTGTGCTAATTTCTCAACCGACATCATCAACAACAACAAAAGAAGAATAATAAAAGGTGGAACAGCTCATAAGGCACATCCACTTAGGATGCTGCTGAACAACTCAAAGTCCAGTTTTATTGGAGGACTTCAAACCAAATTCTCATTGACTGCAGCTGGTAAGAACCAATCATGGGACTGGACACTGGCATTTACCTAAAAGATGACTACTTTGGGAACGACCCTAAAATTGTCCTTTGCGTGCTGGTCTTTCCCACCAAAGGCTTTATCTTGCTCCTGCTGGCACGTGGGGCAAATTACTCCCCAGTGCCACGGATGCAAGAGTCCACGGTGGTTATTCCAAAGCCCAAAGCCAATGGCAGGTTCCCATCAGCTGAAGTGGCCTTGGGATCAAAGCCCAAGGCGCACAGGATTTGCAGGATCAAGCCACCATGGCCAAGAAACCCCTGTAAATGAGGTTATCTGCTTACACACAGCATTTTCTGTGATCTCAGTTTTGCAACCATTTACACATCTGCTTAACTTTACACCTGCAAAGCTGCCAACTGCAGGCATTAAAAAACCATGAGATGCTTTGCAGAACGATACCTTTGGGGCTCAGTGCTTTTGTTTTGTGACTGTGAGCATCTCTGTGTTCCCTAGATTTTCTCCATTAATGTAACAGTCAGATTTCTTCAATTTTTTTTTAAGTGCAAGTTCCAATTCTTATGCAATTTCTCAATTCCAAGGCGTTAAGAGCAGCACTAATAAACAC
The DNA here is from genome assembly GCF_009769465.1 of Tauraco erythrolophus. NCBI lineage: Eukaryota > Metazoa > Chordata > Aves > Musophagiformes > Musophagidae > Tauraco > Tauraco erythrolophus. The sequence goes on from NC_141468.1 coordinate 4,734,298, forward strand.
CCCAAGAGTTGGGAGGTTTGGTCCCCAAAGGAGATGCTAATCACAAGCAAAATATATTAAAAACGGGGACCTTTTTTTTCCCTGTGTGTTTGTGCCACTTCTACTTAATTAAACAATATAAAAATTTCACGGTATTTTTTAAAATATTAATTCTGTAAATCAGAGTAAGTCCAGGATGGTTCCTTCTAGGGGTGGCTAGGAATAAAAAAAAAAAAAAACCAAAAGCCTTATTTTACAAAAAAAGTTTTCTTTCATATTAAATTTTGAAAATATGCAGAATTTTGAAATGCAACCAATTTTGACTACATTTCTCTTAAGCCAAAAATGCAGGCAACAGAATGAGAATTTGGTATAAAATGTAACTAGAATTAACTACGATCTTATCACATGTACAGTTTTAACCAGCTCTGTGATTAATAGATATTTCTCAGAACAATATATTTGCCATTATAAGCCACTTGTATAAGCTGCAAGCACCTGTACAAGCTCTTCAAATATTATTTCATGGCAAAATGCAGTGTCAGAATTTAATAACATAACAGAAATCTACTTTAATGGGTTTTTCCCTCTCATACAACTGCTTCATTGCAACAAAACATTCTTTAATATGAAATGATGGTGTAATGATTTAACTTATTATAATAAATCCCTGGCTGCTTAAAAGAGAATATTGCTTTTCTGATTTGTGTGCTAAATTTTAAGCCAATGGGTTGTCACTTACTCCTGAGAACTGAATGGCCAAGATTAATAATTGGCTTGCATGAAATATTAACATTTACCATAACGCAAGAAACCTTTATATGCATAGCTAGCATGTAAAAAAAAAATAAAATTATCACTACATATTGATTTAACAGCATAACAACAATCTGCAGCACTCACGAACAGCAAATCTGCCGACGAGGGGTTACGTACATTGCACGACACAGACAGCACTAAGCACATATATTGCATAAAACAGCAGAAAAGGGTCAGAAACTGGTTTAAGCCAAAGCAGTTTTCTCTCTCTGCATTTCTGCCTGGGGCTGCCTCTTTTTTTCTGCCTGTGGAAGGGGAACGGAGAGGTTCATGACGGCACTGGCATACACCAGAGATGGGTGTTGGACACCACCAGCTTCTTCTATATGCCATTTGGGAGTGGTCCAGGAACAGGGATACAGCAGACGTGAGGATGTGCGTTATTTTGGGTGTGCAAGGGCTGCTCAGCTAACAGATTGGAAGAAAAAAAAAAAATCCCTGATGGTATGCTATTAACTCTCCCTGCCAGGCAGCTTGTGCTGCACAGGCATGTGGAAAAAGGATGCAGCTGTGGCTGGTGGGAGTGACCAGGGGCAAAATGATCAAAAATGGATGCACACTCACTTCCAAAAAGTCAACATGAGTGCTTACACAAAGGTAAACCACCTGTGTGCCTTCACTCTCAGCCTAAATACAAAGGGGCAGAGAGAATTATCTCCTGCAGGACTGTCTCCTTTCCAAAAGCCCGCACAGCATCCACAGAAGAGTGGGGTAGGACCCCATGGAGGAGGTGCTCCCCCTCCCATGGTTTCAAGGTGAATCTGCAGGATTTTTGTCCAAGATCTCAAGGATAGCCGAGGCTGCCCCAGGTGCAAGTCACCCTGTGAATATGCTGCACAGACTGGGCTCTTGGCCATATGGGCACATCTCAAAAACAAGACCCTTCTTCTCTTCTGACTACCGACAACTGAGGTCATCTCACCCAACTTCCCTGCTAAATCTGACCACTGTGTTTAGGTGGAGGGAATGTCCTTGGGGGAGCTATTTCTATATATACACAAATCTGACAGTGCTCCCCATCAACCTGCCAAATCCCTTCTCCAACCTGTGTCCTGACTTGAAAGCTCAGGTCACCAGTTTGGTGGATCTAATGGGGCACTGAAGGGCTGCATCCCCCTTCCTACAGAGTCCCTCCATGCTCTCCTTCACCACCCAACTTTCTAAGCACCACCCTCCAGCCTAAGGACCAAACGAAACACCCAGAAGCAGACTCAGGATGAGTCAAGGCAACGTTGCCAATGACTTTTGGCCAACGCTGGATCGGACTCCGCTGGCGGCACACGGATGCTGCAAGCACACGGCCCGACACGTCGGGAGCGCAAACACTGCTGTCGCACGCACACCGGGACACCGTATGGGATAGAAACTGCAATCTAATACATACGCCTTCCAGTAAATTCGCAGGTGCGGTCCGGGCGCCGGTCAAATCGTGTATGAGAAACTCCGTCCAGTCCATGTATTTCTCTTTGATTGCTGGGGAGAGCAAGGAAAGAAGAGAAACGCTTAGCACAGACTGCAACAGACTTGCCATGTGCGTTTTAGAGACATCTCCTTGGGGTTTACCAGCTCTGAAGTTTCAGACACAATTGCAATGCAGACCAGAAGAAAAGCTGGTTTGTTGCCCAGTTCCTTGCGGTTACATCCCAAAATAAGGGAAGGTGTTGCTCCACTGCAGTCATTGACAGTGATTTACAACAGCGTGGCTTATCATCTCCATCTCTCCCATTCAAAACTGGCCACTGCTTGCGTAACCACTCGTTTCCTGCTTACCACATACGCTCAGATACGATTTATAAAGTCCCTTTGTGTGTTCACTGATGACCTTGAGAGTAAAAAAAGTTGTGCAAACTTTCAGTTTCTCAACAGGACAACAGAAACTCCAGGTGCTTGCCCCCAACAAAGCACAAAAATCAACCTTCAGAACGTCATATGTCAGCTACTGAGTCAATACACTTTCAAGAAGATAACCTAAAGAATTTATCAGGAACTTCCATTTCTATTTTTAAAAAAATAAATTAATAACTTTTGAGCGAAACACTTTAAGCCTGTGTTTCTTTAGGGATTCGTATTCACATAGTTTCACAAGATTTGAACTGAAATGTATAAATGTTTCCTCTGGGACTCAAATTCTGGTTTAATTCTTGTTGAAATCAGTAAAAGTTGGGCACCAAAAGGCAATTCAGCAAATCTCAGCTTCAGAGATTCAGATGCTTCTTCAAGCACATTGTGCATCTGCAATTGGAAACTCAGGAACCAGACTGGAATTCCACCTGCCTGTAAATGGGAATTAAATTACATCAGAAACATTTTTCTCTACCCCCAAAAAATCTCACTTATACATTAGACTACCAACAGTAACACAGTCATGTAACTAACACAGCAACACCTATACAAGGGGAAAATCACAAACATTTGGAAACTGAAACCATTTCCTCTGAACAAACAACTGGATACATAATTTAAAGACCGTTACCCCACAAGGGAGGCCAGGAAGGGCTGTAATTAACCAGCATAGGTCCAAAATAACTAAATAATAGCAGCCCTCATGTTCTGCTCAAAGGAAGCGGAGTCCTTTGGTCCACACTTTAGGAAAATACCGCGTTGATCAATCGTCAACCAATCCAGCCTGAAGCACTGTGTGCTTTCACGCAGATCAGGGTGGGATTTCTCTGTGTTTTAAAAGCTCGGTGACTGTGACTTCTCAGCCCTTCCTGGAGATGGGTGTCAGTTACCACAATGCCTTGAGAATGTAGAACTTGAGGTGTGGGATCTCTGAGAAGGTGCAATCTCAGTGGTAAGAGCAGGAGGACTTCAGACTGCAAACGCAAACAGCAGTGTTGGCATGAACATTGCCACCATTACCTCCAGACAAGGAGACCAAACCTGAACCTTCTCAAAATGCATCCTCAAGCCATCTGCTGCCAAACTGAACAAAGAAATGCAAAGAGGGAGCATCAGGTTTGCCCAAAGACAGTTATATGACATTCACACAAAGCCTGCTCATGGTTGGGCTTGCTTCTAGCACGGGTGCTTGGCACGCTTGGACTCTGGCCCATACTCAGTTTACACCCTAAATACCTTAAGCAATCCACCTTAAGTTGGTCACAAAGTTGGCCACAAAGACAGAAGCCATGCCCAAGCAGACCATACGTTAGACCTCACGTCCAAGTTGTGCTCCTTCCCCAAAAGCTAGTTCGCCCTATGTTGCTTGAACTATACATTCGGTTTATAGATCTAGATTACTTTGAAAGTGCATTTAAATGTATTTAAAATCAGCAAACTTTAAAGTGCTGGACTTGAGTCTCTATAAAACAGTACTTAAACTTGCCTGGAACCACTCTAAGTCTTTCGCAGCACTGCTTTTGCATGATTTCCAGGAGATTTATGACCTTTACATTATTTAAGACGAAGGAACAGCCTGAGAAAAAATGGTTTATACATGGCACTTTCTCTCTCAACATTCCTGTTGCGCACACCTCATCGGTTCCTGTCCACCTACATTAGGATAAAGAAAACAAGCTTAATTTTGGCATCGGCGAGAACGTAGTAATTGCCATAATGAATGAGACTGGAGTTCCTCTAGTTCAGACTTTTGCCTCTCGCTGCGAACAGCACTGGATGCATCACAGAAAGGTGCAAGTTGAACATTTTGGCTCACACCCACAAAGTTGTCAGCCAAATTTTGAATGCCAGAGCTTCATTACTAAGGAATGACAAATGTGATAAAAAGAACACAGTTCAAACTTTCAAAGCTGGCAGCAGAGGGAAGAAAAAAAAATTGGATTTTCTAAGTTGACAACAGATTTCAGGGGCTTCCATTTCCAGATGTCCAATCTGAGAGATCTTAACGGTGCCTGATTCACAGATCTTGCTGTCCGTCAGTCAGTCGCCCTTCTAATGCCTCTCAAAAAAAAAAAAAAAACCAAACCAAACCTGTCCTTTTTAAAAAACCTGCACCTCACCTAAATAAGATGTTGCCCCTCTCAACACTCAAAGCTGGGTTACAGGCTTCCAAAATCCCAAAGTGCCAAGGTGACCTTGGTTTTCAGACTAAACAGACTCAGCTGAAACTCCCAGTTTCTGAGTGGTTTCAGAGCCATTCTCCCCAAATAAATCTAGTACCTGGTGTTTTGCTTTATTTCATTCTTCTTTTAAGGTGTAGATAAAGGGACTCTGGAAACCTCTGAGTGATAATAGCTTGCACTGGAAGTTTTAGGAACAGGGATTTGCACTTTTTTCTGTGCCTGCAGAGCACAATCAGCCTTCTCAGTACTGCAGTTCAAGTCACCACAATGCAAATATTAATTTTCGGTAGTAATGAAGTGAATCTGAATCATCACGATACCTGCAAAAGCCTTCGAGGACCAAGAACAACGTTAAACAAGAATATTCAAACAAAGGAAAATCCACTGGGTAAATGAGAATAGCCAGCAGTGTAATGCACGGGTGCCCAACCTGAGCATCCATCTCAAGAAACGCTGGCGCTTCTCTGGTGTATCAGACTCAGCACCTGTGAACCGACGCACTGATTTTCCATCGCTAATTCACATTTTCACTTGTTAGCTGCAGGAAAAGACCCAACTGAACCTCTCCTACTGCAGACAGGCTGGAAGAACTCTGCTTTTAGAGCCCATCTGTACCTGGCTGGCCAACCGGTGGGATGGGAAGGTGGACAGCACAAAGGATCCTGTTCCACAGGGACCTAAGCTCTACTAGTATTGATACTTTTAGAACAATTTTTCCTTCTTAAATAACTTCAGTGAGTCAGGAGTTGTACGCAGGGCTCAAATATCCATGTTTTCTCTACCTTTCAATGGATCCGTCTTCCCAGAAGACCTCTGTGAACTTCCCCCACCCAGAACCTGTCAAGCTGAACTCACCTCCAGGATCTCAGCCCAGGTCTGTGGTGCCGTGGGAGGCAGGGGAGACACACAAGAAATAAAGCAAAAGAAACCCCCTCATTGAATCCTTTCAGAGAGAACCATTTCATGCAGGGAGGTAGGTCTTCCTACAAAAGTCAAAAGCCACAGGGGACAAAATGTGTCCTTCAGACCTTCAAATGGAACTACTCTGACATGCCCCCTCCAGACACAAAGTGTGGTGGGCACAAGCAGTAATTTACAAGTGTGTGATTAATGTCACCCTAATTCCTACCACCCTAGCTCTCACTGAGCTGCACAGACTCAAAAGGCAAAAAGAAATCTTCATAGTAAGGAAGTCCCTGGTACTTCTGCCTGGATGGCACAGGTGGAAACATCCCTTGTTCTTTGCAAGTCAGCGAGTTGACAAAACTGGGAGAAAGACTTTGACCAAGGCATAAAATCCTCTCCAAGTAGGCGTAAGCACTGAAAGCTACCTGTCCCTTTGCACACCCACCCGTCCCTCACCAGGCAGAGCTCATTTGTGAAGATGGCACCTTGGAAAGAGATTGTCACCCACACCACAACGGGGCTCCAAATAGGCCCAATGACAAGAAAGCATTTGAGATATTCTAGCTACATTAAGGCTACTCTGGAAATTATATCCTAAAGAACGATGGCTTGCTCGACCAAGATAACAGCAACATCATCACACTGATTGGTCCTCTAAAGCATGTAGCTTTGATGCTTTATGAGGACACAGCTTGACCAAGAGTCCCACTATTGCTATGAGTAACAGACCCATCTTAGTGCCAGCTCCATGGTCCTGCACGGGGTCTGCTGTGCAGAGGAATGACCAATATGAGATTGAGAGCCTGGGGGCTGACTGCCATCGAATTTATCCCAGCGAGTGGAAATGATTCAAGAGAAGTAGAGACACAGTAGCAGAGAAAAAAAAAGACTCAGTTTAGTGATCCCACTGATGCAAAGGCCACAGTTTGAGCTGAACTGAATGATCAAACACTAGATAACCCAGAGAGGAGACAGGTATTAGCAACACTCCCACCATGGAAAAAGCACCGGTCAGAGCTTGCACCGTATCAGACACGGTTTGGCCCAAATACAAGGCATGCATCACATAAAGAGATGCTCCCAGAATGGCAATGCTTTTCTAACTGCTTTTCTTTCCCAGTTCAGCAGGCGACACCACAGCCCCGTTTGGAGCTGCAGCTTGTGTAGGCAGATGTGCCTGTTCCCTTTGGATCAGACTGAGCGCATCTTGGAGCCGGCATGGGTGGTTGTTTTCACACCTCCGCAGCTCCAAGGCCAAAGGCTTTAAAGCATCTTCCTGCCATAAAAATGCCATAGAACCACCTGCCTTAGAGCAAAGCAGCCCAAAACAGAGGCCAGATCTGCGCCTTGCTGGGCCAAGGTGTATCCATAGCAGAGCCAACAGCTCTGCTCCAGATAGCACTCATACAGGACTAACTGCACAGAGAGGAAAATCCATCTGGATCCAGATCACTACAGAAAGACCTGAGAAAGATCCCACATTTCTCTTCCCAATTCCTGAGGAGCAGTAGTAGCGGTACACCAGTTCCCAAGACTCAGCACTGGGCTGGGCTGGCTGAGGCTGAGCCCAGGCTTTGCCTCCTCCTAACAGACCTTGGTGAAATTATCCACATCTGCAAAAGTAAAAACCAAGCACCCCTGCTCCGCTGCAGTCTTGGCAGCACACTATCTTTGTGTTTCCTGCAGGAAAACGCAAAGCCCTCCTGCCTCCTTCAATGAAAAATACGCATTTGAGAGAGCAGATATTACAGCAGATTCTTAAATTGGAAAGAAAAGGGACTCTTCTACATTAAGACTCCATTTATTTCTGCAGAAGTGATGGTACAGGTTACAAAACTGAGCTCCTCTTCCACAGGGCTGAACTCCATCGAAAAACGGATCGCACCCAATATCCCTCAAATAATAATAATTCTTCCCACTTCTTTCCCTATTCAATTCACCCTGCCCCCCAATCTCTCTGACTCCCATTCCTCTCTCCCCTTTTGACTCCCTGCCGTTTTCTCACTTTTAGTCATTTGTTTCATTTTCCCAAACAAACGACTCCGGGTTGTGGCTGGACCTGACTGCTCCAAACCTGGGCACTGCGGTAGAAGCTGAGGACCAGGAGCTGCTGCAACCCTGGTGGATGTACGAAGTGCCGTTAGCATCACTCACCGTGCATCAGGTTTTCACCATCAGCTGCTCAAAACCAGCCCTTTCCCCCGGCACTGTGCATGCTGACCACAAAAGCAGTGGTCAAAAACTGCAAACAGTGGTCAAAAAGGGCCAGAGCGCTGCAACCCTGCATCACCGCATCCCCTGTAATCCCACTAACACCACACTGGAGAGCCAGGACAGTGGCTGCATTCCCGGTGTACTACCAGCTGCCCCTGCGATCCCGTAAAGCTCTATGCCCTGCCTCAGCCACAGCATATAATGGGTTCAGATTTATCTGCCTCTCTAGAGAAATAAGAGATTAAAAGAACATTTATGGTCCCATGAAAGCACTGAGTCATAGGCGCTGCGCTCAATAAATATGAGATACTATTATCACATTACCAACTCTTGGGATTTTATCTAGTCTCCTAGTAGTTGCTGCTTTTCTTAAAGCCACTTCTCCCAGGGTCATGTGTTTATATGAAAATCCTCATTTTCTCTACTTTTTTTTTCTTTTTCCTTGCAAGAACAGTACACTGCAAAGCACAGGAAAAACCTTGAAATCTGAAAGACAAAGAAAATAATGGAAAGAACACGCGCTTTTGTTTTTGCCTTTTTGTGATTTTTTTTTTTTTTTTTTACCTCCAAACCACTCCTTCGACTGCCAAGAGCAAGACTTGGGAATTCGAACTGCTGCATTGAGTAAAAGAAACGGAGAGCAGCACAAATACCTTATGGGGTTCCAGCACCTAAATAAGCTACTCCTTGGAAACACCTTTACGTACCCCGTGGTACAACACCCTTGCCCTTCCCAGCCACAACAGAAGACATCAAAAACACAAACAGAGGTAGAGTGGGCCAAGACCACGCTCCCAGCCATCAGTGACCATTGAGCAAGTGGTGTGCCATTCACTTGGAGTATTGCGTCCAGTTCTGGAGTCCCCAACATAAGGAGGACATGGACCAGTTGGAGAAGGTCCAGAGGAGGGCCACGAAGATGATAAGAGGGCTGGAGCACCTTTCCTATGAGGACAGGCTGAAAGAGTTGGGGCTGTTCAGCCTGGAGAAGAGGAGGCTCCGGGGTGACCTTATAGTGGTCTTCCAGTACCTCAAGGGGGCCTACAAGAAAGATGGGGAGAGGCTGTTCAGGAGGGCCAGTTGTGATAGGACAAGGGGTAATGGTTTTAAAATAGAGGGAGGTAGATTTAGGTTGGATATTAGGAAAAAATTTTTTACCATGAGAGTTGTAGAACACTGGAACAGGTTGCCCAGAGAGGTAGTGGATGCTCCATCCCTGGAGACGTTCAAGGCCCGGTTGGATGAGGCCCTGAGCAACCTGATCTAGTTGGAGATATCCTTGTTCCTTGCAGGGGGGGTTGGACTAGATGGCCTTTGAAGGTCCCTTCCAGCCCTAACGATTCGATTCTATTCTATTCTATTCTAATGCACGACAATACAAAATAAAATATAATGCATGATTGAATACCTGTGCCCACCTATCTACCTACCATTTCAGCATGTTGAGTACAAACCTGCAGGCATGAGGACAACCTAAGAGTAGTCCATCTGACAAGACCTGAGCTGTTGCCACCAGTAACAGCAATAATATCAAATTATGTTCATTTTTGTCTTTACTCAAAAAAAAAAAAAAAATTAGAAACAATGTTTTTCATGTGGTTTGGTTTTTTTAATAACCCAGGATCACCAGCAACCTGTCGACACCTCTACTGGAGAATCCCCACTGGACCCCATCGACCTCTAAACAACAGTTTTGGTTTTCTCATACGTGAAGAACAGCATCCTAGAAAGCTCTATAAAATGGTCTAAAATCTTTGGGATAAGTCTGCTAAGTGATAACACTCTCATTGTGGCAATTATTCTTATTAAAACTTTAACTTCCTAGCACTGCAATGAGCAGAAACAGTTCACTAAAGGAATTATAGCTGGACAGGACCTGGTCAATTCTTGTCACTGCATAACAAAAATAAGCTAAAATATTGGGATCTCATAAAAAAAAACAAATTTCTAAACAAGTCAGTCAGGATGTTCAAAAGTTTATGTATAGATACTATATTTTTTTAAGATATGTAGTTTTTTAAAAGGTAAATAGCATATTGCAAAAATACAGAAACTTTGTAATATTGATATTTTAATTTTAAAGTTGTCATGCATTTGAGGTAATATTTATATGTTATAAAAGTCTTAACATAAAAACGTTATAACTACGTTAAAAAGGTCTAAATTATAGAGTCAAAATGAGATGTCTTTATATCAGAATAACATAGAATGCTAAAACAATTTGTTTAGACTTCGCCCATCAAAACAATTTGTCAAAACTGACATGTTCCCACAAAATATTTCCATTTTGATAAAACAGCATTTTGACAGAAAATGGTTGAATCCAAACATTTTCATTCGGCTTGCTGAGCTACATACATCCTCGTGAACCAGACTGGGTGTGAAAACAGGATGGGGGTGGCGAGTGCTGTCCCTGCTCCTGTGCCCCTAAGCAAAGGGCTCCGGCTATGTCTTTGCTGCTTGTCCCTCCCTTCAGGGCAGGGAACATCCTCTGCCACAGTCTACGAAGCCAGACCTCCCATTAGGCATCCACAAAACAATATAAATAAAAAATAAGTTTTTAAAAAGCTACTTAGCGATTCAGTGGCATTTGCTATAAAAATGACTGCTTGTTTTGGATTCTTTTGGGAGCTCCCTGGAAAAAGCCAAATGGGGCTGGAGACATCTTCAAACAACTTTCTTACTTAAAACTTCAAACAATCTTCTGTTCTCCCACCAGCAGAGTTTCATAGAATTTCTAGGTTGGAAAAGACCTTAGAGATCATCCAGTCCAACCGTCCCTAATCCCCCATTAAACCATATCCCTAAGTAGTTCATCCACCCTTTTCTTAAAGACCTCCAGGGATGGGGACTCAAGCACATCCCTGGGCAGCCTATTCCAGTGGCTGACAACCCTTTCAGAGAAGAAATTCTAACATCCAACCTGAACCTCCCTTGACTAAGCTTATACCCATTTCCTCTTGTCCTATCATCACTAATGTAAAGTTCTGCAGTTTGAATCGGATTAAAAAATAATGAAAATACAATCCAAAAAAAGAAAAAAAAAAGTGCATCAAAAGATGTTGATCTGATTTCTTAACGATGCAGCCATAAATATCACGAGATATCAACTTCAGAGCTCAGGCATCACCTGTCTTAAATATGGAAAGCCTTCAAAGAAAATAATAGATATAGAGGATTTTCTGGGAAACTGGAAGTTATAAGCAACTGTCCATCAAAGAATACATCTGCTCAAAATACATTCCTAGAGCCAGCAGCACATTGTGGTCCCATTCATATGGATTTACAACAGGCTAAAAAACAAATGTTAGAAGGAAGTGTGATACACTCTTGTACTCTTGTTAGAAGATGCTGCTTTAAGCTGTCGATTGATCTACTAGCTCTTATAACTGTTAATTATCTCATAATTTTTAACAAATAAAACTGAAAATGTGGAAACTTCAATTTAAGGCTTTGTTTAGCCCACGTGAGATACTTCATCTAATAAGAATATTCTGCATGATTTTTCAATCATCTTCAAAACACACGGTGCGCTCTGTTTTTTCAGGCTATCCAAAACACCCTGATCCCATTTTTAAGAGAATACTACCCATGCTGCACTTGTAATGGTCTTGACCCGAAAAAGGGGCAATTGCACAGACTTTAATCCTTGCATACCCAATTCCGTATGCAAGAGCACACCTTGATTAGGAAGAGTAAAGAGAAGTAAAACTGAAGAAAGGCAGGAACACGTGCTTTAGGTTCTCATCTGAACTATTCCCTTATAGTTTTTTCTAAGCAATTACACTGAAATTCAGTATAACGTGACTATTATCTTTCCTGCTGCCATTCAAGGCATCCAGAAATGTTCCACTTACATTTTCTTGGTCAAAACAAGCAAGTTCAAGCACAAAAAATTGTCTCACTTTTCACAGGAGACTTTATTTCCTGACATCCTTTGAGTCCTTCACAGACGTGCACACTATTCCCCTTGGGTTTCTCTAGTCCTTAATTAACTGTTATCATTTTAACAATAAAAAAGCAGCAGGTGGTTTGGGAGTGGCTTTTCATTTCTTGAAGCTTGCTCTGGCCTGTGCTACGTCTCCAACCCAGCTGTGGGAACTACAGGTGGAAGAAAGGACGGACGTGGATGTGGGATGCTGTTGGAGAAAAGCGTCAGTGTGTGCAGACAGGGTGAGAGGATGCTATTACAATAAAGTTATTTCTTTGAAGGATGCAAGATCTTGCAGCAATGCTCTCCACTAACTCACTGCAGCTCAGGAAGCCCAGCAAGACACTTTGCCTAGCAAGGAATAACCAGCAGGAAGGTCACCACCAGCAACTGCTGAGGCACTTTCACATAGTAGGTTCAGCTGTCTTCACCCCAAACACAACATTATGGAAACAGACACACTCTTCCTGAGAGCCCGCTGCTACGGCTTTCTGCTTACCAGTTAAACTGCCCAAGATGGGAAGAGAAATTTGCCTGATGAATGCAAACAGCATGGTGTGCCATTAACCCGTATCAGCTTGCCCTGATCGACCGAGTCCAACGGCCTCAGGTACCCATCCTGCGTGCAAGTGGCAGTAAATGATCTACTCATAAGTACTGTGATTAATTACTTCCCTTCAGTTAAAGTCAATACTCTCCTTGCACTGGATCATTTAAAATTAAAAAAAGGGATAAAAAGGAGAGGTGTGTTGATAACGGGAAGCAGCTCTGCTCTGTCTTGGTGGTGTTACCTATCAATTGCAATGAGATTACGTAGATAAAGAACAGAAGCAAATTTATCAGCTCTGTTCACACTTTGTCACATCCCGTCGCAACACAAAGACTTCATGTAAGCGCAGCCAGGGACCACCGAAACACGGCACTGCTCTCCCTCGGGAGTACAGTGCAAGGTCCTGCACGTGGGTCGGGGCAATCCCAAGCACAAGTGCAGGCTGGATGGAGAATGGATTGAGAGCAGCCCTGAGGAGAAGGACTTGGGAGTGCTGGTGGGTGAGAAGCTCAACATGAGCCGGCAACGTGCGCTGGCAGCCCAGAAAGCCAACAATGTCCTGGGCTGCATCCAAAGCAGCGTGGGCAGCAGGTCGAGGGAGGGGATTCTGACCCTTTACTCTGCTCTCGTGAGACCCCACCTGGAATACTGTGTTCAGCTCTGGGGTCCTCAACACAAGAAGGACATGGAGCTGCTGGAGCAGGTCCAGAGGAGGTCACGAAGATGATCCGAGGGCTGGAGCACCTCTGCTGTGGAGACAGGCTGAGAGAGTTGGGGCTGTTCAGCCTGGAGAAGAGAAGGCTCCGGGTGATCTTATTGCAGCCTTCCAGTACTTAAAGGGGCCTACAGGAAAGCTGGAGAGGGACTTTTGACAAAGGCGTGTAGTGATAGGACAAGGGGCAATGGCTTTAAACTGAAAGAGGGGAGATTTAGATTGGATATAAGGAAGAAATTTTTCACTCTGAGGGTGGTGAGGCACTGGAACAGGTTGCCCAGAGAAGTTGTATATGCCCCATCCTTGGAAGTGTTCAAGGCCAGGTTGGATGAGGCTTTGGGCAACCTGGTGTAGTGGAGGGTTTCCCTGCCCATGGCAGGGGGGTTGGAACTGGATGATCTTTGAGGTCCCTTCCAACCCAAACCATTCTATGATTCTACAGGGACAGAGTAGGAGGGAGCGCAAGGCACAAGAGAGATGGAGATGGCAAGAGGTGAGGGGAACTCATCTCTTCCCAGCCTCAGTCTTCCAGGGATGAAAGCAATTCATTCACCTGGTCCCTCAGCATAACAAAAAGTCACCCTTGGCAATCCAGCCTCAACAGGGTGGTATTCAAGGAGGAAGCATTCAACTTTTTAGAGCATTTACCACACATAACCCTACTTATTTATTTTTTAAAGTGTTTTTACATTGATTTCACCTGGAACACAATTTTGAAACCTTGTTATCCAGACTAGGTACCAAACAACAGAAACACCCCCATTACGCCACCATGAATTGGGAAGAGCAGCTGCCTGGCAACTTACTCGGGAATGCAAAAGATCCTCCAGACATAAACAGTTGGGTCAATTATCTGCTCTCTTGTATCCGCAGGCATGAATGAAGGCAGATAATTCTCATTCTCCTATAGCATCCGATGTGGGAAAAAAAAGGACTATTTTATTCTCACTCACCTATGCAATAAATTAGGAGGGAACTTGATGAATAATGACAAAGCTCACGGTGTTTCACTCAGAGCAAGTGGTTTCTATTTCTCAAAAATTTCTTACTTTCACTCTTACCTAAACAGAGATTGTACACTCTTTACGCGTAGCAATAACATTGCTCTTTGTCCGATTCAATTCTAAGTACAAGGTAACTAAATTTCATTATTATCAACAACAGTATTAGAAATTAAGCAGGAAAGGCTGACTTAAATGGTCTCAGACTTGTACACATGCAGACAGAGCTCCGGGAAGGTATTTCTGAAAGCCAGGCAATGCCCAGCATTCGAAAGCTTTGAACAAACCATATAACCATAGGGGTTCCTCCATCATTAGTATCAATGTCCATTAGGGTGACGGCTCACTGTGAAAATGAGCATCCAAACTCCACGGCTCTCACCACTTAACCCCAAGCCTCCACACATATTCCTTGATTATTTTTTCCTCCGCTTGCATTAAGCGCCATGCTCAGCACGCAGAAGAGATGTATCGGGTGCGATGAGAGCTCAAACACCCAGTCTTCAGACCCAGGAGTCTTAACGAACACCTTGTCAAATCAGCAGTTCGGGAGCATGCAGGGAGGGGGAAACCTGGTGTTTTGACTGTAATTTCTAAAACCGTTTTTATCCCATAGAGATTAAAAAAAAAAAAATCATAAAATTGTAAGAGCTCTGTTTTCCAGGCAAAATCGGCACCTTAACCAAAGTGCTCAGAAGCAGCCCAGGTCATGGACCTCAGAGTTTGGCTGCAGAAGATGAGTTAAGCATGCAGCTAGATGAGACGCAGGTACATACACCAGATTCCCTGAAAAAAAAAATAGCAGGCAGTTGCTCAGCTATTTGCTTCCAAGCTGCAGCCTCTCTGGGTGAAAACCAAGAGGGCATTTAGAATCATAGAATCATAGAATCGTTAGGGCTGGAAGGGACCTTCAAAGGTCATCTAGTCCAACCCCCCTGCAAGGAACAGGGATATCTCCAACTAGATCAGGTTGCTCAGGGCCTCATCCAACCGGGCCTTGAACGTCTCCAGGGATGGAGCATCCACCACCTCTCTGGGCAACCTGTTCCAGTGTTCTACAACTCTCATGGTAAAAAATTTTTTCCTAATATCCAACCTGAATCTACCTCCCTCTATTTTAAAACCATTACCCCTTGTCCTATCACAACTGGCCCTCTTGAACAGCCTCTCCCCATCTTTCTTGTAGGCCCCCTTGAGGTACTGGAAGACCGCTATAAGGTCACCCCGGAGCCTCCTCTTCTCCAGGCTGAACAGCCCCAACTCTTTCAGCCTGTCCTCATAGGAAAGGTGCTCCAGCCCTCTTATCATCTTCGTGGCCCTCCTCTGGACCCTCTCCAACTGGTCCATGTCCTTCTTATGTTGGGGGCTCCAGAACTGGACGCAGTACTCCAAGTGAGGTCTCACGAGGGCAGAGTAGAGGGGGAGAATCACCTCCCTTGACCTGCTGGCCACGCTCCTCTTGATGCAGCCCAGGACGCGGTTGGCCTTCTGGGCCGCAAGAGCACATTGCCGGCTCATATTGAGCTTCTCGTCCACCAGTACTCCCAAGTCCTTCTCCTCAGGGCTGCTCTCGATCCATTCTCCGCCCAGTCTGTATTTGTGCCTGGGATTGCCACGACCCAGATGTAGGACCTTGCACTTGGCCTGGTTAAACTTCATGAGGTGGGTACGGGCCCACCTCTCCAGCCTGTCGAGGTCCCTCTGGATGGCATCCCTCCCTTCCAGCGTGTCGACGGCACCACACAGCTTGGTGTCATCGGCAAACTTGCTGAGGGTGCACTCCATGCCACTGTCCACGTCACCGACAAAGATGTTGAAGAGGGCCGGGCCCAATACGGACCCCTGAGGGACGCCACTCGTGACCGGTCTCCACATGGACATTGAGCCGTTGACCACTACTCTCTGAGTGCGGCCATTGAGCCAATTCCTTATCCACCGAGTGGTCCATCCATCAAACCCATGCCTCTCTAGTTTAGAGAGAAGAATGTCGTGCGGGACAGTGTCAAAAGCTTTGCACAAGTCCAGGTAGATGACATCCGTTGGTCGACCCTTGTCCACCGATGTTGTCACCCCATCATAAAAGGCCACCAAGTTGGTCAGGCACGATCTGCCTTTGGTGAAGCCATGTTGGCTGTCACCCACCACCTCCTTGCTCTCCATGTGCCTTAGCATGGTTCCCAGGAGAATCTGCTCCATGACCTTGCCAGGCACAGAGGTGAGGCTGACCGGCCTGTAGTTGCCCGGGTCCTCCTTGTTCCCCTTTTTAAAAATGGGGGTTATGTTCCCTCTCTTCCAGTCATCGGGGACCTCGCCAGACCGCCACGACTTCTCAAATACAATGGCCAGTGGCTTGGCAACTTCATCCGCCAGTTCCTTCAGGACCCGCGGATGGATCTCATCAGGTCCCATGGACTTGTGCACCTTCAAGTTCCTAGTCATTTAGTCATCTTTGCAGGCACAGAAATTTGCTGTTGCAGGTAGACAGAGATGCACAGACATTTCGTAAAATCCTGGTTTGAAAGTTTTGAAAGCCATTGGGGAGGACGCACACGTGCTGCTTGCCCATCGTCACCTGGTAAAGTCTACATGTAACACATGACCCCTGCGTAGTAGTTCCAGAAGAGAAATATAGAAAGAGGAAAAAACGTGTGCCTACAAAGCAAAATCCAGTATCATAGAATCATAGAATGGCATAGGCTGGAAGGGACCTCAGAGATCATCTAATCCAACCTCCCTGTCATGGGCAGGAACGCCTCTCAACTAAATCAGGCTACTCAAGGCTCCGTCCAACCCGGCCTTGAACACCTCCAGGGAGGGGGCATCCACCACTTCTCTGGGCAATTTATTCCAAAGTCTTACCACCCCCATACTGAAGAATTTCTTCCTAAGATCTAATCTAAATCTGTTCTCCTTCAACATAAACCCATTTCCCCTTGTCCTATCAGTGGACACTCTTGTAAAAAGTCCCTCCCCAGCCTTCCTGTAAGTTCCCTTCAGGTATTGGAAGGCAGCTATTAGGTCCCCTTGAAGTCTTCTCTTTTCAAGGCTGAACAATCTCAGCTCCCACAACCTGTCCTCGTAGCAGAGGTGCTTCAGCCCCTGGATCATCTTTGTGACCCTCCTCTGAACACGCTTCAACAGATCTATGTCTCTCTTATGGTGGGGACACCAGAACTGGACACAGTATTCGAGGTGGGGTCTCACAAGAGCAGAGTAGAGGGGGAGAATCACCTCTCTTGACCTGCTGACCACGCTTCTCTTGATACATCCCAGGATGCGGTTGGCCTTCTGGGCCGCATGAGCGCACTGCCGGCTCATGTTGAGCTTCTCAGTAATTGCTGGATAAATCCCCATCCAAGCCAGCATTCAGAATCACAGCCAGAACTACTGCAATATAGCTATCAGCTGAATTAGTACCTCTGACCACCGTTGGGCACACACCAGACCATCCCAATGGTTGTTGTGAATCAGTATGGGGGTCTTTCACATAATACTGCATTGCACCAGACCTCTCTGACGCTAGAAAGTGGAGCTGGTGAAGGAAAGGAGGTCTGGAGGTTGATCCTGATCCAAACGCCAACCGCTCTCCCCTCGGCTCATCTTTGCAAATGGACACGACAGGCATCGTTCTGTCCCGTCTCTTTGGGATCTCATAGGCCAGCCCCAAGTGGATCCTGTGGCATAACAACATCTAAAAGTTATGGGCCATTCTCTAAGGGGATGTCACTGCAGTATAAATATTGTGCCCAAGGCTCTGACCTCACGCCTCCAAACTCTATCCAATTATCTCACATAGTAAGTGCCTTTTCTCACTTCTAAATCCCACCGTCGCTTTCTGAAGGCTATTCTTTGGAGACAGCTCTGTAAAACGCAACAAATTTACAGCAGCACAATGTTCTTACAGAAAGCACAAACCAGTCCACTGCACAATTACCTTTTTTCCCTGGCAATGCCAACAGTCTACAGCAAATACCCACTACGAACAAAAGCATCAACACATAGAAGACATATAGAGGCACCCAATCACCAAGAAATCCATTCTGGCTTTGTTGTGTATGTTTTGTTTCTTTTTCTTTTTTTTCATTTTCCATCTTCTACAGAAAGATGGGAATTAGTGGGGATGATGCTTGCAGTTTATTATATGCATTGCATTGTTTAATACACTACAGAAGAATAATTAAGACAACTCTTTTGTAGCTCTAGTGGGAAACACCAATTAAAAATTAAAAGAAGTTTTGGTTAATGGTTAAAGGGTTTTTTTTACTATTAAATTCGTTGGATATGCATGAGACCCAGAAGATAGCCAAAAGCACATTTTTGACTTTTTCTGCCCTTAGACACTACAAGTCTACATTCACCTCACCCTACAAAATTTACATAAAATTTAAGTGCCTAGTCTCACATTATCAAAGACTATTAAGTTTTGTGGCTATAGACAGGTGAAACGCCCCTAGCTGTACAGCCACAGACACAAGCAGTGATGTGAAAGAAAAACACAAGCCGTTACCAGCTTCAGCCTGGACCCCCAACACAAGGGCAAAGATGCATCTCAGGGATGAGAGGCTGAGGGCTACCTTGGGGGAAAACCCTGGCAGGATTCAAGCAGGAGGCTGGGGCCACGTTGCTTGAGTCAGTGAGCAACAGTGCTGCGAGGTACAAACAGCAAAGCAGGACACACTAGGTCTAATTTAAGGATTTGCCCATGGTTCTCCCCATATCTCACGGTTCATGCCCAGAGCATGGGACACTACTGGAAATCTAGCCATCCCCATGACCCAAGAGCCAGCATACTCCCAAATTATCGCAGAAATAGCTATCAAGCCTCATTCACCATGACTTCATCTCCTGACTCCCACAAATCAGAAACATACATTAAAAAAACAAACAAAAACCAACAACAACAAAAAACACCAACAAAAGAAACTCCTTTTGCATTTGCAGTGCGTTCTGTAATTAATCAGAATTGTATTGCCAGCTTCTAATGATCGAATCCCATTTAATCATTTTGGGGTGTCCCAGCTGCATGATGTAAGCGCCACAAATGAGAAGCTAGGGGGGCCTTATGAGCATTCATCACACATCATTCCCAAAATTCATGGTGCAGTCTGAGCACAGCCAGGCCCCATGAGGTGCTTAACATCCTATGCACAAGATGTAAATTTGTAATCACCATCGCAACACCAAAGAAATACTCCATCAAGGCTCATTTTGCGCTTGCTAAACATGTGTTTTCCTTACTTGAATCTAGAAAAGGACTTGAACTATAAATCCCAAGATCAAAAAAATCCCCCAAACTTTGAAGAGTGTAGATCTGAATCGGAGATCAACATTGAACATCATGCAAGGCATCATCTGAAACAAGAATAACGGCGTGCTGCAGGATCTGAAATGCCAGCAGCTTTTCCACAGTGCTCCAAATCTCTTTTGAATTTTAAAACTTCAACTTCTCCATCACGCTGGGGCATGTTGAGTGGACATGACGATCCTCTGATGAGCCCAAATGCCTTCTCCGCTAAATTAAAGGACCCCAAATCTTAGTGCAGACCCACCGTTCCATCAGCTGGTTTGTGAGCGCTTAATCTCATTTTCAGCACACAATGTTCCCCCCAAGTTTTTTTTGGCATTGTTGTTTCTGAATAAATTTTGTAGATGTTCTACAGAAAAGAGAGCTTCCAAATGGAGCCACCTCTTGATGCCCAGGCTGACAAGTTCAAGGACAACAGTAGAATGGCTCAAATGGCTTTTTACAAGGGTGTGTAGTGATTGCACAAGGGGCAACAGATTTAAACTGAAAGAGGGCAGATTTAGGTTAGATATAAGAAAGAAATTCTTTACATTGAGGGTGGTGAGGTACTGGAACAGGTTGCCCAGAGAAGTTGTGGATGCCCCATCCCTGGCAGTGTTCAAGGCCAGGTTGGATGAGGCTTTGGGCAACCTGGTGTAGTGGAGGGTGTCCCTGCCCATGGCAGGGGGGTTGGAACTAGATGATCTTTGAGGTCCCTTCCAACCCAAACCATTCTGTGATTCTATGATTCAAAGTAAAGCAAGACCCTATGGAAGAGTTAGCCTCACTAGTCAAGTGCCCATGGTGTGGATGTCTCACCGTGGCCAGGGACTCCTCAGTGACCTTCCCAAGGTTGCTTAGCACAGGAGAATTACAGGATTTCTCTTTAGGCTTTATCCTCATCAAGGCACAGCCTCTTCAGTAAAACATATACAATACATAGCAGGACAGTTTCAATACGCCAAAGTCTTCCCTGGATATATCTTCTAGATCAACTCCAGCACTTTAGTGTAGCCGCATTTTTAGACCATGACCTGAAAATGCTGACTTTCCCCTTATTTCTTCATCCGTTTCCAACAGTGATTGTGTGGGGAAAAAGCGCTTTTTTTGCTACAAATACAGGCGGTGGATGCTCTGCCTCACAACACAAAATAAATCATCAATCAGGAAGGATTTCAGCATGTCCTTAAGCTTATTTGCTTGGGTTGTTTTTTTTTTTTTCCTTTTGTGACCAAAATCAAATAGAAATGAGAGCACACATAGAGACATTGAAACAAATAATTTCACAATTCAGAGCAAAAGTTTGCCAATGTCATGTAAAAGGGACGGAATAGACCCAGAATTTGGAATCTGGGTTAGAGGAATTGATTTTTAATTGTCATCAGGAAAGCGCTTTATAGGAGCATCACTTGAATCTCTGCACTGCGTAACAGCTACCTCCGTAGCCTTCAGGAGCATATGGTCTGCTTCAGGAAGCAAGCCCTCTTCCAGAGTGACTGGGAGCCCACATTATCATGTTTAATAAGGGAAAAATCAAGTGCAAGTCACAGCTGGCTCGGGATCATGCTGGTACATGCATCTGCCACTAGCAGCTTCCCAAGTTCACTATATACGTGCTCCTCACGAGCAAAATCTGAGGTGTCCCTAGGTGCATCTGAAGGAACGCTCTGCTGAAGGCATGACATTAGACACGTTGACTTGTCCTTGGCCTAAAAGAACATGTAAAATCCTCTCACGTCTGCTCAGCTCTAACAGATATAATTTAATCTTCAACCTGATCAAAAAAGTTCCACCAAAGAAACATGTACATCAACTTCAGGATGCTCTGGATCAAGTCCTTTGTGCCATTTACCCTTCCCACCTCCTTCAGGAGTGCACAGAAAGTGCTCTCTGATACAGAGACTCAAAACTGTGCCTAACTTAGAATACGGATGGTAGGGGGGTTTTAAGTCTCCACAGATGTCTCCACTGGCAATTATTTAAGTCTGTCGATGTTTTACTTATTCTATCACCACGTTAAGCCTAGACAGTTGAGGTGGCATTTCCACTCCAAAACTCCTCTGGGAGAAATTACAGGAGTCTGAAGAAGGAAAATTACCCACAATTACTAACAACAGCTCTTTATAACCTCTCGATTATTATTTGTAAAGAACACTTTATAAAAAACGCACTCAGTTGGACATCAGTTAAGTTGACCATGTCAAAAAAAGAGTCGTTTGCATCCAGTGTTATGCTTTCAGGGTCAATCTTCCCATTTTCTTACAGTTTCTGTGTCTTCTAGCTCGACAGCTTCAGAGCACATGCCCCAGGAGTAAGCGTGGGAGAACATCTCAAAAAAGGCACTGCTGGATATGCAAGGTGTAGAGATCTCCACAGTCATGACTGAGGTGCACAGCTCATGGCTCTCTGTTTGAATAAGGGTGTTGTTCCTCAATGAGAACTCACCAAGACACAGATCTCAACTGTTACACATTTCGTTCTATATTCATACAGTTTGCACCAAATAGTTGGACAACGTCAAATGGTGGCTCAACACAGAGCCCCAGAGCCAGTACTTCTAAAACTTACTGTCTTCTCAACCAAGTTTTTTATTAGGAGCTTCTTTGGGACTTTAACAGTAAAATAATTTATATCTTTCCATCCCTTGGCACTTAAATGCCTTGAGAGGAGGATTTTGTGGGTTTGTGCAATGGATGGAAAGGGGTTTTTGCAACAATTATCCAAGGGAGTTTTTACCTGAAATTGTCTCAAAGGTACCTTCCAAAAATCATTTCACCTGCTGCTAAAGAACAAGGAAATCTCAGGAAATCTCTACCACAGAAAAGCCTGATGTCTGCTCACAGCCTTTTCCTGCAATATTTCCTTGGAAATACAGCTCCTCATTCTCAGTCTCTGCCTCACGCTGCAATTACTCCTTTCCTTCTGTATCTTTGTTCCTCCAGCACGACTTGTACTAAATGTCAGCTCCAAAACCAACGGGTTTAGTCACAGCAGCGGCTGCAGTGTTATCCTGTGGACTGTGACGAGAATTGCAAGCAGCAGAAGGCAAAGCTGTGGGGTCTCAACTGCTCATCTTGAGCCCTTCGAGCATCCTGAACAGAGCTTGAGTCCCAACAAAATGTGCTTTCCTTGCAGGAGGTCGGGAGCTGCAGCAGAAATTCATTCTGCCAACACTTTGGGCTGGATCAGTCAACTACTGCAGCTCAGCACTACTGCAAGGAGTTTTGTTCCATCAGCCATTGCCAAAGATGAGCCCTTTCGCTGTGCAAAGGGCTTGGGTTTTGATCTATATAGACTTAATCTCACATATTGCCTAACGTTAAAAAAAAAATATATATATATATAAAAAATACAGATCTACATGGGTTTGGACAATCAAAGCTTCCTTAGTTTCCAATGCAACCTGTCTTTTTTGTCACTGCCCATAGTGTTGCACAAACCTCATGGGAACATACTCCATTCAGCCAAGAGGGATAAATTTCAGCCCAAAGCTGCCCAAGTACACAAATATGTGGTTCGAGATCAGTGGTTGTGGGGAAAAAAAAAATAAAATACACTTTCTACTTCTTTTCACGGCAAAAGAAGGTGAGAAATGCCCCATTCCATGCACCACTGTCCAACTCCATCACCCCACGCAAAGGTGCATCAGTGTCCAAGTTTGAGCAGATCCTCAGCTCGTTTAGCAGCACTACCCACAGATGCCTTCCCGAAGTCAGCTTTCCTCCTCTGATCACCCTTGCTTTTACCTCCCTGCTGTGTCCTAGTTGCTGTTCACTTGCAAGGTCCAGCTGTGAAAGAATCAATTGGCTACAGTCCTGCTGTTCCCAAGGAAAAAATCAGGATTTTTTTTTTTAAGTATTGCAAAGATATAGAGCACAGAGCTAATACATATCCCGATCTCCTCCTGGCCATTTATTGTGACTGTCATCCATAAAACAATGGCACTAGACACCCAAGCCCCAGCTTTGCCAATAGCCTGAGCTGGAGGAGCATTTCGACCTCCCTGCATAAATCTGTGCAGCAATCCATTGCAGAAGTGTACAAGTCTCACTGCCCACATGAGGCCAGAATCCAGAGCACTTTTGGCTAGTTCTAGTTCTTCAAGCAGCAGCAAACTGGGTGCTGAAGACTTCCAAAACCCAAACCATGCCCATTTGCTTGCGTTCAGAAACAACCAACACACTGAAGTGATCTCCCTTCTGCATAAAGAAACCTCAGCTGGGGTCCCGTAACACTTCTGGCTGTGATGGGACACCATAACAACATCCACCTGTAGAGGATGGCTGACTCCTCAAGTTGTAGGTAAGGAGAAAGTCAGACTGCACTCTCTACCTTGACATCCCAGGTGTGCACCATAGGGGCAGGATGAAACAAATCATCCTTTGATACTCAAGCATCTTCCAAACAGGAGGACAGGTACCAGGAGAACACACACAGATCTGAGTACAGTGCTGTGTACAGTAATGAACTAATATCAAGCTTGACTGAAAAAGTTGATTAAATTAGTTTAATTTAAAAGCCCAAACAAACCCTGAAGGAGGTTCTTTGTTTATTGCTTTTTACCAACAGCATGCGTTACTGAAGAAGCACCATGTGGGCATGAAATATTTATTCATTAAATCTTTCATAAAGCTCCACGCTATTGGTTTCACTCAGGATATATTTATAACTTGTCAAAGTCCACAAAAATCACTGCTTGTCTTTTCCCCACCTCCATCCTCCTCCAGACTGTTTGTAAAAGGATCAGGCTTTCAGTTTTCATTGCAATAAGCCTGATCCTCAGCTCCACTGTTGCTTGTACACAAGGTGCTGCTTCTTTAATCATAACAGGACAGTTGTAGTTAAAATAGTTCAGCCTTCTCCATACCACCCAACAGGGACCATCACAGTGCTGCAAACCGTAATGCTGCTTTACCACATTCCTGCCATGGGAATGGCAACATCATTTACCAGTGGAGGAAAGCACCATGCACCAGTAGTAACACATGGAAATAAAGGATGGACAGACAGTTCACTTCAGTATCGCTATGTCCAAGCCATTTGTTATCAAACCTCATTCCATGGGTGAAACCCCTTCTTGAACCCTTCCTTGGCTGTCGGCCAACCTACAGATTACATCCATGCTCCAGGTTGAGTTAATAACACAGCAGTGTAAACAGTGCTATGTTATCCTCAATGTTAGCTATAAAACCACATAATATTGTTTTACTAGGTTTAGTGACGACATAACTCAGCCCAGTACAGGAATAAGGACAGGTTGTACTTATAAAAGAAAGTATTTTCCACCCATAAACGTGCAAAAATCCAGAATTTGCATTAGGACTGTGCAGGGACAATCGCATCAGTGAAACTGTCACCTCTCTAAGAAGTTGCACTGATACCTAATAGCAGTGATGGCCCCAAATAATCCTGAGCAATTAAAAAAGCACCCCAAAATAGATGCTGAGCAGGCACTTTAGGTGCATGGCAGGGTCCCGTGCAGTTTTGGTGGCCGCAGTCACTGCGTGCATCCCTGCTTCGTTGGACCACGGGCCATCTGGTCAGGCCTGCTCCTGTTTCCCTTACTCCATTTGTTTGTGAGAATAAATAAATATAAATACAGCATAAGCAGATGTTGTTGTCCCTGGAAACCAGGCTTGCTGGGTATGTTTCTGCTGAAACGGCTACTTACTGGAAAATTAGGTTTTGATTAAAGTGTGTTGTTTTCTGGCTTTTAATAAACAGAGCCTACTCCATTGCAAGCTTCAGGCTTTTTTTTTTTTTTTTTTTTAACTGGAATCCTAAACAATCTTGCATGACTTTGGTTTTTCAAATGTCTGATCCTCAGCAAGAGCTGGGTTCCCCACAAACAAGAGCACCTCGTGGGGCATCGAGAAGAAGACATCTCAGGATGACTCCACAAGGAGAGACCAGACCCTCATCAGAGAATGTCTAACCAGGCAAAAGGGCAAGGAGAGACCAGCACCCATGTATGAATCCCGTAAGGCAGTGCTGCAAATGAAGACAACATTTAACCTCAGAAATAACTGTCCTCACATTTTTGAGGAGAAAAATGACAACTTTTTTTCCCAAAGGAATACACTGATGAAAACAAAGCAGAAGCTTCACATTTATGGTTTCTGTGAAGGGGGAAAAGTCATTCCACCAAAAACTCAATAGAGAATCGTAGAACGATTAGGGTTGGAAGGGACCTTAAAGATCATCTAGTTCCAACCCCACTGCCATGGGCAGGGAAATCCTCCACTACACCAGGTTGCCCAAAGACTCATCCAACCTGGCCTTGAACACTTTCAGGGATGGGGCAGCCACAACTTCTCTGGGCAACCTTTTCCAGTGCCTCACCACCCTCAGAGTGAAAAATTTCTTCCTTATATCTAATCTAAATCTCCGCTCTTTCAATTTAAATCCTTTGCCCCTTGTCCTATCACTACACACCCTTGGAAAAAGTCCCTCTCCAGCTTTCCTGTAGGCCCCCTTGAAGTACTGGAAGGCTGCTATAAGATCACCCCAGAGCCTTCTCTTCTCCAGGCTGAACAGCCCCAGCTCTCCCAAGCCTGTCTTCATAGCAGAGGTGCTCCAGCCCTCGGATCATCTTTGTGGCCCTCCTCTGGACCCGCTCCAGTAGCTCCATGTCCTTATGCTGGGGACTCCAGAAGCACAAAGAGTGACCCCACCTGATGAGGCTTCACCCCAAGGGAAATCTTCCTCTTAGCAGAGAGCCTGACAGTGCCCCATGATCACGTACCTAAACCGCAGGGCACTGCAGAGCCAAGGTTGGGACCCTCGTGGCAGCTATGTTCCCTAAGGACCACCTTCACCGCGCTCCCAAAGAACTTAAACAAGAGGACCTATGTTTAACCAAACATTGATTTTTCCCCTTGATAGCCTCCATCCCTCACGTCGGTCCCAGCTAAAGCCAGACCAGCGCACACCTCACGTTTCCCACTCCCACAGTATTTCTTTGTCTTGAGTCTCACAACAGAAACACCAGGATAAATCATTTACTCCTGAGTCCACCTTACAAACCAGCCGGCATCTCATCCCTCCAAGGTTCTCTGCAACTATGCTTCTAAATCTAAAAAACTATATTAAAAGGAAAATCAAAACAGAAAAGGTTGACCTCCAGTCCAGCAGACCTGGAGATGCTCGAAAGCTCTGCATTTGATAAAGTCTACAACTCAAAATTTTTTGCAAAGCCTGTCCCACTGGCCAGGCTGTGCTGCATTTGCACAGTAGCACAACAATTACTTAGATTCCCAAAAGACACGTGGGGGCCTATTACACTCAGTTTACCCCAAAAGGGCCTCACCTGGCAATATTAAGTCTTCTGAAAGTAACTAAAGCCAGCAGCACATGCAAAAGATTGGCAGTTCCACACCATAGTGAAAAGACCATTTTCTCTATCAAGACAACAACATCCTGATGCCACACGAGGAACAGGCTAACTCTTGGATTTTCACATCCCAGACTGAGCGATCTGAGCCATGTCAAGGAAGGGAAGGAAAAACTATGGTAGGTGCTGTAATGAAAATTCATAGATTCATAGATTTCTAGGTTGGAAAAGACCTTAGAGATCATCAAGTCCAACCATCCCTAATCCCCATTAAACCATATCGCTAAGTAGACCATCCACCCTATTCTTAAACACATCCAGGGATGGGGACTCAACCACCTCCCTGGGCAGCCTATTCCAGTGGCTGACAACCCTTTCAGAGAAGGAATATGTTCTTCTCGGGAGCGAGTCTGCAAGGGGCTACGTGGGGCTGGCGAGATGCCAAGCCATGATATGCCCCAGCAATTTCCAGCTGCTGCAAGCTCCCAAGGGACAGCAGAGTCAACTGCCACGGCCCCTACTAGGGCAAATTTCAGCCCAAAGCACTCCAGGCTCTTCAATCAGAGCTGGCATTATTTTTACCTCCCCTCTGCCATCATTAGGAGACTAAAGAAAAAAAATGCTATTTTTTATACGCTCGTTAAGTATAATCTGCTAAATGTTCTATGCCAAAGCATAAAGCTGCCTACTATGCTAATAGAATATTTAATTGACATTTATTTGCTGACTAGTTATTTATGCTAATGTCACCCCTGCATAATTAATGGTCTGCTAAAGTCGACTTGAAAAGCACACACAAACCACTGTACTAGGAGTCATTTGCAGTATTTAAAATAAAGAAATCCTGCAATCCATTTACATTAGGTTAGTCTAAATTTGGTTTTGATGGAATAAGAGGATAAGGATCGGGCAAAGAAGATATAAAATAAAAAAAAAAAAAATAAACCTATATACTACTTCAGAAATATCCACAGTCTTTGACAGCACAGCCTGCCAAAGAAGATTTCCAAGTTTCATTTTGCTTGGCTCGAGGGCCCAGTTCTTAGCTGATGTAAAACAGCATAAACTCAGTGAATGCCTACTGATTTTCTCCAGCCTCAAGCTCCTAGGAAGTAATATTTTAGGTGAGCCTTCACTGAAAGAGCTAAACCGGGGCCAGATCTGCTCTCAATTACTCCAGTTGAAGAGCAAACTCATCTCAGATAAGTCAGTGGAGGCAAGCCAGCTCCTCACAAACATAAAAGGAGAAGTCCACCCTGCCCATCTGATACATCTACCTGCACTATTATCATCACCTGCAGGTACAATTGAAGTTTTGTTTCCTCTGAGATGAGATTACCAGGGGAAAGCTGGCTTTCGTTTAAAAAAAAACCAACCATGTGTAACCGCATTTTCTGACAGAGAAGCTCCGGAGGCCTTCATCTACTTCCAGAAGCATTATCTGTCACTCTGAAGAACCTGTGGACAAGCTTTGTGGACACAAGTGATCTCCAAGATCGATGCTGAAAGGCAAGTGTATGGGCCGCATCTCCAACACCAGCCCCAGCTGTGCCCCTCAAAAAAGCCTCCTGCGCACCCAAGGAGTCCTGAATGACACCAAGTTCACATCCCAAGCAGAAAGTGATTGTGCAAGGCTTGCTCTTCTCTTTGCTCCTGTCTCACCATTTCCCCTGACTGCTCCTGTTCCCATCCCCTGCACTCTATTTTCTCTCAATCCCACTACTTTCTGCTGTAGTCCAGCCTCTGTGTCTGTTCTAACCACTACATCAAACCATCGATGGAGGTAGTGGTTACACTAACCACTAACCAGACTAACAAACATCTACCCCAGCACAAGTATAGGCTGAGTGGAGAACGGATTGAGAGCAGTCCTGAGGAGAAGGACTTGGGGTGTTGGTCGATTAGAAGCTCAACATGAGCTGGCAATGTGCACTGACAGCCCAGAAAGCCAACCATGTCCTGGGCTGCATCAAAAGAAGCGTGGGCAGCGGGTCGAGGGAGGGGATTCTGCCCCTTTACTCTGCTCTTGTGAGATCCCACCTAGAATACTGTGTTCAGCTCTGGGGTCCCCAACATAAGAAGGACATGGAGCTGCTGGAGCAGGTCCAGAGGAGGCCACTAAGATGATCCGAGGGCTGGAGCACCTCTGCTATGGAGACAGGCTGAGAGAGCTGGGGTTGTGTAGCCTGGAGAAGAGAAGGCTCCCGGGAGATAGATATTCTAGCAGCCTTCCAGTACTTCAAGGGGGCCTACAGGAAAGCTGGAGAGGGGCTTTTGACAAGGGCATGTAGGGATAAGACAAAGGGTAATGGCTTTAAATTGAAAGAAGGCAGATTTAGATGTGATTTAGAGCAGATTTAGGAAGAAGTTTCTTACAACGAGGGTGGTGAAACACTGGAGCAGGTTGCCCGGAGAAGTTGGGGATGCCTCAACCCTGAAGGTGTTCAAGGCCAGGCTGGATGAGGCTTTCAGTAGCTTGATCTAGTGGAAGGTGTCCCTGCCCATGGCAGGGGGGTTGGAACTAGATGATCTTTAAGGTCCCTTCCAACCTACACCATTCTATGATTCTATGATCGAAAAATTGTGTCAAAGTTAACTTATTTCTTCCATCTATCTATTCATCTATCAGACATCTCGCACACAAATCAGCTGTGCAACACAGACGATGACCTTTTGACTCTGGTGAGTACTCATGCCACAAGTTTTGACACGGTCAACCAGACCCACTTCTCCCCTCCCTTATAGCAGCAATCTAAAACAGCAGGATTTGGCTCTGTGATCGATTCAGATAGTAGTGTATATAAAAAAAAAAGTTGTCATTTGAAGGCAACCTGGTTTACTGTGGCACAAGTTTTATCTCCTTTTTCATCCATATCCTGCCCAGAATCAGATCCAGCACTGTGAATGTGAGTGAAATTCCCCTCCTTTGGCCCGGATCTAGGATAAAAGTTAACCTGATCTGAGTGAAACACAGAAACCTATTTCAAACAGCGACCAAATGATGATGTTGGTCATCACAGAAAGTCTGGGCAGGCAAAATGCTTTATGCCCACCACTCTTAAATGGCATATTTCACTTGACGAAGCTCAGAGCCATTCCAAAGGGACTTGCTTCACCCCAAAACCAGGCTTTTCAGCTTTAATCTTCCTTACATTGATGTAACAGAGAAGCAAAGGCTGCATTCCTACACATTATTGCAGTACAATTGATCATCTTGATCGGCAAAATCCAGGCATAGGTGGTGTTCAGAGGCTTTCCCATCTGTACCAGTTCATTGTAAAATCAAAATATAGACCTTGTTCTCTCCCCACTGTATTTCTTTACATCTCCAGTCTCCTCCATCTCCTGGTTTACACGGCAAGCAGACTCAAGCGGAGCCGCACACAGAAATGCCCTATTTGAATTTCCATCTGTCAATAACATTACAGCAGAACCACGGCGGCAATTACAAGTGTACACAATAATCTTGTCCCGTGTCTTTAGCGCATCTCAGAATGCATTAAGATAGTGCCAGGGGAGATTTGGCTCTGTTGGCTCAGCTGTAAATCTGCAATCTGTACAAAAACACCCAAGCGTCAATCAAAAGACGTTCCTGCTCTCCGCGTGGTTCACAATGCATAATTTAGCTACTACGCTTGTCAGGTTCTCCACGCTGCTCTTCTACGCGATGGTAAACGTGTTCACAAACCCAACTGTCATCAACAAAGGAAAACAGCACATGGAGATAAGGGGCTAAAAGAGGCAAAAGACCTCTTTCCTTTCACAGTTAAAGGAATCGCTAGAAAGGGGAAGTTTAGTTAGACTTTAATTTTTAATGCTCAATGGGTGAAACATCCCAAGGGATGGAGGATGTTGAAAAACAACCACATCGGCTCAGCGCTGAGGAGGAGGACACTGCATGGGTACGACATAGGAGGGGATAAAGCCTGTCCTTGTTTCCATGCAGGCTAATATAAAGGGGAAATTCTAACTAACTGATGGAAAGTCTATGTCACATCCCACCCCTACAGTGCAGAAAACAAATCCTACTATACCACTACAGCCCTGCCACTGTCAACGAACTTCCAAGCAGGTTGTCCTTCCTCATCTGAATTACAATTGCTGAGGGGCCTTGTCAGAAAGGATGAAAATTTCACACTCAGCTACATCAGACAGAAGCTACCCACTGCTCTACACCACAGTTAATACGCAATAAAAAAAGAAATCTCTGTCCCAGGACGTGACTTTTGAGCTGATCAGTGCCAAAGCTACAGACCATAAGGACAGCTTCACACTTGCCTCAGCTAGTTCATGAATAAACATCCAATCCATTCAAATGAGTTCTATATTAACTAATTTAAATAATTTTCATTTTGCTTTGAATGGTAAACAGATCTATTCTGCCAGGATAGTTGAGTTTGCAATTCAAATTACACACCGATTTGTAATGAGAAAAATATAATTAATGGCAAAGCTTGAAGTAACTACAATTCCAGTCCTTTGATTTCCGGCAGGGAAGGAGGGAGCGGAGGGTGAAGCTCGCAGGCGCACACGCACTCGCACCATCCTTTCATAAGCCAATACATTTTACTGCAAACTCAAGTATTTGGCTTGAGCAACCCTAGTCTAGTGCACTGCACCATGATGTCATGGGAGGACATAACATGACTTGACATTATACTCACAGGCACCATGATGCAATACTAACGTCACTCAATAAATAATCGTGTAATAACAGCTTGTAAATTAAATGACTTCCTTCTATTGGGGTCATAAACAATAATTATTTGGCAGCTGCCCCTTAAAAGCTCTGTGTGTGCTGAGCACTAAATCAAGCTCTATTGATTTGCTAAACTGGACCAGCCCGTTTTTTTTTGCGTCTCTCCCCCGTTTAATGAAATTCTTCGTCCTATCACTCTGTACCATTCTTGCCTGGCATTGCATTTATAAGATGAGCACCCATCAGTCCAATCTGATTCATAAGCAGAACCAGAGCATTGTGCCAGTGCTGGTATTTTGCCCCTTAAGCAAGTCCTTCTTAGCAGATCTGCTTTTAAACCAAAGCCTTCAGTGCCTGATTAAAATCAAACCCTAATGACAGATAACTGGCCCTGGCCATGCTGCTTGCATGGTCTTGCCAACAGATATCCTCATTGTAGTCAAGATGTACAGAATCAAGACCTTAGAAAATGAGTTCATGCAATATGAAGGTGGCACTCGGTTCTTCCAAAGGTTTGGTAACAAAATAGTGTGCAATGCTAAAAAGGCAAGCACACCTCCACGGAGTTCATAGAGAACATCACTTTCTCCGTAACCAATGCAAAGTCTGATCCTGCAGGCTTCATCAGCTAAAACTCTCAGCACTGCAGTGAAGTTTGGCTCGTTAAGATACATCCACTGATCAGCAAAGCAATTAAGCACAGGACAAACTCCAGACATTTGCATACGATAAGTCTAGTACTCACAAGCTACTTTTAAAAGCTGGTCAGAGCTCAGTTCTCGCTACGGAAGACAAGGAACACTCAAAAATTCAACTTCTTCCCTACGGTGTCCCAATGGGAGCTATGATCTTTTGAAAACCCACCTTTGAACCCTGTGGCCAAACACCCAGAGCAGCTCTGCGATTTATGAGCACATTTAGGACCTCTCTCTTTTCCAAGTAAGAGAAGTCCTGAAAGCTCAAATCCTCCTGGGCACTTTAGATAACTCATACCAAAATACAACTCAGGTTCTTAAATGCTTAATTTTTTTTGGAATTACAACCTACGCATTTAATTTATTCTTTCTGAAAACTATACTAAGACATATTCAATAGAGTTTATTCACTAAGAAAGGGAGTGGGGGGAAAAAAAAGCCAACAAAACAACACAAAACGGGGCAGCTGCTCAAATTTAAGACCCTGGTATACAGTTACATCACCCAGCCAGAGGACAAAGGAGGTATGACGCAGGTATGACACACTGCACGTTTGCAGTCATTCAAGCAAGACAATTCACACTAAGTAGCCACAACCCAAAGAGCAGATTCCAACGCTTCCATCAAAAGCAGTTGCCTCTGGTTATAAAACAATCATTATTTTCTACTACCACAGTCAGTAAGATCTCTTACCCCTTGACCCTGGCATTTTGAGATTTAGTTTACAGCACTGTACACCTTTCTGGTAACATTGATTATAATCCACATAATACAAGGTAGTTTAAGAGACCCATAAAATAAAATACCTAACCCTTCTCACATCAGTTTGACTTACTCATGCTAAGCCAACAGATTTCTCAGCCATATTCTGTTTATTCAAAAGACACAGACCAGAACAAAAAGATAAGTTTAGTTCAGAGTTCAGCACACACAAGGCAGGAAAAAGCCCATTCAGCTCTGATTCAAAGACCACGTCTACAACTCACTTCAGTGGCAAGTCAGGAAACATCTACACCAGGAGAAATCACACATGGCACACAAACAGCACATATACTTTTTTCAACCGTCGCATGCTGTGATAGTTTGATGTGTGGGGGGGTGTTCTGGTGGCAGGGGAGGGGATTTGCTCCCTGTGCCACCAGATCTGAGTCCCATCCCCCCCCGGGGGAGGTTGAGCCAAGGCGGCGCCTCTGCGAATTGCCCTATTTAAGTTGGGACAAAGGGGCGGGAAAGGGCTTTTTGCTCAGGAGCGAGGAGAGAGCAGGAGGGCGCTGCCCTCGCTCCCGGCTCCCGGCCGAGCGGCCGCTCGGGCCCGGGGCCGGCGCCATGTGCTCAAGATGGCGCCGGGGAAGCCGCATGGGGGACTCGGTAAGCGCCCCACTCCCGGGGTGCCCGCCGGGCCGAGCTTCCCCAGAGAGGATTAATATCTAAGAGAAGACAATTACAACGACCGGGTCAGCAAAGATGGAGCAGGAGGAGGTGTACTGGAGCTGAGGCTTCCCTTGCAAATCGGTGTGAGATGGCAGGCGGCCCCCCTGCAGCCAGGGTGTACTCGGCGGAGCAGCGGCCCACTCGTGGCCTGTGGAGAAACCCACGTCGGGAAGGAGATGCCTGAGCCCAGGAGAGGTCGTGGAGCAGGGGATGCGCGACCAGGTACTGTTGATAATGGGGCATGGAATGCACGACGAGGTCGTGGAGGCATCTGGAGACCGTGGGACGACCCACGCCGACGCGAGTGGCAGCAGCTCCCTAAGAGGCCGAGACTGGTAAAGCCCGAACTGGTGCGATCCATGGGGAGGATTGCAATCCTGCGGGCAGGACTTACTTTGGAAAAGTTTGGGGACTTTTTCTTTGTGAGTAGGGGATCCACCGAAGCAAGGTAAAAATGGTGTAAGGACTCCTCCTCCTTTAAGAAAGAGGCGGCAGTGAACAACATGGATGAACTGACCTGTACTCCCTTATTCCCTGTCCCCCTGCGCCGCTGGGGGGAAGGCAGAGCCAGGAACGAAAGGAAAATAGGGGGTGGGGAGGTGTTGTTTTAAGATCGGGCCTCGTTTTCTCTTCTTCCTCTCAAGTAACCGGTTTTCTTGTTCCCTTGTGTCTCTTGTAATTGTTAATAAATTATTTCGTTTTAAGAAGTAAGCCTGAGTCATGTTTTGCCCGAGACCATGGTTGGTGGGTGCTCCCTTTCGGTTCTTGTCTCGACCCTCAGTCCAAAAAAAAAAAAACCACGACAATTTTGGCGCCCAACGTGGGGCTGAGGAATTCGAGATAAGAATAGTGATTGGGAGAGGTAACGGGCAAAACATGGACTCCAGAGTGGTGAAAACAGAAGGACCTTGGGAAACTTTGATTGTTGTGTTTGGTGAAGGGACTAGGGGTGGATTGTTTGTGAAATGTGTGTTCTTGTTTAATGTTTTAAGTGAAGTTGTGCCTGAATAGGGAATTCGCAGAGGCGAGGGGTGGAATGTGATAGTTTGATGTGTGGGGGGGTGTTCTGGTGGCAGGGGAGGGGATTTGCTCCCTGTGCCACCAGATCTGAGTCCCATCCCCCCCCGGGGGAGGTTGAGCCAAGGCGGCGCCTCTGCGAATTGCCCTATTTAAGTTGGGACAAAGGGGCGGGAAAGGGCTTTTTGCTCAGGAGCGAGGAGAGAGCAGGAGGGCGCTGCCCTCGCTCCCGGCTCCCGGCCGAGCGGCCGCTCGGGCCCGGGGCCGGCGCCATGTGCTCAAGATGGCGCCGGGGAAGCCGCATGGGGGACTCGGTAAGCGCCCCACTCCCGGGGTGCCCGCCGGGCCGAGCTTCCCCAGAGAGGATTAATATCTAAGAGAAGACAATTACAACGACCGGGTCAGCAAAGATGGAGCAGGAGGAGGTGTACTGGAGCTGAGGCTTCCCTTGCAAATCGGTGTGAGATGGCAGGCGGCCCCCCTGCAGCCAGGGTGTACTCGGCGGAGCAGCGGCCCACTCGTGGCCTGTGGAGAAACCCACGTCGGGAAGGAGATGCCTGAGCCCAGGAGAGGTCGTGGAGCAGGGGATGCGCGACCAGGTACTGTTGATAATGGGGCATGGAATGCACGACGAGGTCGTGGAGGCATCTGGAGACCGTGGGACGACCCACGCCGACGCGAGTGGCAGCAGCTCCCTAAGAGGCCGAGACTGGTAAAGCCCGAACTGGTGCGATCCATGGGGAGGATTGCAATCCTGCGGGCAGGACTTACTTTGGAAAAGTTTGGGGACTTTTTCTTTGTGAGTAGGGGATCCACCGAAGCAAGGTAAAAATGGTGTAAGGACTCCTCCTCCTTTAAGAAAGAGGCGGCAGTGAACAACATGGATGAACTGACCTGTACTCCCTTATTCCCTGTCCCCCTGCGCCGCTGGGGGGAAGGCAGAGCCAGGAACGAAAGGAAAATAGGGGGTGGGGAGGTGTTGTTTTAAGATCGGGCCTCGTTTTCTCTTCTTCCTCTCAAGTAACCGGTTTTCTTGTTCCCTTGTGTCTCTTGTAATTGTTAATAAATTATTTCGTTTTAAGAAGTAAGCCTGAGTCATGTTTTGCCCGAGACCATGGTTGGTGGGTGCTCCCTTTCGGTTCTTGTCTCGACCCTCAGTCCAAAAAAAAAAAAACCACGACACATGCAACAGAAAGTAAAAGAGTAACTTCAGCAGCAGAATCCCTAAATGAGACTTTTCTTAAATGCATGCACAAGCTGGAGGCTGAATATTCATCTCTTCTTGCCCTGATCCAGAACAAATGGGATATATGGTGGGAACACGCATGAGCAGCAGTGACAAGTATGCCTCTGCTTGGAGCTATGTAGAGGTAAGGATACACAGCTGTTCCATTGCTGTATGCAGCCAAAAACCCACACATTTTTCTTAGCACTGGGGATCACAACATATTACTAACAAACTGTTCCACATGGGCCACTCAGTAACCTACAGCATTCAGCTTTTGTGCACCTAAAAGCTGATAATCAGGACATGCCCTAACCTACGACAACCAAATTTTGCTATCTTTAATGATGTGTATCCACCATTGGCATTAAAAGCTGCAAGAATCTGTCAATGGAAGGTTTTAAACTTTCAAGGCAAAACACTCGAGTGCACAGCCAACGTCTAATTTTGGCTACAGCCAAACTGATCTTGCTTATTTTAGGTTATTCTCACTCTGAATTTCATCCCTCCTTCCTACAAGAACGGGACAATTTTCTGCCCTATCTGAAAATCACAGCTTTGCAATTTAGCAGTACATTTCCTTGCTAAGACAGCTTCCTACAGAAACGCCTTCTGTTGTTACCAAATAGAGCAAAAGCGCCTTTGCTAGAGGCCGACTGGCAAACTGAATCACTCATTGACCCGTGGGGACCTGACTCTGACTCCATCACCCAACACTAGTTGAGGATCTGGAGTACCCATTCCAGATCAAGTGCAAGTCTGGAGATAAACCACCAGCCCCATACTAGACCTTGACCCTAACAAAACACACAGAACTCACCATCTGGAGGCATCAGGACCTTGTTATTCTGCGTACACCAGCCAACGGGGTGAAGATCTGCCGTCATCACGTCACACCAGAAATCCGCCCTGCGGTCATCTCCATAGCCACAGTAACGAAGCAGTAGGAGCTGTCCACACGTTGTAATGATCGTAGCCACCCAATATGTGTCCGGATTGCTCTTGTTGGCCACTTCTAATTTCATCCCTGGTTGGAAACTGCTTTGAAGGCTGATTTCAACCTTACAAAATGAGAAAGGCATGGTGTTACCTTTTCTTCTTTGCAGGGAGACCCCCCTCCCCAGCTAAGCAAGATAATGCTGCCCTGACAGAGCAGCTTCAGGATAGGGTATGAGCTGACCGCGCTCCTTAATCCAACCGTCTCCTTCACAATCTGTCTGGGCAGGACCATTCCTACTTCACTGGCATATACTCCATCATGCAGGGTCCTGCATGCTCTAAAGAGACCCTCCAGCAGCAGTAACGTCAGCTGCACTACATCTGAGAGAGGACTGGTACCCATCTTAGCATCATAAATCTCACTCATGCCTGGGAAAAGGTAGTATAACTCAAGTGAAGTTGCGTTTCCCACTGCACATCTCCATCAGGCAAATCACAGGACACATGCAAAGTAGAAAGGCAGGTACTAAGCACAGAACGGTTTGGGTTGGAAGGACCCTAAAGATCATCTAGTTCCAACCACAAGCACCTCTAGGAGTTAAGCCCAACTATAATAACTAGTCATGTAACAACACTGAATCACCTCTTGAGGCCTGACAGGCATCAAAGGCTGAATGCTGCCCCAGGCAGACCAAGGAGAGCATTTCCACACAATGCATATCCAGCAGCTCAAGCCTCAACCAATTCGCTCTCCCAGCACTCTGGTAAATAAGGTATGTTGATCCCTCGTTGAAAGCAGCAAATGGTTTGAGTCGCTGTCTTGCCATCTGATGGAGATGTCACTTCCATTTATCTCACCAGTGACACGTCACATGTCACTGGACTTGGGACACTGGAGGTGCCAGCACATCTCTTCCAGGACACTGCAGGCACTGC
The DNA here is from genome assembly GCF_009769465.1 of Tauraco erythrolophus. Lineage (NCBI taxonomy): Eukaryota > Metazoa > Chordata > Aves > Musophagiformes > Musophagidae > Tauraco > Tauraco erythrolophus. The sequence continues at coordinate 4,771,997 of NC_141468.1, forward strand.
TGTTAAACCCTAGGCCCTGCTGTAGGCACACGGTAATGTATCTTCCAAGGGCCAGTGGGATGTCTTTAGCTGTTGTTGATAAAGAAGAGGTGGATCTAGGTGCTAGCCTTGTATTCAGAAGACCATCCAAAACGTAGCCTGTTACTCCCTATGAGATGCTTCAGGACAGGTTCTTACAGGTTTCTTACTACCTTACCTCCTACTGAAACCAGAGATTATAAAGTCTGGTTTAAGCCCATCTCTGATTAACTTCTCATTTAAATGACAGGTTAAAACACCTCTTTTACTCACAAACATAAATATAATACGGTCTACTTGGTCACCTAAGGACTTCTCAGGCTTGGGGATGTCACACTGCAGAGAAAACACTGAGCTTCTCTGGGATGTCAGCAGTACTTCCTCAATCATCCCACTCCATCTTACGATACGAGTGCTGCCTAGCCAAAGCCATTTACTATTTGCAAGTAACAACACTCCATGTGCCTTACTTGTAGGGGTACTTCCATCAGTGTCAATGCCTGGAGTCACAGAATAGTTGAGGTTGGAAGGGACCTCTGGAGATCATCTAAGATTGAAGAACATCTGTGACATTTACTACTTTATTTAGTGATCTTAGCTCTTGTGATGCTAAGGGTCCTCATAAACAATCCAGGACATATGTAGTTTTTCTCCTTGTGCTCACCATAAGTAAACACCAAAGCAGTAATATGGAGGGGCAAGGGACGTGTGACTGGAAATCACATGAAAAGTGGAATCAGAGAGATAAGAAAATTTTCTCTGACGGCTTTCAGTTTCCTGGCCAACTCAGGGTTTTTTGAGGATCAAGTTTCAGATTGTGAAGCATAGTCACAAAGGACTGTTCCCAGCACTAGCTTGTCTCACATCAACAGTCCCAGGATTTGAAGTGCTGTGAGACACCACAATCAGCAGGATGAGGTGGGCAAAAAAATGGAAGCAAAATACAGAATGGAGGATTGTATTATTTTTTCTGATGTAGTTGGAAGAGAGGTTTTTCATCACTGCAGCTCATTACCCCTTCAAAACAAGCCAAGAAATCACCTGAAGACAAAGGTTTAACAGAATGACAGCATTCATCCAAATAAAGACTTCTTTTAAAGTAGCTTCTTCCGGAAGCTTTCCCACTGTGGCACAACTACACTATTCCCAAAGGACATCTCAGCCAGTAGTCAGACTCAGTGTAAGACAACCCAGAGCAACACAGCTAAAACCCCTCTCTTCCTGCCGAAGATCACAGAATCATAGAATGCTTTGGGTTGGAGGGAGCTCAAAGATCATCCAGTTCCAACACCCCTGCCATGGGCAAGGAAACCTACACCAGATTGCCCAAAGCCTCATCCAACCTGGCCTTGAACACTTCCAGGGATGGGGCAGCCACAACTTCTCTGGGCAACCTGGTCCACTGTCTCAGCACTCTCAGAGTGAAAAAAAAAAATTTCTTCCTTATATCCAATCTAAATCTCCCCTCTTTCAGTTTAAAGCCATTGCCCCTTGTCCTATCACTACACACCCTTTTCAAAAGTTCCTCTCCAGCTTTCCTGTAGGCCCCTTTAAGTACTGGAAGGCTGCTATAAGATCACCCCGGAGCCTTCTCTTCTCCAGGCTGAACAGCCCCAACTCTCTCAGCCTGTCTCCAGAGCAGAGGTGCTCCAGCCCTCAGATCATCTTCACGCCCTCCTCTGGACCTGCTCCAGCAGCTCCATGTCCTTCTTGTGTTGGGGACTCCAGAGCTGAATGCAGTATTCCAGGTGGGGTCTCACGAGAGCAGAGCAGAGGGGCAGAATCCCCTCCCTCAACCTGCTGCCCATGCTTCTTTTGATGCAGCCCAGGACACGGTTGGCTTTCTGGGCTGCCAGTGCACCGTGCCGGCTCATGTTGAGCTTCTCATCCACCAGCACTCCCAAGTCCTTCTCCTCAGGGCTGCTCTCAATCCATTCTCCACCCAGCCTGTACTTGTGCTTGGGATTGCCCCGACCCACGTGCAGGACCTTGCACTTGGCATGGTTGCATCCTTCAGATGTCCGCATCCTTCAGAGCATGCAGACCAGCCAAGTGAAGCCGGGAGAGGAGTCAGCACAACTGATGAGCAGCTGCAGCAGAACAGGCTGCCACCTACATTTGATGGGTCAGGTAGGAGGATGAGCAGCACTATCCTCATGGGACTTGCAGCTGAGGACAGAGAACCACCACTGCTTGTTGTGGCTTGACACGGATGAAGGCATCACATCACCCTCCCACTAGGTTCCAGCATCTCTGACAGCACAGTCTTGTGGCTGAATGACAAAAGATGTCCCGGAAAAATCTACCAATGTGGCCACATGTGCACACCCTTGACTGTGATGAAGAACTCATATATCAGCTTCATTTCTGTCCCATGTCCTCATGTGACATCACACACATGAAGCTGAATAGAAGAGGTTTAACAACTGGTGGTGGATGGAGAAGCTGGTCCCAAACAACAATATCCTTGACTGTGATGGGCTCTGCTTGGAGATAGAGTCCTTTCTTCAAAGTATGTTCTGATCTTCTTCTGTCAAGATTTCAGACACCTTGAACACTACTTGCACTAACGTGGACCAGAGCCACAGACAACACTGTCACTATCATAGCTGTCTATATCAGCCATGTTCACCCAGGAAGAGGGTGAACACCTACCCAAATACTTGGTTCTCATGCTCCTGAAACAGCATCTCCAGGCAGGAGGCTAAGAGATGGTTTCCTATGGGCCATGCTGGGCTCTAGTGCTGGGTGACCCTGCTAGTCAGTAAACCACACGTTAAAAGGACAACTTTGGAGAAATAAGGCACTCGTATGAGATGAATCTCTACAGGTTGAGATGGACAGCAATGAACAGAGAATCAAAAACAGATGAAGATTAAAAAAAAGAGTGCATTTTAAGTGAAAGAGCAACAGAAGCCCTCAAATCAGAAAATCTGAAGCCAAGGCAGAGGGTAAGGCAGTGGCATAGACAGTGCTGTGAGCTGTGACTGTAGATGATGCAAACACACCAAGTTCACCTAACAGCAGACGGGGGGACATTCCTACGTAGGTTGCTGCAAGCATAGAGGGGCGATTTCTCCCCAGAATGGTCAGACCCCCCCCTTCAGCTCTCCAGGGACCCCCTGAAAACCAGAAGAGGGAACATGTGCAATGTCCGCGAGGCTCAGACGAAGCACGTACGTGTTTGAAGGAGGTGTGGGGAGCAGCGCTGGCTCCTGTTTCCTCCAGGAACTCGTCCCAGTTGAAGTCTGCGTCCTCAATACTGGAGCCCTCATCTGTTCAAAATTTAAAAAAAAAAAAAAAAAGAAAGAAAAGCAGCCTAAAACACAGCCAAAGAAGGCAAAAGTTGTGTCAAAGAGTTCAGGGTGAGAATAGCAACCAGTATAAACATCAACACAAGGGAAAACAGAAAGCTTGTTCTAAAGATCTGTGCTTAGCTGTTTTGACCAGCTCTCACTACACTTTAAGCAGGCTTTGGGACTTTAGGAGCCAGCACGTTGAGACTCAAAATGACTCTGCTTTCATGGCAGCGGGGGGAACAAACCCATCATACTGCAATGGGCACTTGTGCTCTTTTATTTCGTATTTGATGACTTGCTTGCTGCAAAGGAGGTGGCTGCCTGTCCACCATCACCAGGGTGCAATGGCCTTGCTCATGCCACAGAAGTGAGTCACCAGCATTGTTAATTACAGCAGTGTCCTAGCGGTAGTATTAGAAGTTGCTTCAGTGGGCTGAACAGTGTGTAGAGCAAACACCCCAACCTTTGGGGCTGGGGAGATCCATTTTCAGCCCTGCCATCCTTTCTCTCCTTCCTCAGCACCCCCCCGCCCAGAAATCTCAGCCGAGGCCCCCACGCTTTCCTCTCCCCCCAAAATCACAGCTGCCTTCCCCCAAATCCCCCAGTACCCCTCACCAGACCATTATTGCCTTCTTGCTACCCGCACTTGTCCTCGCCCCATTTCAGATTTGAGGGTCTGCATCATGCCTCCCCCATCCACACCACTGCCCCACACGATCCTTCTCCATGGTGAAGGACTTGACATTACTACTCTTTCTTTTATTTAGTCTTTTTTAATAATCTCACTGAGTAGAGCAGAGCTGAGGCCTCAAACCGCCACCGAAACACACCCACAGCAATAATTAAAAATAAATCTTCTTTCACTTACAGAAAAATCAGCCAAATCTGATTGTTTTCATTTTGCTCCCGAGCAATCTCGCAAACCCAGTTGCACCCCCAGAGCAAAAAATATTTACAGTCTAGCAACGAGCTCTCTGCAATAAGCATTTATCAGGCAAACTCTGCGAGACCCTTACCTGCCCGCACATTCATCAGCGTGGTCATGATGCAATTAAAGTGACTCATGACAAACTGAATTAAGAAACCTCCCCAGACAGTTTTATGAAGAAAACGGCGGGGTTAATTTATTGCAATTATTGCTACAGGTCTCTAGTTTTCAGGACCAGAAAATTATGTTGTGCAATGGGAATCTCTCATTATTAAAAGGGGAAGACACAGGTTTTATTTCCTGCCTAGGGAGCCAGACGGACATCGGCAAGGGGAAAAAGTGGATCAGAAAAGGGTTTTTGAGACAGAGCTGGTGGGGGGTAAAGATCTGTCTGGGAGTTCAAAGAGGAGTGCTGAGATGTCATCGCTGTCACACACTTTGCACACTGCTGCATCAAGTCTAAGGTCTGACTCCCTGCCTTAAACTCCATTAACCTGCTTAAATAACGAAGATGTAAATCAACATCTGCTCCTGTGATAAAGTGGCTACCAGATGACCTTCCAACTCAGCAAGACAAGCAATAACCCAACCTGACTACAACCTGAAAACAGACAAACTCAACGCAGAATAAGGGATGGGCTTTGTTTTGTTTCTTGCAACCATTGCAAAAACCTCCAGGCAATAGGAGCTGGCTCTACTTGAGGTATTTGGCCCAAAATGAAGGGTTTGTTCATTCTTGACTGAAAGATTAGCCACAGTTGAACCAAAAGGTAGGAGCTTAGTGCAAAAATTACCAAAAGTTCCCCTCATCTGTATCATGCGGGAAGGCAACTTAGAAGACTAGGGAAGTTTTTCAGCCTTAATGTCCACAACCCTGTGAAGTTAATGTTTTGGAGAAGAGCCAGGTCCAGAGATTTCAAAGGCTGAGCTTCTAAAATAAATTATGCTAGTCCGTGAGTAGATGGGCAGATTTGGTTAGCCATCAAAGGCTTAAAATTGCTCCTATGATTAAGCAACTTTTTACCCTGAGCACAATCAATCCCTGTCCCACTAAAAGTCAGAAGCATCCGACATGAAAAGCCAAAAGCACATCCCTTCTGCCTGGTTGCTCCCTGCTTCTGCATCCATCTGCGCATGTGGTGTTGGGATGGGCTGCCCAACAACCCCAAGGACATCTTCACCTCAGGACATCTGACAATGGACAGGATATTTCCAGTTCAGCCCTGGGCTCTCTTCTCTTCTGCTTAGATACTTTCATTTCAGAGCATGAAATATTGTATATCTCCGTACATTCTCAGTTTTTATTCCTGCTTTTTGCTCTAACCCACTGGTTGAGTCCAGGCAAGTATCTCCTCTTCTCCAGCCTTCCTTGGCAGTCCTGTGGGAAGGAGTTATTCCACAGAGCACTGGAAGCAGTCATTTTTAGGCAGTTCAGTACACAACCTCCAGCCCTTGCAGGCAGCAATGTCTCCAGGGTGGCAAAACCTTCTCCAGAATTTGGCAACAGTACGTTAATTACGTTAGCATTACAGATGCTAGTTACGGACACAACAAGTCATCCTCTGCTTCACAATCTTATTACCCATGACCTACCCTGTGCCAACACACTGGCCTCACTGTCCCCACGGCCCCACTGGCAAGTTCATTCACACGAAGTCCAGCAAAACTCACCACGGCACCTGTTCTAAAAAAATATCACCCAGATTTCTCCTTTCTAAACCCAAACAGAGAGGCCCCAGGACCCCAGGAGGAGGCAGCGTGAGAGCTGCAGCCTTCCCTCCCTGTCAGTTCATTTCTCTCTGACACATCACAAGTCTGACTCCTCTACCGTGTTTTATCTGCAGACTTTATCAGGAAATTACTTTTACAAGGTCTGTAAAAATAATGTCAGAGTACTCATTTATCACTGCATCAGTGTTTTATTTTGCTTTATTTTATCACAGAAGATTTTGAAGAGACTGCAAGTTTCTGAAATGTTTTTTGTCCCCATGGACTTTGCTCCCTTATGAAATCTGGCAAGGGGGCATCTAAAACACAGACAGTGTGGCCCAGAGATGAGACCACTCAAAGAGACTCAACCCCATCCACGCATGTAACAGGACTGTGCACAAATTTTCTTATCTATCAGAAAAGCCCAACTGCTGAGGAGCAGAGGACACCTCTTCCCAATCTCTCTCAATTGCCTAGAGATCATAGAACCATAGAATGGTTCGGGTTGGAAGGGACCTCAAAGACCATCTAGTTCCAACCCCCCTGCCATGGGCAGGGACACCCTCCACTACACCAGGTTGCTCAAAGCTTCATCCAACCTGGCCTTGAGCACTTCCAGGGATGGGGCATCTACAGCTTCTCTGGGCAACCTGTTCCAGTGCCTCACCACCCTCATTGTAAAAAATCTCTTCCTTATATCTAAACTAAATTTGCCCTCTTTCAGTTTAAAGCCATTGCCCCTTGTCTTATCACTATATACCCTTAAAAAAAAACGAAAACCAACCAAAACCCAATTAACAGGCAGACAGAAATACAAAGTCTCTTAACACACGACACGGAAGGCTGTGCCCGCTCAAGTAGCGGTTATCACACAGCCAGGCTGTTTGTCGCTCCTCAAGTCACCGGCTGGAAGAACCAAGTCCTGGCTCTGATGGAGAGCTGCCAAACCCCAGGTGCCAGCATTCCACAGAGCGCCCTGGAGGTGATAAATTTGGCATTCAGCCTATTTTACGTATCAGCTCCCTTTCCAATTACTGGTACTTAGGCCCAGTGCTCGCTCTTAATGAAAGAGTCAAGGCTGGCTAGCCTACAATATGGTGATGTATAAACAAGCCTAGGATGGCAAATAAAATCAACAAGTCATTATCTGTGAGCCTCTCAATGGCTTTAAAGTGCTCACACATTGACACTGTAAGAATGCAACTGTTGCAGCTGTTAACAGCCTCCCGGGATGTTTGGCTATAGGAAATAAAGGGGATAAATAGACCCAAAACCTGCGGCTCCAGAAACAGATTTTTTTTCCCAAGCTTCACTGAACCAGAACGTGTTTGTGGCAAACTGCTTAGCCATCTTATTTGTAGCACATAGATCCACTCATGACTTTTTGAGTGAATAGACAACTGAAATGCTTTAGCACCAAGTGAGGCGGGGGCAAGGGACCTCATCAACCACAAACCTCCAGCATGGCCTTCGGAGAGTGATCAAGATCCATATCCCCAAGGAAATTTAGGCACCACAGGCCAGTTCTTCTCATTGCAAAATTATAGCTGGCCAATTGAATCTCATCCTAGAGGCTCCCATCTCTCTGCCATAGATATAAATGGATCCAACAGTGACTAGATCAGGCTGCAGTTGTCCACTCTGGAAATGTCGGAGTTATAGGACACGAATCCCACCTCGAGAGAGGGGTCTGCATCACGTAAGCAACAAGGATCAAGATGCTCCCCTTTGCTCCATCCAGGGTTAACTTTCAGTGGGGAGAAACAGGCAGCTCCAGACAGCAACTCAACCCAAAGGCAACCCAGCACCTGTGTTAAAATGGGATGACTTGCTTTCTGGAGCTGTATTTTTCTCTTCACTGGTGACACAGGCAGCATCAGATGACTAGGTTTTGTAAAGTGTTTCAAGACACCTCAGCTCCAGATTCAGATGCTTATCTCTAGAGGACCCTCAGTAGCCATTTCTATGAGTCACACCGTAGAATGGAGGCTCCTTCTCTTTCATGTCAATGGGAGAACCCAGGGCAATATTTATGTTTCTTATCTAAGGTAACATAGAATCATAGAATCATAGAATGGTTAGGGCTGGAAGGGACCTTCAAAGGTCATCTAGTCCAACCCCCCTGCAAGGAACAGGGATATCTCCAACTAGATCAGGTTGCTCAGGGCCTCATCCAACCTGGCCTTGAACGTCTCCAGGGATGGAGCATCCACCACCTCTCTGGGCAACCTGTTCCAGTGTTCTACAACTCTCATGGTAAAAAATTTTTTTCCTAATATCCAACCTGAATCTACCTCCCTCTATTTTAAAACCATTACCCCTTGTCCTATCACAACAGGCCCTCCTGAACAGCCTCTCCCCATCTTTCCTGTAGGCCCCCTTGAGGTACTGGAAGACCGCTATAAGGTCATCCCGGAGCCTCCTCTTCTCCAGGCTGAACAGCCCCAACTCTTTCACCCTGGAAAAGACATAGGAGAAACAAAACACACATAGGAGTGTCCTGCTTCCTTTAGGTGAGATGAATCTATATTTCTCATCACAATCTCTCCACATCTACATGTCCTCCCCTTCACAGAGACAGCGCACTTCTCCTGTATGCTTTCCTCCTCCTAGAAGCCCAGAGACATCCATTAGATGAGGGCAACTGTGTGCAACACTTCCCTCCAGTTAAGTTCCTATCATGCAACTATTTCTAGTTCAGGGGTTTCCTTGAGACAAACATGGGTTCTAAGCCAACAGTACATTGCATCTTTCTTCCACAAGCACGTCCAATTTCCCTTTGCAGCCATCTGAAACAGCCAGAACTATTGCATATACTATGGAAAAAACACAAAATTTTGACTGGGCTAACAACCCCATAGCACAGGAAAGTTTCCACCTCTCTGTATTCCAACTGACATGTAGAGCTTAAGAGCCCAGTTGAACCTATAAGCATCAGAGCAAGACCAACGGGATTACCCCACATCTCAAACACGTTTTCAGTGCAACACAGTTAGTTTGCATTTTTATAGGACATCCATCTCACTTCTCCCTATCCCTGCTGACCTCTTGAAAGCCCACCTGCATTTCCATCTCAATTGCACTAACATAATGCAGTTGCTTGCTAAGAGGTGCCCAGGTCGGCACGGGACAACTTGCAGGCCAAATGTGCCACCCTTGTTTATTATTTTAATGGCAAAATTTGTAGAAGATGGTCGCACTGCACAAGGGGCTGTGCAAAACAGCCCATCCTCACCCTAAAAAGCTTACAAAGTCACCTCAAGGACCACAGCTCATAGTTTAACTGGCATGATCTTACATTGCTGTGAGCCTTCCTCCCACAATTTATCAGCGAACGTTCAAAGATTCAAAGGCCAGTCACAGGTTTCCAATGGGTTGTACCCAGGGAAACAGGAAAATCACTGAGTCCCTACAAGAATGAAGAAACTAAAGGCTGGGTGGCCAAATTTCTGATGTGCTGAGGAAGGAACAGTGAAAAGCGGACCAAAGATGCAGCTTTGCAAAGGACTTCAGCACAGCACTGACCAACAAAGCACAAACAGCACCACCAGAGAGAAAAGATGCAAAAGACACTCAAGACAAAGCATGCAGAGTTTTTAAGCAGTCATCTCAAAGAGGGTAGAGTTAGATTAGATATAAGGAAGAAACTCTTCACTCTGAGGGTGGTGAGACACTGGAACAGGTTGCCCAGAGAAGTTGTAGATGCCCCATCCCTGGAAGTGTTCAAGGCCAGATTGGATGAGGCTTTGAGCAACCTGGTGTAGTGGAGGGTGTCCCTGCCCATGGCAGGGGGGTTGGAACTAGCTGATCTTTGAGGTCCCTTCCAACCCAAACCATTCTATGATTCAAGAAGCGTTGAATCGGTGATCCATCACTGGTGAGGGCACCTATTTACATGAAAGTAGATTTTAGGCAGCCCTTTAAGAGGCCCGCCTGCAAGCACAGATTTTCATCTGCCATTTACATCTCAGGATCCTTTTGTCAAGAATAGCTCTTACAGAAACACAAGCCAGTTCTGGAAGAGCATTCCAGCATATGAGCACCAACACAAGTACCACAACAGAAAAACGAACCCTTTTGCACAGATTAACTGACTGATAGCCCAGTGTTGTTCTCCACAAGTTGATCGGTTGGGCTGTCCCAGGAAAATATAGAGCCAGGATGAAGTTACAAGTTATAGCTGAGCCAAAATAACAATTCAGTGCCACTGGGAGAGGTCCAATTCCCACCAGCATGTGCTCTGGCTCTTCCTCTTCCTCCAGCCAGTTCAAGTCACAAAGCAGGTAGAAAATTACTCACTTCATTTTTTTTCTGGATTACCAAGTTGATTGACTCAGCCCAGATGTGATGGGCAGCAGAGGTAGTGCAAGAGAAGAGATGGTATAAAGAGCTGTGGTCCCATTTTGGCATCAGAAAGAATCACAGAATGGTTTGGGTTGGAAGGGACCTCAAAGAACATCTAGTTCCAGCCCCCCTGCCATGGTAGACTGGGTCTAGCCATAACGTGCAACTCACCATAAGATACAGTCTCCTCCTATGGGAAGTTAAGGCACCTGATTCCAGCAGAAATCACAGAAGCTAGCACTTATTTTTCTACATCTATGGTGACAATGCCCAAATTTAGCACAGTGAATCCTCACCTTTAGGTGCCCATCCCAGAGCATTACCAAGCATCCAGTCATAGCCATGAGCACAAGGACAACATGCGACCAGCTCTCTGCTGGCTGGTCTAACGTTTGTGAAGCCCTCTCACCTGAAGCGCTCAAAAATATTGTGAAGGAAATGAGGGTGAAAGTCAAAACAAAGAATAAATGCTGTAATTTCTGAATGTTCATTTCCTCTCTCTCACCACAAAACTTCAACAAAAGAAAAAAGGGTGGCGAAACTGGAGGAACACAATATGATGCCCTGGAGAAGGTTTTCCATTGCTTTTTGTTTAAATTTTGAATAGCTGCTATGAACTGTAGAAGAGATCCAGAAGAAGAAAAAGCTCAGATCTCCCAACCCATCAACAATGGGACACAGTCCAATCTATAACTCAAAAAAAGGCCTTCAAGCTGTACAACCATTCCCAATGCTCCCCTGGCAACACGGCTGTCCCCACATCTACTGGTGATCAGTTGGAGGGCTGTAACAGTGAAGGCAACCCATGGGGGTGAAGGAGAGCTCACCTGAATCAAACTGCTCCATGTCACCGTTGGCCGGGCTCTGACCCTTCTCTGGGGAGAGATGCTGAGTCTCTTGCATGGTGGTGATGAAAGATGCCCTTGTCTCCATGGTTCGGAGGAAGAGGCCTTGCCTTCCTACTTCATCCTGTAGCAGGGAGTGCCTAGAGGACAAGCTAAAAGAAACAGAAAAAAAACAATGGGTGATTTGTTTTGCCTACACCAACCCATTCCCTCAGCCTTTCCTAATGGTTTTCAAGTTATTTTATGCTGATTGTAAGCCTTTGGTCCTGCTCTCTTCTCCATGGTGAAGCTACAGTTGGATGAGGAACCACAACAAAGGATCTTAGTGGCAATAATACTATAACAGCAATACCAACAATAAGAACAGCAGAGAGATAATGAGGCAATAAACATCAATTCACATCTGAAAGTTCAGTCCAGCTCCCTGTATCATCCACAAAGAAAGAAAGACCAGCCCATAGAATCATAGAACGGTTTGGGTTGGAAGGGACCTCAAAGATCAGCTAGTTCCAAACCCCCTGCCATAGGCAGGGACACCTTCCACCACACCAGCTTGCTCAAAGCCTCATCCAACCTGGCCTTGACCAGAAGGTGGTACAACCCATGCCAAAAAAATAAAAGGTAAGAAAGGCCAACTCAACTATCCTCCAGCAAGTCCAGCCCTTGTCTTCCAACTTCTTCAGGTCTAACATTGTGTGAGATATCTCTCACTCCACAAATATTCAAACTTCCAAAGGGGGACATTTGTGATAATGAAACAGAGGAAACACTGCAAGGAAAATACTTGGGAGAGACTGGAATAACTCTAGAAAATCAAGTTCTGCATGCAAAATGCCAATACCCTAATGAAATAGCGCTGGCTGCAACTGTTTTTTGAATGAAGACCAAGTTAAGGTAACTGCACCAGTTAGTACCATGCAGGGTAGCAAATATTAATTCAGTTGTACATTGGGTTATGTTGGCAGAGGAGATTCTTCTAGAAGGAATGGCCACAGTAAATACAAGGTGGAATAAAAACATGCTGAGATGAAAAATGACGCGAGAAAGGGAATACAGACTGACTAGATGTTGAATTAGACACCAGACTAAATGAGAACTGTATTTCTAGCTACAGTAAGCCACTAGACAAGCAATACCCAGAGATACACCTTTAGGAGTAGATTAAAAAGAACTCCAAAGTGAGCTTTTCAGTAAAACTCTCAAAGATGGTGATGAATTACGAGGTGCCAAAGCAGGACTGAAAAAGAGAAACCAAGAGCTCACGTTATGGGCACAGAGGGAACCAGCTATTCACACAAGATATGCTAAAGCAAAGACAGATAGTAGGGAAGGTGGGTGTCCAGAGCACGGGATGTGGAGGACTGGTCCTGCTTGTTAGTGGATGCCTCCAAGACCTGCATGACAGAGATGACTACACTGGCACTGACCCCAAACGCTCTGCAAGAAGCGTGACTAAAAGTAGGAAAAAAGTTTATTGCCAGAGGCCAGGCAAAGCAGAAGGTAATAAGATTGTAAAAATATTAGGGGATTTTTTCAACTTTTACTACTCAGGAAGACCAGATATGGTGGTTATAAAATAGAAAGAGGGAGAGTGTTCTGTCATAGATTTTCCGTTCCCAGTTTTTAAGGCTGTTCCAATGAAAATTGCGAGGAAAAAATGGATGTGGGTGAGCAGTTATAGGAGGAACTGAAAAAGATGAGGAGCATGTCAAGTCCAAGTGCGATATCCATTAACTGAACCATGGTGGGACTGTCTGCTGAAGCAATCACAACAGTATCTTGGTGTCTGCAATTAAACCATGCTAAAACCACGAGTGTTTCACAAAGCATCACTGGTGAAAGCAAATTACCAAGGCAGGTGGTACAACCCGCAACTGAAGGCTGTCCGGGCAAAATTAGACCCCCCATCAGCAATTTGTGTTCCCCACCCCAAAGGAACATGCTAATGAAAGGAAAAAAAATATTTTTCTAAAAAGGAGACTGTAATCCAATTCAGAGCAATATGCTTGTTGGTCTCTTTGCAAAGTGCTTAGTATAGTTTGAGCACTCCATAAATAATAATGATCACTTCCCCGCTGCAATGGCCACTACGGCACTTCATCTTTATTCTTTGTTGACATGAGACTTGCTAATGAATTAAGTGTATTATATACAATGAGTATTTTGAGTGCAGCTAACCTCAGAGCACATATATCACTCATCCCCCGTGTACATTAAGTTTCAATTAACAGTGGAACTAGAAGCAAACAGTCTACTGAAAGTCAAAAAACACTTCTCCTTGGGTAGAGAAGACTTCCATAAATATCATTAATAATAAATTGGTTAAGTATCAGGATTTTCCGTCAAGCTTGTTAATTGTGAGAGGGGGGGAAGAGTCAGCAGAAGCTAAATGTCGGGGGGATTCAGCTGTTTTCATTTTTGCCTAGGACCAGACGATGACAGAAGGTAATCTTGGTCTATTAAAAAAAAATTCAAAGAACTGAGAGATCAATTTAAACACAACAAATCAATCATCTTAAACGGAACTCAGGGGTAATAATATAAATACCAAGAAGAAAGATAAGCCTCTTGGTAGTGTAGTTAAATCTTACGACGCTCCTATGAAGCTGGTAAGACAAAGTTATGAGCTGATGAAAAGCTGGAGGTGTCCAAACAGACGATGACAGTATTTGTTGTTTCTTACGCAGTCAAGCCCCAAATCTGCCACCAGAGCCATGAGAAAGGCTCTCCCTCTGGGTCAGGGAATTTCCCCCATCAGAAACAGAAAACGGATGGGAAAACCAGCAGGAACCTGTTCGAGGTGTTTGCAACACAGCTGGGACCCATCCTCGGTGGCATATCTGGGGCTGGGCTTGAGCCCACTTCGATCAAAAGAAGGCAATGCAGAATCTCTCAGCCAGACTCGGCAATGTCATCCACGTTTTTGTTTGTTTAACTCTATTTTAAGATATTTTTTGCTTAAGCTACAGACAACTTCCTGTTTTCTGAAATGCCACTTCGAGAGCATCCACATCCCAAGAAAACCGTGTCTGACAGAGGCCATAGCTTATCTTCTTATTTTGGGAATAACTAGTTTGCCATCTGCGGCAGGAGAGCACTTAAGTATTTTCCCACTACTATGTGACAACCAGACCAAACTCATATGCAAACATAAGCTTCAAGATAGCTCTGAGCCTTGGTGTTGATATAACTAACTAGCAAAGAAAGCTGACATAGGGTATTAATTTTTCACTTCTTATTAATTGCTGCTAATTAACACTTCAAACAGAGTCCCCAGCCATACTGTTAACAGTAGCATGCAACCATCAACAAGCAGCACACACCGCCCCGCTCCGATTTCTCCGTCAGTCTGAAGAAACACGTGTCCACTGGAAACCAAGTTAAGGACCACAAGCCACATGGCCAGCCTGGAAACCAGGGGATGGGAAACAACAGCAGAAGAGGCTTAAGGTGACACTGTGCTAGGCAGGAACACAATGAAAAAATATTATGAAATGCATCTGAAAGAGCGGGGAGGGGGGAAATTCCCTGGTTTCAGATCCCTTGTTCATTGTTTCTGCACAGTGGTGGTTCAAATCGATCCGATTCTTCCCCCACGCAGCTCCCATTCCCCTGGTATTTAATTCAGATCCAGACTCTTAATTCACAGGCAGAAAAAAAAGCCAGCAATATAAAAAAAATAATCTCTTTTATTTCCTTCTCACGGCTGTCAGTCTCAGCCGCACCATTATCCCAAACACGCTGCCTTGTCATCTCCATCAATATTGGCTCTCTGTAAAACTGCTGGCATTGACCTCCTCCCATCATTTCACGTTTCTTGTCTTCTCTTGACTCCACCCTGCTTGTCCTTCCTTTGGAGTAAGACCCTGTAGGAAGAGGTCCCCTACCCACACACACACACAAAACCAGCACCCTAGGGCTCTCCTTCAGAGTTAGTCCTGAAAAACTTAACTTCTCCCTCCAACACATGCTTGGTTAATTGGGACTGACATAAAAAAGGCAAGCTACTGGAACAGACGACACAAAAAAGATCCTACATCCTTGAAGCTTCCTGTCTGGATAATGCATCAGTTCTGCCAATATACCGCTGAGTCCTGAATGATGGAGAAGTAGAAATCCCGTTGTTTTATTAGCCTAGGTAGGACATAGGTGATATTGGACCAGGTCCTGTTGACTTCATTGACTTCATTGTTGACTTCACCTTGGGGTTTTCCAGCACAGCGAATCCCCATGGAAGAGCACTACAAGAAATGATGCCCACCAATCCTACCCACCTCAGATAGGATTTGCCTCACCTAGTCAACCATTTGCAGCTAACCAAGAGAAAGCACCTCCAAAGGACAGTTTGTGTGGTCTAGGTCAGACATGCAAAGTTCGGATGAGATGAACAACCCTCAGGGGGTGCCTGTGCTTGCACAGCACCTGCTAAGATTTTAGGCATCCAAATTTGCCAGCAAACAAACTGAAGAAGTGAGATGCTCAGATGCTATATGGTACCAACCCTGTATGAGGCGCAGGGTGAGGGGGCTTTCAGCCCCATGGTACTAAATCTAGGATGCATGAGAGTCAGCTGCCACAAGACTGGTACTGAATCACGCCCTCCCTCCTCAGGTGACCCACCAAGGTATCTTCTCTCCCACAGGACACAATATAAGGCCAGGAATCATCTGAGAGTCAGGGCAAAAAATATCAAGTTGGTAACATGCCCACCTTCTAACACTCTTCTCCACAGCATCTTCTTTCCCTTTTAGGACTCTGCCCTTCATCAGGAGGGTCTGACCCAACACTGTAATCCTGCAGCCCTTCTGGCTGCTTCCATTGCCTGCCAGCCTGGAGATACTCATGTCCCAGTGGATCCCAGCCCCAGTAAACATGGTGATCAGTTTTCCCAGTAGCCACACTGAAAATCATAACACACACACAATCTCTAATTTTTATAGCTCAAGTCAACTCAACAGCATTCTCTTCTGGATCTAAAAGTCTAGATCTCCATCCCTTGCTTTAAGCAACGCAGGCAAGCTTTTCCGACATGTGGACATCACCCCCAAGAGCATGCAGGCAATGCAAGGCAATAAATGCAGTCTCCAGCTCCCCAAAAAGCTACTTCATGGGCAATGCCACAAATCATCCCCCATTGCATTTACCACGAGGATGCACAGGACTAACACTACAGCTGAGAAGAAAGTCTGCTCCTCTCGGCAGAGGTCCCTAAATAAAACCATCCTTCACGCAGGACCGCTAGTGGCAGCCTGCCACGATATTTACACCCCCCGAGCATCTGCACAATGCAAATGGAGGCTCATTTGGAAGGGCTATTGAACACATCAAGGAGCAGCTTTCACCTCCTAGAGAAAAGGGCCTGTCTCTCTTCTCAAAGCACCAGTTGGAAACCTTTGAAGGATCACTTCTTCCAAATTCCTGTCTTTTTTCTATTATTATTATTTATTTGAGAGCTTCCCTCGCCAAATGTTTTCACTTATATCAAGTGACAATTTCTCTTTCATATTGAACATCCCACAGGATTTTATTAGGGGAAAATTACTGCACTGAACAGCGCTGTGTTGGTTTAGATGTACTCTGGGGTGGAAGAAACAAATCCCATCTAATCTGGAGAACTAGGAATGTTCACAATATTCTATTATATAAAAAACAGCTGAATGGAGAAAAAGTATAATCTGTTTTCCATGTTCTTGGTGGATTGAAGAGGAAGGCTTCGGTTTAAACTTCAGGAGGGGGCATTTGATTTGAGCATGAGAAAGATAATAGCTAATATATAATGAATCTGGTGAAGAACTGGAATAGAATGAGGGAAGGGCACGGAGCCTCCATTTTTGGAAGGGTTAAAATGCTGATCTGTCCAGAAACAGACCTTGGTACATTTAATCCTCCCCTGGAGTAAGAGAAGATCTGTACAAGCCATGGAGGTCCCTTCCAGCCCTCCTGCTCCAGCCACTCAACAGGGCTGATCTTTCTGCTCTTGAAGTCAAGCATCAGAACTATTTGTGCAGCAGCACAGAAAATAAATGACTGAGCCTGGAGGGAAAACATGCAAAAAATGGGAAACTAGAGGAACCATCAGAGCAGGGATGGTCTGGATTGTCCTTCTTGAAGAGGAAGAAGGACAGGAACCAAACTTCTCTGAAGACACATGGTGGAAAGGGATTATGCAAGGTGGTAACAGCTCTCTGTAACTCAGCAGGTCTCTGCTCTCCTCCCTTCCTGCACTGGTGCCGAACATCTCATGGTTTTTATGTCAACAGGGACAAACCTGTTTCACAAAGCAATTTTCTCATCCTCCCTACCACAGAATCCAGGATACGCACAGTGATAAAAAGCAGTAAGATAAGATAACAGAAAGTAAAATAAACCTAATTAGAGAAACTAACTTGTTTACAGCAAAAAGCCCTGCAGTATTAGGGGGGAGAAAAAAAAAAGGAGATAGGCAGGCACACAGGTGTCTGACTTAGGTACACATCCCACCCTTAGCAGCCGTAGGTGTTAAGTACAATCTAAAGACCTAGAGCTGGACTTAAAGCAAATCCTACCACAAACTTCACTGAGGACAAGATCAAACCTCTAAAATTAAAAGCACTTTGGGTCGGGGCAATCCCAAGCACAAGTACAGGCTGGGCAGAGAATGGATTAAGAGCAGCCCTGAAGAGAAGGACTTGGGGGCACTGGTTGATGAGAAGCTCAACATGAGCTGGCACCGTGCGCTGGCAGCCCAGAAAGCCAACCGCGTCCTGGGCTGCATCCACAGCAGCGTGAGGGAGGGGATTCTGCCCCTCTGCTCTGCTCTCGTGAGATCCCATCTGGAATACTGCATTCAGCTCTGGGGTCCCCAGCACAAGAGGGACACGGAGCTGTTGGAGAGGGTCCAGAGGAGGCCACGAAGATGATCCGAGGGCTGGAGCACCTCTGCTATGGAGACAGGCTGAGTTGGGGCTGTTCAGTCTGGAGAAGAGAGGGCTCCGGGGAGACCTTCTAGCAGCCTTCCAGTACATAAAGGGAGCCTACAGGAAAGCTGGAGAGGGACTTTTTACAAGGGTGTGTAGTGACAGGACAAGGGGCAATGGCTTTAAACTGAAAGAGGGCAGATTTCAATTAGATATAAGGAAGAAATTTTTTACATTGAGGGTGGTGAGGCACTGGAACAGGTTGCCCAGAGAAGTTGTGGCTGCCCCATCCCTCGAAGTGTTCAAGGCCAGGCTGGATGAGGCTTTAAGCGACATGATCTAATGGAAGATGTCCCTGCCCATGGCAGGGGGGTTGGAACTAAATGATCTTTGAGACCCTTTCCAACCCAAACCATTCTATGATTCTATGGCATTGCTGCCACACCCATAACCTTCACCATCACCCCTGCTAACCCAGGACATCCCCGCCTTGAGCGCCCCACGCAGCACACGTGTGGCACAATCCTGTCCTCAGTTCCCACATCAGTTGGCTGGAAGAGCCGCCCAGGTTTGTATGCCAATGGCAGAATCCAGCCCCGAACCGCCCCACAGAGGAGCCACGAACAGCCAGGCAAGGCGATGAGGTGCCTCTCCCCTGCCCTGTGCTTCCATTACTGATGGTCTTTCCAAGCAGCTGTAAAATCCCCTCCTGTCACAGCACTGATATTTTACATCCTCTTTGCATAGATACAAATGTCAGCATAAGGCTTCAGGACAGGGAGAGGGAGTTCGCCATGTCTCATCTCCAGCTGTTCTGTCACCTACTAGGTGGCTATCACCTTTTCCATGATTCAACAAGCAATTTCCATGATGTAGCCTCACTTCTACCCATGCTAAGGACCAAACACACACCAACTAATTTGGAAATACAGCATATTTAAGATTAGGCATATTCTAAAGCTCTCAGCTGAATCAGGGCCATGAAGAAGATCAAATCAACATCCCCCAGGCCCTTTGCAACAGGCAAAAATCCTGCAGGGAAGAAGCACAGCAGCAACATCAACCATCTGCAACACCCTATCTTCTCCCGGTGCCGTGTTTGAAACAGAGCTGAAATGAAGAAGTCTTTTAGATGGGTAACTTGAACACGCGCAGCTGCTTATCATGCCAAAACATCTCATCTGATGCTCATCATCTCCAAACACCGGCCACATGGATCAAAAAAAACCCTCAGTCAGACCTCCTGAACAGGACCCACCAGCCAAGCGATAGAAGGCACCAAGCAGGAAACACAAAACCTTGTTTTTATGGATTTAATTTAGGGCCCAATTCAGAAGACCCTCATCAGCCAAAATTCCCATCGCCTGGGGCAATCAGTTCTGTCTTCTATGTTGCGGTGTTTTGTAGCAGTCAGAGCCATTTTCCAAGAAAAAAAAACAAAAACGAGATGCAAACCAGAATCCAGGAAACATCTGCCATCTGAGTCCAACGCTTTTTAGGAAAAATGACATTTTAGGTCTTGGCACTGTTTGGTTCATTTAAACAGCACAGCTGATCAGCATTTGGGCTTAGTCCTACACACACTTACATCTCTCTCAGTGCTTTACATCCAGAAGCAGCTTCACCAACTGGCAGGATCTGCCAAAAAATGAAATCCAGCCCTTGCCACCATCTCCCACCACTCCTCAGTACAAGAGGAGGAAGAGGAGGACCCTTCCCTTTGCCAAGGGCATGTGAGGGCAGCCAGCAGTCCCCTGCCAAGGTCTATCCAGAACTAAATTCCACAAGACGTTTTAACTCATAGTTCTGCAAGTCACATTTACAGGGATAGTTCCACCCGTTTCTCTAAGACAAATTGGATTCTCTTTCATTCCACAAGTGGCCTCTAAGGTAATCCATGGTGAAGATGTGAGCTGCTCCAGGACATCCAAGTTTACATCCCACCATCACCCATACAATGTGCACTGTGGAGTCTGGTCTTACATCTGCACCTTGCTCAAAATACCTTCCAAGAGACAGTTAAATATTATTATTTTTCTTCTCCTTTCTTTAAAAGGATATTTTTAAGACATCGAGGAAAGCTTTGCCTTCCAACCAAAAGTCCTGGCAAGCGACTTACAGCTCCTTAGACTTTAAGGATCCTTAGCCCGTGGTCATCTTGTTTGATCTCCTACACTGCGGGGGCAAGAAGAATGTCACCTCCAGGATTTTAGTGGAGGGAATTCATCTTCTTTGCTAAGCAAATACATGCAAGACTTCCCAATAACATATATATATTTGCCCAGAGAAGTTGTGGATGTCCCATTCCTGAAGTGTTCAAGGCCAGGTTGGATGAGGCTTTGAGCAACCTGGTGTAGTGGAAGGTGTCCCTGCCCATGGCAGGGGGTTGGAACTAGATGATCTTTGAGGTCCCTTCCAACCCAAACCATTCTATGATTCTATATATATTTTCAAACTGAGTCTCAGGATTTCACCCAAGAAAATGAGACTCCCTTGCACAAGCCACCCAGTGATGCTAAGAGTATTAATCATGAAAGTAAGAATCATGAGTGAAAGTAAAAATAGCAAAGATTCTGCATATTCCTTTTTTTAAGCCTCACACCTACTCAGAAAACATCTCTTGGTCAGCTGTCAAGAACTGCTTGTTGGGTTTTTCTTCCCCTTTCTTTTTATTACTATTTAATTTTAGAACAAATGCTTCTGATTCATAAAAACGGAGGCACTGTGAACACGTTTTCCAAACCAGCCCTCTCAAGAATGCTTTGTTTAGGTCTTGCAAAAGGCCAATCTCAAAATAAACTTTTTCAGGAGTTTTTTAAATGTCAGTGACAGAGTGCTCATACTTCTGCATTCTCTTGTTTTGCAACCCAAACATTTTTCATCATCGTAGGAGTCGTATCTGAGACGCAGAAAATAAAGTAAAGACAAATCTTCTGGCAGAAAACTCATAAAATGGATTTGACTGGTTTCAGCAGAGATGACTGTCGTGCACAGATCAATAGTTCCAAATGATGAGATTTAAAAATTGGCAAAGTACCATCGGCTACTCTAATCCTAAAAAAAAACCTGCTCCTGGGGACCAGCACATTACAATGACAGAACACACTCAGTATTTGCAAATAGCATCACTATTAACAACAGTGACAGCGTTTCACTTTCAGCGCTGAAGACCCTGTTGCACCAGCTGATGTACTCTGTATGTGTCAATATTCACAGGAATAAAAGACCTCTGAGGTCATCTGAAAGATGAATAAAAGACCTCTGAGGTCATCATCATTGCCTTCAGGTCATCTGAAACACGGCCCCTGTGGTCACCACGTTAATTTTCTCTGTGCATCTTCAGAAACGTGCCTCTGGCTCCTCTGCTTCAAGTTTTGGCCACTTGCCGAAGGTTTTGGACCTTTCCACAACTCCTTTACTTTGTCACTTGGACACAGCAAGGGACCAGCCACCTCCTTCAACCACCACCACCCTTGAAAACCTCCTCGGATGTTCTCCATGCTTCCCTTTCCCCCACGCCAACATGAATTTAGCAAAAAGTCCTTAAAGACACAAGTCAGCACCTTCTCTACCATGTCCTGTCCTTCAGCGAGGTAACGTCACATCCCCTCACTGATGCTCTCACTACATCAGGCCAGAAACCCCATGGCTGCAAAATGGCCAGAGAACAGACTCAGAACATACGTATGTATTTAATGGATCAGTAGCACATTCAACACAGCTGAAGGGTGGGGGGAAAAGCATCCTCAGCCTAAGGAGTCAACAGTTGAGGTGTTTATTCTATTTCTAGAATCACTACCATAAAGTTTTAATAAATGCTTCATTAAAACATCAACTGTCTGTCCAGCCAGTCAATTACCACTCATAATCACAGCTATATAACTATATATTGTCTTCTACAGATGTTCTTACATCTGTGCGAAAAGCACTCTCCACCTCAGCAACATCCTTATTACATCTGTTGAATATATCTATATGTTTTCTCATTATATAAATGAAATGACATTGTCTTGCTTCTAATGCATCTACTGTCCCACTACCCCATACAACCCCTAAAAAATCAGTAAAAAGGCATTTCCTTGTTGTTTACAATGTACGAGTCTCTCGATAGCTTTTTGCTGTATCTATTTAAATGGCTTTTAGATTTTCACTTAGTAACAGATTACACCAAGCCTCCATCTTATCAAAGGAGTTATTAGGACCTAATCCTTTATAAGTACTGAAGTTATTAGACTTGTGAGAATATTTTCTTCCCTTCCATAAATAATCTGTTGGAGAAAAAAAAAAAAAAAAAAAAGGAGAAAAAAAAGCCACCTGCATCCCTGCTCACCCAGGCAACAATCCCAACCCCGGAGAGAAAATCTGCCTCGCCTGCTCCTCCGTTTCCCCCAGCAAAGGAAATGAAATTTGTTTGCACCTAGAGGTTTCTTGGGCAGAAAAAACAAATTGCACTAAATCTTGGCCAGCTACACCTCTGCCACTGCAGGGAAGAAGTCCAAGGAGGAGGTCTGCCTGGTGCAACCAGAGCTAACCCTAATGCAGCCTTGCTGGTGCAGTAGGAGGGGTGCACGAGGCGGCTGCTGGGGCTTTTGGCAGCAACAGGACCCCCCTCTCTTTGAGGGAAATAGGAGCAAAGACAGGGGGAACAAAGCGATCCCATAAATACAGCCCCTTTGGATGAGGTGGGTGGCCCCTGGCTGTCAAAGAGTCAAGGGTGGGGTGTCGGTTGCAGAGCCTGAAACAGGCAACACTGACATAAAGCAAGGTGTTCCCACCAGAAAGCACAGTTTGCAAGGAAAAAGCCATTTTAGGCTGCTTATCCCAGTTTTAAGCAACTCCCTCTGAGGCAAAGAAACAAAAAAGTGAAGTGAGGGAAAAGGGGCAAGACCCCAGGCACAAGGGGATCTACAGAGACCTTTGCAACCCCCCTCCATCCCCACGTCCACAGCACCAGGTCTCTCTACTACAACATTTTCCTCCCCAGAGCACCAGGTTTCAAGTCAGCAAACTGATTTTAAAAGCCATCCTGCCTGAGGGGCAGCAAACTTGGGGGTGGAGAGACACACGGAGAGGGGATTGCTTCCATTTTGCAACGGCTCCATCCCTTCCCACCCCACAGAAAACCCCACAGGCTGACACCACTCCACTGCAGCTCTTGGATTTTGCCACCCAAGTCCCACCACTGTTTGCCAGCTGCCTTCCCAAGCCGCTCTGGCTATAATTAATGCTCTTTTCTGCTATTTTGTAAGAAATCACAATCCTCCCCCATCAGCCTTCTCCTCTGGCCCCCTCCCCACCACCATATCCTGGGACATGAGCTTGCTGGGCTGGCTGAGCAGCAAAGCTTGGTCCTGGCAGGGGATGGAGAAAGGGGAGGGAGGGGGGGGAATGGGGTGGAAAGATGGAGCAGAGCCCTTTGGAAAGGGAAACTTTAACCTGCATGACAAGGTGTGCAAACAGCATCTCTAGCAGCTCCTGCTAAGTAAAAGCACGGTGGGTTTCTGGAGAGCATCTCCAAGAGGTGCAGGAAAATGAGGCAAGGCAGAGCAGCTCTCCTCCCCTCTCCAACCCCCACCCCACCCCCACCCCCATCCTCCCTGGCTCCTCCATCCCCACCCGGGCACTGACAGCCAGTGATGCTGGAGCTTCCCATCGCCTCGCACGGTCCCAAAACACAGATGCTCCCAAGTTAACATCTTGCAACCAGGGTGAAACAGCCTCAGCAGAGCACCAACAAAGTGCTCTCTGCACGGGAACAAGGAAGTTTTCTCCCGCCTCTGAGGTTGCTTCACTCCTCCGCTGCCCTGGAAAATACATTTGCAAAAGGCAGCTGGGAAAGGCACAAACAACTCCCTGCAAACTCCCAGCAAACTCTCAGTTTCTTGCTTTGCAAAAGCTGCAATTCGCCTTCGTCATCGCTTTTTAGGGTCTCTGCAAAAGAGACGCTCGTTGCGGCACGCACGGGTACGGTCACTTGTCTGGCAGCCCAAATTTCCACGCGTAGCAATTTTCAGAGTGTTCTTCCTAAACAACAGAAAAAAAAAAAAAACCAAACAAAAAACACCAAACCAACCCACATCCCTGGTTGACTGCGCCGAGGCGAGCAGGGAAGAAGCCTTGACACTTCCAACAGGACATCTCATCCCACGACATGCACACTGATAGTGCAAAATAAATCATCGCCGTGTCTCTTGGCTTTTTTTTTTTTTTCCCCCCCTCACGGCATGTCTGCAATTTTGGCATTCAAAGGCAAATCGGCCAGGGCTTCGAAGTCCGCACGCCCCTTCCCATGGTTTCTTCCCAGCACACACAAATACCCTTTACTTTTCCCATCACTAAGTCCTACGGGGGTGGGGGGGGGACCCCGAGGACGGACCCCATCCCCTTCCCTTGGCGTTTGATCCACCAGCGCACCCTCTCCGACCAACAAAAGAGAGTTGAAGCAAACGCGTGACACCGCAGCTTTTCCTCTTTTTTTCTCCTCTCCAAATGTTTCTTTTCAGTTTTTAAAGACACCTTAACCCGCCATGTTGAACTGACAAGCTTTATAAATATTCATTTACCGCAGTTCGGGAGCGCGACGGGAAAATATGTACAGATCCGGGCTGCACGTTTTGGCACAGCTGATTGCTTTCTGTTCTTTTTTTCTTTTCTTCCTCCTCGCCTTTTGCAGTAGCTTTTTTTTTTTTTCCCTCCCTTCCCCTCTCCCTTGCAGATTCAGAAAAAAAAAAACACACCCGCACACCTAAAATAACTCCGAGACGTGCATCAGCCCAGTCAATTTGAAAGGAGGTCGCAGAAGCGTTTCTCAGGAAAGCACCAAAAAGATAGATATTACTCAAAAAAAAAAAAAGACATTAAAGCATCTAAAATGCGATACGCTGTAGGAAAAAGAAAAAACCTGCACGCCTGCGATTAACTGCCCAGGCACCGCAAACCCTGCCCGTGACAACTCCGTGCCCTGCCCAGGGAAGGCAGCGCGGGTACCAGCTCCCGCCGGGCGATGTGCCCGAGCCGCCCCGCTACCCGCCCGCCAACACTTCCCAACAACTCCACCGCCTTCTTCCCCTTTGGACGGGGGAGCAAAAAATAAATAAATAAATAAAATTAGAAATCCACACCTAGCTTCCTCCGCTTAAAAAAAAAAAAATAAAATTAAAAGCTTTTTGATAAATCCTGGAAGGGGAAAAGCGACTCTGTCCACCCAAGCGGTGCAAAATCAAAAAAAAAAAAGGAAACGCCAACCGGGAGGGTTATTCTTTTTTTTTTTTTTTTTTTTGGGGAGGAGGGGTGCCGGGCGCGGTACCTTACCTGAGCAAGTTTGGCTTTTTGTGGGTGTTTTTCTTTTTTTTTTTTTTTTTTTCCCCGCGCCTCAGCAGCGAGACCCCCGCGGTGCGCGGCGCTGCGCGGAGCAGAGCGGAGCCGACCCGTCCCTCTGCCCGCACTCGCGGCAGACTCATTCCAATATGGCATCCGCACAGTGCGCATGCCTGCCGCTCTTTTTAGGGCTTTTTTTTTTTTTTTTTTTTTTCAAATTTAGCAGCCAACTCCTTCGGTGACCTTTTTCAGCAGTTTCAGGGAAAAAAAAAATAAAAAAAATAAAAAAAAAGCACATACACATCCCAACCACCGTTGCCACGGCTCCGCCGTGCTGCGCGCCCGCGGTGCCTCCGCGCCCCGAGCCGTGCCTCCGCCGGGGAAATGGACTAAATAACCGAGGGGGAGGGATTGAAATTCACTCGGGAAATTGATGCGGTTCCTCCGCGGTCCGCGGTGCAGGGCAGCGCGCAGCGGTAACGCCGTCCGCGCGTTAAACGCCATAAAATACCAACAAAGCATTTTATACCAATAAATACCAATAAAGCCAGCAAAGTGGGAGCTCTCCCTCCGCTCTTCCCCTCCCCACCGCTCTCCGCAACCTTTTATTTCGGTTTCTCCCCTTATTTCGTGCCGCGAGGAAACTTCCAGGGTGGGAGACGGGGAAAAGAAGGAAAAGCAAAAAATGCCCCGTGTCCCCTCCAGCCCGCCCGTCCCCTCCGCTTCGCCAGGCTCCTGCTTTACCTGTTTATTCCTTGTTGCAGAAAATAAATAAAAAAAAAAAAAAAAAAGGAAAAAAGAAAGCAGACGAAGGCACAAGGCAGATGCAGAAGCAACCGGTGCGCACCCCTCCCGGCGCGCAACTTTCTGTCGTTTGCTCGTTAGGTTATTTTATGGTTATTTATTTCGTATTCAGCGGTTGCAGGGGATTCACGGCAGAATTGCGCTGAACGTCGGTGTGGGCGGCTGTGCCGGGGGGGGGGGGGGAGGGTATCACGTACAGCCACACTGCGGGATTTTTCTGAATTTTTTTTTCTCCCCCCCTTTCGAGAAAATGGGCCCCGAGGCAGGACTGGAAAATCTGGCCCCTGCCCCACGCCCCGACCGTTCCTGCTCCCGGAGATGCCAGTAAAATCCCCCGGGGATGCCAGTAAAAGCCCCCTCTGCAGCCAGGGTTATTGGGGATGCTCTGACCGGTGGTACCCGGCCGACTCCGGAGGTTTCCTTATCCGGGTTCGGGACATGGGTGTATTTCCTCCCTCTCGCAATGGGGCTATGGGTGCATTTTGCCAAAATTTCACTCCCTTTCTTGCAGCCCTGCCCAGGGGCTGCATAGTGCTTCTTGCTGGGGATTTCTGGAGCCCCAAACCCCTTGTCCTTGCAGACAGGCAAAGGCTGCATCCCTGATAGGGCTGAGGATGCAGGCGGATGCCTTTGGAGCACCCTCTGGGATGGGAGCTGACGCAGACCACAGATATTCAACAGGTGGGGTGGAGAGTGGAGGGAAGGGATGTTGTTTCTGTGGGGCAGCAACCAGTCCTGGACTTTGTCTTTTCCACCATGAACTTCACCCCAAACGCTGGTGCGTCTGCCCCCACGCCCGGGCTGTCAAGTTTGCATTTCATCCCGCTGGTTCGGATGCAATCATTGTCCCCACTTGCTTTTCTCTGATCATTTCTGAGCTGAGGTTTGAAGTTTCCAGGTGATCTTGTGAGCATCCCTCCTTGTAGGGGCAGGGGAGCACTGCTGGGAGGGTGATCTCACACCTCGGGACCTCCCCATCCCCTTTCTCTTCCACTCTCCTTTCTTTTCCACTAGCCCCTCATAAACACACCAGCACAGCACAGGATTCTTGTGCAAGAAGACAAGTGAGGAGTGGAATAGAGGTGAATAAAGGTGTGATTTTTTTCTGGGATATGTTCATGGAGAAGATACCAAAGACTGGAGAAAAGAGCAAATATTGCAGACGGTGCATTTCTTCACCACAATCCACCTTCTTGCCATTCACAGCCCGTCTCTGAAAGGTCATGGAGATGGGTTCAGCACCTCCTGTTCCAGCAGAGTTCCTGTGAAACACACAAATCAAGCAGTTCATATTTTTCAGGCTTTGGGTTGGATGGGATTTCGAAACAGCGAGGGAACACTGTCAGAACTTCAAAATAAGACCAAAAACCCAACAGATGCCAGGGAAGCACTGAAGTCCCGTTTCTCCAGATGATCATGGAAGTGGTTGACATTTTCAGCACGGTGACATTTCAGACTTTCAACATACTTTTGAAAAGAAGATGCTCTGCAAACACGATGTCTGTGTTCTCGCTCCTTTTAACCTGCTCTAAATCAGGTTACACCGAGAATCCTCTCGCTGCAGCATGTTTCCATCTCAAGCTGCTGGCAGGTGACACTACCGTCATCCAGCTTAGGGACACAGCCACAGCAGCTCTCACAACATTCCAGATGTTTCTCCATCTTCTTTCCATTAACATCAGATGCCTTTGTGCTTTATTTCCGTTCACACATAAGTGCTCTTTGTAGGAGCTTCGGTTCCACTGGCCTCTCTGGAGCATCTTCTTCCCTCTTGGCCTTGGTTTTCTCTGTCCTTCCTTCTTCTATTTTTATTTAGAAACTATTTCTGAACCACTGACAGTGCATTTGGCCCTGTGCATAGAGATGTAGAAGAAAAGATCATCCTTGTCCAAAGAGTTTGTGATCTAAATTAGCTCTGTGTACAGTGTCCAAAGAAGTTAATTAAAAAAAAAAAATAATAATCAAGGCTGAAGAAGAAAATCCCTTTGGCTGCTACAATAAGACTTTCAGATATGAATGAAAAGGTGCAGATTTATATCAGGTCTGATCTGAGGATGACTGTAACAGCTCCTGTTGGCAGCAAAGACTTTGGATCTTGCTCATAGCTGAGAATACAAATTGGTTTAGCAGACATGAACTGCAGTAATAGCTGAGAGATTTCCTTTTAATGCTGACTTTTAGAGCATCACAGGGAAAAAGAAAGCACTTTGAGAAATACTGATTTGTCCCAGCACAGTATCCCAAGACATAAAATGGATTTAATCCCTGGTGAAAAAAAACACGCTGAGGTTAGCCATGGTTTTAGTCTCAGTGACACGATGTTCTCAGGGATGTACCTCCAACTGACTAAAAGCAACTCGGCTCCATTAATCTCACTGTTGTTTATTGCTCTGTGCTGTTTAATGCCACATCTGTTGGCAACCACGACACCTGAACTTCTATTTCAAGTTGGGAATAGAAGGTTCACATCTGAAGTTCGGTGCTGCTGTTGTTTTTAACAAAAATACTCTCATGTAAATAGCACTGATTAAAATCGAGATTTACCTGAGCACCGAGTACCCAAACTGCAAAGATCATCCATCTGCCCTCACCTCTGATGATCACCTCTAAAGGACATAACTGTTCACATCCCAAGTTTTACATAGTTGAACAAGAGAAACATGTCCAATCCAACGAAATTCAGCCAGTCTCATTACTTTAGATCAGCAGTTCCTGATCTCTAGGGTAGATTATCAATACGCAAAACCTCTCCTGTTTTCCAGGTTCAGGTTTTTGGAGGAGAGGTGAGGATGTAAAAAGATCCCTTACACAAAGAGACACAAGCATGTACACACACACACAGATGTTATGGCATTAACACTCCCAATTTCTCTCCTTTCTGCTGGCTCAGGAAGATAAATGTCCTGGGGGACATTATAGGATTTGTAGATGGACGTGTGTCTGGGCATCCATTTCTGGCCCCAGTTTCACCAAGTGCTTGAAGGACTCTGAGTATTCCACAATCTTAACGTGGTGCTGAGATGAGGTCTGTGTTTGCTCACAGCATCTAGAGGTGTTCACAAACATGAGTAAATGGCATTAACTTTGCAGGTAGTGCAAACAATAGGATCTGAGCCATCCTCTCCACCGGTGAAACGGCAAAACTCAGGCTCTGGAGGTTCATCTGTGATAAATGCCGTCAGACTGGGCAGAAGTTATTTGACAGCAGCCAGGTTTATACCCAAAGGAGCTCCATTTTGGGGAGATAGTCACCTGCTTTGGGATGCTGCTATCAAGTCACACCACACTGTCAAAGGGGTTGTCAAAAGACTGTGCAGCTGTCACTGGTG
Organism: Tauraco erythrolophus; assembly: GCF_009769465.1. Taxonomy (NCBI): domain Eukaryota; kingdom Metazoa; phylum Chordata; class Aves; order Musophagiformes; family Musophagidae; genus Tauraco; species Tauraco erythrolophus. The sequence goes on from NC_141468.1 coordinate 4,801,487, forward strand.
AGTTATTTGGGGATGTCTACAGGTATCCAACCTGAGTGAGCTGAAGCAGGGAGACTGCCTAACAGGAGCTTGGTGTCAGAGAGGAGACCTATGGAATGTCATCTGAGGTCATCTCCGTCAGCAAGTGCAGCTGCTATTACTTCTTCCTCTGCCATAGACATCTCCTCTCTGCGGGATGGCTCCTGGGTTCATAGTGGAATCACTCTGCACTTTCTCCTATCCATGCAACAAACCATGGCCCTCACCTCCTCTTACAGTACTCAACCCACCTTATACTCAATCTTTGCAAGAGGAAAAGGCACCATAAGGTATTTATTTCATGCCAGCTGAGGCTGCTGTTTTGTCTCAGGGCCAGGGCTGTCCCTTGCTTACACCTTTGTTTGTCTTCTTTTTACTCATCAGCCCTGGTTCAGAGAGAAGTTGGTCCCTGGAAGCTGGGACTGGGATGCTGAAAGACTAGTTTCGCAGTGCCATCTCCTGGACAGCGATGTCATATGTAAACTGCATTTTGCAGACACCTTTTTTCGCCCCATTTACTGTTGCGTGCCCTGCACTTTGAGGGCAGGTGTTTAAGGCATGATCTAAACAAGAGATTAGCGTAAATGAAGTTAATTAAATTTTGAACACCCTCGTTACTCTTTGCAGTACAAGTCCTGCTTCTGTGAACAGCAATGAGGTTACTGGCTTGGGATTCATAAAACCCTCACCGGATTATAGTCTCACGCTGCTTTGCACCTCTTCCTTGACATCACCAGCCCTGCGTGCAGTGGTTGCAGGGACAAAAAGTCAGTCCCTTGCTGTACCCCTTCTCCTGGAGCAGCTCAGGGTATCCCACAGCAAAAGGATCATCGCCTCTCAAATGGGAAGTCTCAGGGCTGGGCATCCCCACAACCTCCAGTACCAGCTGCCCTGCAGCCCCCTGCCTGGGACACACACAGCACGTGGAGACCCACATATCAAGCCCACAGACCAAAGAAGTCTTCATTGCAGCTTACCTACCGAATTTTATTTATTTTTATTTGCCTGTCGATTAGAAATTGCTGTATAGAGGTTGTGACTATTCAGCAGAGGGGCAATGACTGGCTTTAACATTAACTGGAAAAACCGAGCCAGTGCATCACGTCTGCAGCTGAAGAATGCCTAGAAAGCGTGGTCTCAGAGCTGAACAATAGCTCTTCCACCTTAGCAGTAAATGAAAAGGAAGCACAGGTTATATCCAATAAATCACAGCCCTGAGGTTCGATACTGAGGCTCAAAGCTATGAGTCTTATTGATCAAGTCTGCACTATGGAAGAGATCCACTCCTGTATCAAGAACTAGCTCATTTCTACCATTTATTAACAGCTTCCTTATTTATTTGGATTACTTACAGGCTTTTTCTCAGCAGGAAAATACCTCCTGGTTTGTTTAGCCTCCACGAGCTGTTGAGAAGGGAGGCTGGGGAAACTGAGGCAGGAGGAGCTGAGCTCTCACACACAGACCTGCAGTCCCAGGGAAAGGCTGCAGCAATGGAAAAGGATGAAGACCTCAGATGCAGGGCAGCATGGAGCAGTCGTTATAGTTTTCACTTAACGGGGGCATTTCTGCCAAACTCTGTGATGCTAAACAAGTAATTTCTCCATTTCTCTCCCCTTTAATACAGGAGTCTCTGCAATGGCAGAACAAGACCAAAACCTCTGACTGACAAGGATGACCAGGAGCTCACATCTAATTAAAAAATGTAAATTGTGCCTCACGTCTGCATTTCTCATCATTGCTGCAGCACCCTGATGGGCGTTCAGAGCAGTTGCTGCACGTTGAGTGAATTCTGTACCATAGGATGCAAAATATTGTGTCGTTCTGGCTCTCCACGTGCCCTGCTTGCACAGCGGACTGGAAAGCCAGCCCAGGCACTTCCACAGTGTTAGCACTGAATGAGATTTATGAGCTGGTCAGTTGTGAGTAGAAATGCCCTGGCACATTCTCCTAACAGCCTGGAAAACCATCCACAACATGCTTTGTGCTCAAGTTTCTCTGGCAAACGCCTCCTCTTGCAACTAATCTTGCAATTATACACTCAACCTTCTCCCTTCTCCTTCCAGCCCCCGTTCATCACCACCCCCAAAATAACAGTGAAGAATTAATGGGGCATATAAGTGATTCTTTTTTATTTACAAAACAAAGATGCAAATGATGCATTTGGAAGCATTTTTCTGAAGCTGGCTGTGAAACGGCCTTGTGGATGGCTTCTACTCTTGTAAGGGCTCCTTCTGTGTTGAGGAGGAAGATTAAGAACAAAATGCCACTAATTGCACATAAAGACCCCGGCTTCCACAACAGTGTAAACGTACATTGTATTCAGCTTAATCTCCATCTGCCCCTAAGAGCATAATTGATTTTTTATTTTAATTTGAAGAAGCTGACACTTCTATTTCTTCACTGCCAGGTTGTTAAGCACATTTAATAAGAATGCATATGAGTGGAAGAGTCTATAATACGTCATTAAAGGTAATAGGTAACATATTTAAGGTCATGATGAGCTTGGGACTAAGTATCTCAGTCCATGGATCAGGGGAGAAGGTGTATAAATACTTTCCTTACCAGGACTCTGTTGAGCAAGACATGGCTGTGGGTTAATGAATAAAGAAGGAAACAGAGTTTTTTTTCATGAAGTGGATTTTCTCATCTCATTTCAGACCATGCCCCTTTGGTAGTTCAGCTCCTGCCACCAGGCAATCATGGTTTTACTCCTGACTGGCTGATCTCTGACAAGTGACAGCCTCCTTGCCTCAGTTTCCCCATCTCTAAAACAGAGAGGGGAATAGTGCCCGGGCTTTATAAACTGCTTGAAGAATTCAATGCTGAAAAATGCCAGTATCCTGTTCCTTATAACTGAGTCTTCCCAACCCAGTGAGCCTTTTACTGCAAAGCAAATCCTGCAGCCCCTCTCCTGTTCCATCGCTCTTCTCCACTCTCCAGCTAAGTGGGATCCACTCCTTCCTGAAATAATGTAAAATCAATGATATATTCCTAAAACCACATCTTTTTTAAAAGCATCATGTGCTCATAGGTCTTACCTACACCTCTGATAACTCATAAGCCTTAAAAATACAGTTTATTGAAAAGAACGATTTAAAAAAACTAATATTCCTGGCCAATTTGCGTGCATGGATAATTCTCAGCTGCAGCACTTTTCCTTTTCCTCAGTCTTGGCTAAAGTTTCCTGCTGGGCAGCTCATTGAGGTGTGCAGGGCTCGGGAGGTCAGTGAAGATGAGGAAGGCGCCAGTTATGATGACTTACATCAGCTTTCAGCCTTTATAGATAATTAAAAAAAAAAAAAAAAAAACAGAAAATAAAATACATCCCTGTTAAATGAGACATATTCTCATTCCCATTTGAAGCTAGAGGATACAGGACTGAGGTCATCCATCACACATCCCTACACACAGTTTGCAGTTTGTGACTTCCCTTTCATTGCACCCTGGAGATCTCTATGGACTGCTGGAGAATCATAGAATTCTATGATTCTATGACTGTTGGAGAATCAAACCAAACCAATTTAGTTTCAATGGCAAATACAGTACAGGACACTTGCAGCAAGAGCTCAATTCTGCTCCGGTGCTGCTTGGACCCAAAGGAATGAACAGTTCTTGCTTCCCTCAAAATTTTGCCTTTAGAAAAGAAGCACTGTACAGGTTGGAGACTGAAATCTAGGCGAATTAAAAGACAGATCCGTAGAGGTATTTAAAAATTTAAATCCTTCCTTGATTTTCTTTTGTAAACAACAGGTTTTAGGAATGTAGGAATATTTTTAAGAAATCCAAAAGGCTGCAACCAGCTGTGGATGAGACCCCAGGACCTCACCTTCTAGGCAAGCATCTTTGCTCAAGGCAGTTCCTCAAAATCTCTACTTTTATTGTGACATTAATACCCTTTTTTCCACTCTTGGACTCTTAATAAGCCTGCCCAGGACACGTCTGGTTACATTCAAGCACCCCCAGGCTTGCAGGGAGCCTTAGTAAGATTTGGTCCGATAGCAGCATCTGGTCTGTTGGAAATTCGCACTCGCTCTGAAATCATGCAGAGTCTCAGCTCCTATGTCTGTCACAAAGCTGTAGCCAAACCCAACAAAATTCAAGCTTGAAAAAAAGTTGTAGCTGCTGTCACATGTAGAGTCAGGCAGCCAGAGAAGGGTGAAAAACCACAGTACCCATCCTGGCTTCCCAGAAATACCTGCAAAGGGGATGAGATACAACTTCACCCCAAAGGCAGGACTCCTTCCTGTGTAACCCCCCAGTGAAAAGTGACTTGGGTTTTGCTAAACCTCAGCGGGCACAATAAAGGCTGTGCTCTCCCATAACCCACACATGGACCCTGCAAGGACCATGGAAAGAAAGCTGGATTTTGGCTGTGTGCAGGCATCCTTACCCAGAGCCTGTGGCGACAGCAGAAGGAGATGCCAGCAGTCACCCAGCCGTGCCATCTGAGTCAACCACTCTGGTTTATACGATGGCACTGATCTGACACGGCACGGGACGTGGTCAGTGAGAGTTGATGACATTCAATAAGATGTAGATTTTGTGCAGTTCAACCGTAGCGCTGCTTCCCTTTTGATTTCATAAACTGTCACAACTGAAGGCTAGGAATGACAGAGGGATCTCTGCACAGTGCTGTTCGTCCAGCTGCTTTGCAGTTGACCAGTGGGCACATCTGGTCATCTCCTAAATCCTGACTTGAAGCCAAAAAGCAGGGCAGGAACATCTTCTGACATTTATGCTAGCTCTACTTTTCCATGGGCTTAGCTGTACTGTGAAAAAACCTACATTCCCAGCATGTTCCTGCCTCTCTTACACCATAAACATTGACCAGCTACACACCATAAACATTGACCAGCTACACACCATAAATATTGACCAGCTACACGCCATAAATATTAATTCTCTCCCAGGTTTTCTTCTGGATGGAACCAACCAGTTCCCTGTGAGATGAAACCTGGTTGCGTTCAGGATTTGCTCATACAATTTTCCTTTGTAGGCAGTATGATCCACGATAAATTTACCTCCCTATGTCCCACACAGTTCTCCAGTGTTTCCCAGCAAGACCTAACCTTGAGCGCCCTTAGGACAGTCTGGCAGGATCCCATGGGAGGGATGCACCACGTAAGTGCCATGCTGGTGGGCTGCTTTTTCAGGCATTTCGCACTTAAAATTAACTCTTATCTTAGGGCCAGAGAGATGCCATGTGAATCTCTGAGGAGATCGTGGCCAAGATTTTTTTGAGTCTCCACTGGGGAAGGTGTGCTACCAACAGCTATGATGTTTTAACATGAAAAATTTCTTCTCCCTCTCCTCTTATTGACCAGCTCACATTATAAATGTGAGGTATAAATGTAAAACCTTCATGGCATGGTGTTTCGAGAAAATAATTGGGTTCAGTATTCTGAAAAAAAGTCTTTGTCTGAAGGAACATGTCTCTTTACACAGGGGGAATCACATTTCTCTTTGCTCAGCACAAACAACTTCAGTTTTCTTCTTCACATCTACAATTTCATATTGTAAAATGCGAGAAGGTTTTACCCTTAGTGCTCATCTCAATGTCCTTTAATTTGCCTCCTTACAAACAAAAGGATGTTGCCCAGCCCTGTCAAGAGGAGCTGCTTGCTGACAAGCATTGGATTTAAAAGTAGTGTTTAGACAAACAAATCACGCTCGCAGCCTAGAATTAATTGATTACGTTACCGTCTATGAAATACCTTATTTATCCAGGACCCACAAAAGGCAGCTCATTACATTAGCATAAACAAAGAGTGTAAAGCAGGAGCCATGGCAAAGGGGGACTTTGGAAGAGATGCCAACAAGACAGGCCCAGGGCAAATATTTTCTGTTTGAAAAGCAAGCAGTTGGAAATGTCAGGGATGAAAGCTCGTGTGACAATGCCTTCTTCAACTGGCAAATGTAATGTCACTGTCGCATAATTGGGATGTGTCAACGGAAGGGCTTGAAAGGTTTATTTGGGTGGGTTGCACCTCCATCAGTGCAACACAGGTTTCACAGCCAGTGCTCTTGACTCCTGTTTGGCTTTACAAGAAGCATGTCTACAAACACTGCCAGTGTTTGTAATGATGCCTTCTAACAAGGTTTCTCCAAGCATGATCCCACGATAAGCAGCAAAGAAGCTTCACATATTTATAACCAGGGAAGGAGGTGTTTTCTCTTAGCATGACCAGCCCCAATTGGCCTAGAAAACCTTCTGGAGAGCAAGACAGAGCAGGTAGTGAGGGAAAGGGGTGATGCTGGCTCTTGGCAGGTCACCCTGCATTGCCCAACTACCTCCATTGACTTGTTACGGAGTCTGAACAATCAGTCTGACGAGTTTCCTGAGATGCAGCTCCACATTATCACACCTAAATCTAAGTGTCATCAATGTAGGCACCACCCTGTGAGTCAGGAGATGGATTCAAATGCCTCAATGGAGATGTCCAGTGCTGTTAGATTTGTCTCAGGGTGTCCAACTACTGCTCTGAAAGGGTTGGATCTCTGACATGTCTTCTGCCACATCTGCTAGAAAGTCTTCTAGTTCAGGTCACCAAAAACCATCCCAGGGATCCACCTCAAAGTCAACGCAGATTCAGCAGCCAGTTGGTTAGTGGGATCTGGAGAACAACAGAGCTGAGCAAATGCAGGTACCCAACTCGGGGATGCACTGAACTGCTCTCTGGACTTGACTGGCTACATTGACCAGGTATCTACCAAGTATGATGGGAGGTCAGGCAGATAGGTCATATGAAGATATCACAAGTTGATTCTTCAAATTAATGTCACTCCTTACATACTTCAGTAACATCTTTGAGAGCTTCTGGGGTACTCAAGACTGTATCCCAGAAGCAGGAATTTGGAATCTGTTCTGGAGAAATGTCAGTGATTTAAGGATATCTTCGTACTTTATTATGAGCACTGTGAAAAATCAGGCAACTGAAGTAACTGGGGCCTTTGGTCTTACTCTTCTTACATTCTTCTGTTCTTATAAAATTACTTGGGTCCAGTCCAGTGGTAGGTTGGGACTGGCAAACTATGGCCATGGAGACAGATCCCAATCTGATCAACGTGACAGCACAGGGTAGAGAATTCATGTTTCTCCTCTGCTGAGACACAGCAGGAGCCAAGGTAGGGAAGGAATTTGATTTTCCTCACAACAAGCTTTAAAATGGACGTGTTTTTCAGCTCAAATTTTCAAAAAATCAAGTCACCAGACATAGCTCTTCAGGCACAGATGGGACCCCACCTCCTGGCAGAACTGCCTCCAAAGACATTTCTCCAGTGAAAAGGCAGAAAACACAGCATGTAAAGTCGTTGAAAGGTGTTTGCACAGCAAAAGCAAAATTTTCAAAGGAGCCAGAGCAAATTTATACCCAGTCAGAGAAGGGCAACATTTCCTTTGGACTGCTTGGAAAATCCTCACTGTGTGTGCTTAGAAAGATGGCCCTTGTGAGGGCAAACCATGCATGTACTGAGCAATTTCATAGAATCATAGAATGGTTTGGGTTGGAAGGGACATCAAAGATCATCCAGTTCCAACCCCCCTGCCATGGGTAGGGAAAACCTCCACTACACCAGGTTGCCCAAAGCCTCATCCAACCTGGCCTTGAACACTGCCAGGGATGGGGCATTCAAAACTCTTCTAGGCAACCTGTTCCAGTGTTTCACCACCTTCACTGTAAAAAGTTTTTTCCTTAGACCTAATCTAAGTCTCCCCTCTTTCAGTTTAAAGCCATTGCCCCTTGTCCTATCACTACACACCCTTGTAAAATGTCCTTCTCCAGCTTTCCTGTAGGCCCCCTTTAAGTACTGGAAGGCTGCTAGAAGATCACCCCGGAGCCTTCTCTTCTCCAGGCTGAACAGCCCCAACTCTCTCAGCCTGTCTCAATAGCAGAGGTGCTCCAGCCCTCGGATCATCTTCGTGGCCCTCCTCTGGACCCGCTCCAGCAACTCCATGTCCTTCTTGTGCTGGGGACTCCAGAGCTGAACGCAGTATTCTAGGTGGGTCTCATGAGAGCAGAGCAGAGGGGCAGAATCCCCTCCCTCGACCTGCTGCCCACGCTTCCTTCGATGCAGCCCAATTCCCAAAAAAGATGACTGCCAGCACTTGCACATTGAAGGCACAGAAAGGTGACTTTCCCACACAACTGGTCCCGGCGCAATGATCCATCATAAGGTCACTCTGCCTCCCTATTTTTCATCTCACCAGGTAGTTTTAATGTTCATCTTCTTAAATGCCTTTTTACAGCTGGTAGCTGGAGACTAGTTGAGTTAAGGAACCTTTACAGTCGTACGGTCGCTTACAGGGCTGCTTTAAGACACGGCATATATTGTGTATGAAGCTTTATAACAACCATCTGTATCAGAGCTGATGGAGAACATGAACACAACACAGCTGCGCTCCTTCCTACAGCACTTTGTTACAGGTGACAAGAGACAGGAGATCCAAAGACTGAGTAAAAACAGTAGCAGGAAATTATTTTCCTAAGAGACTCATGAAGAATGTAATGATAAATAAGACTTATCAAATTAATCACTGCAGCTTTCCACTAGTATATAATTGCCTGATCTAAGCTGTCCAGATGGCCATTATGGTTAAACAGGCACCTCCAGAGAGTGATCTCAAGCACTTCTACATATTTGTCCCACACAGGAGGAATTACATGCTGAAGGTATGTATGTCTTTGCCTGGAAGAGCTGTCTAGACAACAAGATTAAGCTAGACGGCCAGCTTCTCCTGGCTAACACTCAGTAAGAGTCCCCCAGTGTCATTGTAGTGCCTATAAGGTGAGGTTTTGGTTTGGAGTGGACTCAAGCCCCCTGTCCCTATGCTGCAATCCTTTGCTGTGTATCTGTGAGTCCAAGATTGCCAGAAGGAGTGAGTTACAAGAAGAAAAGCCAATGATATTTCAGTTCCATTGTGATGAACAAGTTCCTCTTATTTCTCCCTGTGTTCCATTTTTTTCATCCCTGTTTAATTCTTCAATAAAGCACAATTTATGTCTAATTTCAGGAATTTGAGTCAGTTCTGAACCTCGCTGCCCAATATTATTTCTCCCCTGTGCTGACTTGCGGATATCTGTGATTGCAAGCAGATGTCTTCTGGCCTTTGGAAATTCCTGGGCATTCAGAGGTTTGTGCTTCAGTTATAACAACGAGAAGTGAAGAGGTGGGAGGACAAGAACATATGTTCTATGTCAGCATTAAGTTAACAGGTCACCTACTACAACAGTGGCTTTTTATTAGGGCGAGGGTGAAAGCAGAAGAAATGGAAGAAGAAGAAGAAAGTAGAAACACCAGTTAGGGTGAGTCTGAAATAAGCATTGAATTCAAGAATAATGAATGGTATGTAATGGTATGTAATAACAGACCTATTCCCAGGCAAAGAGGAAAAAAAATCTGTTTTGAGACTCTACCTTAAGCTATATCAAGAGCTAAGATCTCAGCAGAGGTCATGTGGGGACAGATGGCAAAAGTCACTAGGCACAGATCTGCTTGCAAAAAATTAGGTTTCCAGCCTGTAGAGTTACTATTCTGGTGCAACGAGTAAAATTTAGGTCAGTCAAAGCCTTGTTTTCAACTGCATGTACCACAGGAAGGTGGTTGGAAAACTTCACCCCTTCACTGATGCAGCACCATCAGAAAAACTTTGATAGAACAGACCTGGTCTCAGACACATACATAGCGACAGGGGATTTGTAAATCACTCTGACAAACGTGAATTTTCTATCACTTTTTGCTATTAAAAGAGCTTCTTGCTCTGTTACGCTGTGGTAAGTATGTTCAGGTTTTTCCTTCTGAACCAACTATGGGAAAAAACACCTTGTGAAGTTTATGAAAAGCCTATGGGCATCTTTCCATGGGTGAGCATGTGCAAGCTCAAGGACCTAATTATGGTCCTGAATGAACCACTCTGGCAATAAACCTGATTTACCTACAGACACTTTTCAGCTTCCAAGAGCCGTATGTCAAAGCAGTCCCTAAATAGAATAAACTTTACTCAGCTTCCCCAGGGAGCAAACACTGGATCAGAAAATCAATGTCTGTTTGTCACCAACTGGCAGAGCCCAGAAGCGTTTGCTGGAGAGCAGTGAGTGTTGGTACAGAACCGCTTACCTATTGCATGGTTGTCTTCAAGCAAAGGTCCCTCGTGGCTTAGATAGGACGTTGAGAAGAAAATACTACATCTTCCTTGTTCAAATACCAAGCAAATAAATAAATAAAAGAAATTCTCATTAGAAACACCTCATCATATTGTAAAATAAGCATTTCAGTTCTGAGGGAAGCTTTGTTTTTGTCCTTCTTTCACAATGAAGGGAAAGACATCCTCTGCCTCAAGGTTTTACCCATCCTTTCTAGCCTTGGACAATTCATCTATTCCTGGAAGCTGTGTAGAGCTCCAGGAACTGTATGACCAAGGCTCCCACCGAAGCGTAGAGGAGGCCACCGCCCTCACTCCGAAAGCAGTGCTATTTCCCACGCTGTGAGAGATCATGGCCATCTAATATTGAACACCTCATTGGAGCAGAGAATGAAAAGCTACTGAAGGAAGAGGAAGCAGATGAGATGCACAGATATAAGAGCTGGAGCAACAATACAAGCTGAAGTTGCGAAGTGGTTCAAGTCCTGTTTTTCAGAGAGTCTAACCAAAATACATCAGGGACGTGGGTCTGCAGTGCAAACAGGCAGCTGCTGGAAAGGAATGGACTGGGACTGCTAGTCAAAGAAAAAGCAGAGCACAGGCTGTGGTTCTTCTCAACTAAATACAGCCATTTAGGAGTAAGGTGTCTAGGTCCAGCGGAGGGAGATCACACTGACAGCAATTCATCTCACTATTTCAGACAGCAGGATTAAGAGGAGATGAATCTTCTTTAAAGAACTCTATTTCCCTCTGTGGGTGCTGGAGAGAGCTCAGATAGCTAACTTAGACAACAGTCTAACTTTGGACAGCTAAATTTGACTGAGACAAATCCTAACCCACCGATACCGGGCTCTGAGTGAGAGAAGAGTACTTAACAGTCTTGGACATCAAAAAAACCCAGAGCAAAGGTGCTGCAGTCTCCTTAGGGGCACCAAGTGAATGTACTGAGCCTTCTTTGTTATAACTGCCACCGCCTTAGCTCTCTCTTTTCTTATTTGCATTTTTTCAGCTTTGATTTGGCATCAAATTTTTCAGCAGAATCAACATTTTTTAATCATGATAGGTTCTTGGTGGTAATACTCTTTTCAGAGGGAAATTGGTCTTTAAATATGTATATATATACACACCCCTATATTTCAAGTTTAACTTTCTCTATGTAGATGTTATCTACACCCTTCCCAGGATGCCCTTACGTTGTTTTAACTCCTTCAATGAGAATTAGGGTAGGATTCAATCGATCAAATGCAGCTACCCAAGGATTATGTCTCTAATTTAAGATTGTGGTCCAGGCTCCTATAGTAGTCAGTAGAGAGAGATGGACACTTACAGAGGGCAGTTCAGATCCCATCTGCCTCAGGGTAGGTGGACTGCATGGTGAGAGTGCTCCTTTCTCCCCTTGCAAGTCTAAGCTGGTTGTCCACAGGCAAGGTTAGGTGAGATAGATGGTACCTCTAATATTTGTGCATCGTTGATCTGAATATAGGTATTCTATTACCTGCAGGACTTCCACTTCCCACGTTTCCTCATCACCTCAGTGGTGCTAGTTTTTGATCTTAAGCTACTGTTATGTTTTTTTTCCATCCAAAACTCACAGTCTTCCCTGGCTATGTTCCGCAGCCTAGCAAATTCTGGTTGTTTTTTTTAAGTTTAAATCAGGATATTTTCATTAGCTCCTTCTGAGATTGCCTGTTTTTTTTGGAGTGCCTATTCTCCTTCACAGCTAGTCTCAAGTAATAGATTCCACTAGTTCTCTGAAATTGCACCTTTAATTCAGAAAACACGGTTTCTTCACACATTTCTCAAACCTTCTCCCTGGTTCAGTATTCACCGATGCATGCGACATCCTTCCAGAACTTCATTCCTTGTAGAAGTGCCAAACCCTGCAGCATTGATTCAGACTCAGTCCTAGCATCTGAAAGAGCTGCTTCCATTTAAAAATCTTCCACAGCGACATCAAATGCAAAGCTTGGCATGAACATTACGAGGTCTGTAACAGCACTGAAGATCTGGAGTAGGAACTGTATTCAGGAGACACCACCCCGAAAAACATTCAGGGAAACATAGGAGTTTGTACAGCTCATTAACACAGATGCTTTCCCGTTGTAAAGAACAAACTTTCCTTTTATTTCTGCTCTTCATGTTGTGGGTTTTTTTCACCATGATCTCAGTCCAGGTCCCAAGTTTGGGTATGTTGCTGTCATTAATAAAAAGCAGGCAGTGCTGTGAGCGATCATCCTGACTTCAACCACCAAGGCTTTGCAAGCCCAGCCCACTCACACAACAATGTCTCATCAGTCTCATTGCCTGGCATTGATGGGTCTGGAACCTACCTCACCTCCAGCAGCAACACAGCGATAACGCTCTGCAGCTGAGGTATCTCATCTAAGCCATTCACCCAGGCTCTCCCTGAGGTCAGGAGGGTGAGGAATTGCTACCCCAAGAGGCCTCCCATTGACTGGAGGAACCCCAAGTGAGTAGCTTAAATTAGAGAAGGATTAGTTTGGATTAGATTTGACGTTTAGGTGACTAAAGATCATAGAATCATAGAATGGTTAGGGTTGGAAGGGATCTTAAAGATCGTCTAGTTCCAACTCTCCTGCCATAGGCAGGGACATCTTCCACTAGATCAGGTTGCCCAAAGCCTCATCCAACCTGGCCTTGAACACTGCCAGGGATGGGGCATCTACAACTTCTCTGGGCAACCTGTTCCAGTGCCTCACCACCCTCATTATAAAAAATTTCTTCCTTATATCTAATCGAAATCTCCCATCTTCCAGTCTAAAGCCATTGCCTCTTGTCCTATCACTACACACCCTTGTAAAAAGGTCACCTGCAAAAAAAAAGGTAACCTGTAAAAAGTTTACAAAGGCTCTTTGTAAAAAGATAGGTCACTGCAAGTGTCTTGCCCACTGCTGTGAGCCAGTGCTCAGAAATAAACACAGCCCTAGCTTTCATCAAGGCACTGGAGGTTTTTTTTTCCATCTTACACAGTCTGAACCATTAAGGTTCAAGATAGTTGCAGATGTACCTTCTGTCCTTGCCTTGCTGATGAGGGAACAAGCTTGGTCCTGTTTGTTCTGGGAAACCTTTGCAGGAAAGATCCTTGCAGACACTGTTAAAAAAAAAAAAAATGACCATACATAATAAAATAAATCAAAGATCTTAAATATAATGAATTCTGCAGCTAACTCTGGAAAGTATTTCAGGCAGTTATGGAAAGCAAGAGCAGGGCTGCAGGGTGGGATGAATTTACATGATCATCTGCAGCAGGAGCTGTCCTGCTCCTTCAAATATTTTTCTCTTCTCCTGCTAAAGATGGAAATGCAGTAAAAAACCCTGACTCCTCTGGGATACAGCTTCTCTGGACAGCTGCTGGGCATTTTGGATAGTTTTGCATCCACATAGTGCAGGGCTTTGGAATCAGAGAAAGAAACACAGCTGGTCTGCGAGCTGTGCTTTTCTGGTTGAGCAGCAGAACTCCCCTGTAAACAGGTTCAAGGATCCTTTCATCCATTGCAGATGCTAAATTCAAACACGGGGTAAGGAGAAACAACTTGAGAAAGCCTAGAAAGCCAGCTTTGACTGCAGGTCTACATGCCAGAGACCTTAGGTTCTTCAAAAACAGTACATCCGATGCCCTGCAGTCACAGCCTCCCCTCCAAAATCGAAGGAGACTGAGTTCAATGTGCTGACATATTTATGTTGTAAGATTTCTGCATAAGAGAAGTTGTATGTTGGCTGTTTGTGGCATGGGTCCAGTGTTTGGGAACTAGGATGTGAAAACACATCTCTAGTAAATGGACTCATTCAACCGAAATTGTTTTGGATCAGATCTTGTCTAAGGGTGTGATTTACAGATCTCATCTAATGCCAACCGGAGCCAGGATGAAGATTCTCCTTGAATTCAAAAAGCACAGGACTAATCTGAGTCACCTCATCATGTGCTCATTGCTCTGGAAAACCACTGGATATCATAGTGAATGAAAAATAATAACAGTAAAGTTATTATTTTAAACAAAGTGCATATTTTACAGCAACTTGCTTTACTAACCACCACCAGATTTCAGGTTACCTGTCGCAGGAGAGACAAGAAATTCCCTCCTTGATGTTTTCTTTGCGACTTTTGTGTCTTGCTTAAACAGAGGAATTCACTAAGCAGAGATTCAACCCAAAATCGAGATCCCAAGACTAAGTCCTCCAGGAAGAACTGGCTCAAGTTAATCAGTTCTTCTGCCTTTTGCAACATTTGCCTTTTACAGCACAAAACCAATGTTTGCATGTTGGATGATGTATTGGGCTGCAACTCACACTGTCTGGTTTCCTGGGTAGGATCCTAAGAAAAAGTAACACAAGTCTTACGGCTTTTATTCCTCCCTCCCATTGAATTTCCAGTATAATCATTATGGACTCTCTTGTGTATCTCTTGAAGCGACCAAGAACTTGGCAGTCTCTGCACTTGACTTTTATCCCGAAGAAAGAGTGTGCATGTTTCTCATGAGAGACCAGCTCAGAGAGCAACAAAAAACTTTTAAGACAGTTGTTTTTTAGCAATCTTTGGGAAGAAACACTGTAGGTTAGCACAGGGGCAGATTTTACTGAGTTTTCCAGGCTAAAGTCAAGCTTCTTCCTGAATCCTAAGAAGGTTTATTTGCTGCAATACTCATTGCATTATTTTTAATCCCAACACCCCTTTTCCTGCACACCCAAGTGTTTTTCTGGAAGGAAACACCTCCATTAATCCAGAGTCAAACATAGCCAGAGGATCAAGCCCTCTTCTGAAGTTTTTTTTGTACCTGTGAGGCTAAATCATGCTCCTAACCTGTAGTTCTGCAGCTGAGATTGTGTCATAAATCGGAAACAGAGTCCTCGAGACGGTTATTAGCTTAAAGTTAGGTAGCATTTGCGGTTCCAGAAACATCCCAGGAGAGGCAACTGAGGTCTCTTTTAGGATGACTGTCTGCAGCCTGAATCGAAATAATATCTCTACTGCAGCTGTAAAAAATGCATTAAAGGAAGTAGAAATGATGTCTTAGCTATAACATTTATAAAACATCAAGGATGCCTTGTGAAGGAACCTGTGGTTTTCCAATGCTAATGGAAGAAAGGCTCAGGAGCGGTGAATATTCACCAGATCTTGGCAAATTAGCATTTTATTTCAAGACTTTCAATGAGCGACAGAACTCGGGAAAATAATCAAGGTCCTGTCTGGTTCATGCTACATGAATTTAGTGAATATTTAACATTTCACCAATCGGGTAGGTCTCCATTTCCTAACTGATCTTTTTGCATAAATAGTTATCCAGGCAGTCAGATTCCTACATCCAGCAAAAGATCTGAAAGGACTCATCCAAACTCATGACCGTGCAGAAAAAAAGGCTTCCTTTTCCCTGGGGAAATCTCAGAGAGATGGAAGAGTGATACAGAACAAAACCAGATTTGATTTGATTTTTTTTTCCCTCTTTACTCTTTTTTTGTTTTTTTTTCCTGAGGAGGAGTCTGATCCCCCTGAAGTGGAAAGGTGTGAGAGGTGGAAAGGCAAGAGCTGCTGCCTCAACACCATCCTTGCCTGAAATAAGTCCAAGTTGGGTCTGGCCTCAAAGGTCAGTGAGAGGATAGTGGAGTAACCACGTTTCAATGATCAGCAGAAATTGATTGACAAGCCAAAACATTCTAAGCAGTGCCTCCAAAGCAAGGTTAGGAGTCAGATCTCTGAAAGCCTAAGGCTAGGACACTGCCTGTCTGTCCAATAAATAACGGTGTATCACATGGAGACACTGGAGATACAGGAGGGGTAAAAAAAAAAAAGCATAGTAGCCCAGAAAATGTAGTTCATGGAGAACTCAGGAAATCAACTCCTCCGTCTTAGAATTTAGGAGATCAATTCATCCATCCTCCCACCCTAGAGAAGAAACTACCTAGTTGTCCTTTAGAGAAGACTATCTAAAAAGATGGATGTTCTTAAAATCCCCCAGTGGCAGAATTTCTCCCTCTGCCCCCAGAAACTTATTGCATCTCTTAACCATCCTTATGCCTGGAAACGGTGTCCTGATGCCAACCCAAATCCACTCTGTTGCAATTCACATCTCGGGAGTTCTGCCCAGGTTGCAATGGCCACAAATTCAAACATCATCTCAAGTTTAAAGGAACTTGGATCTGGCCATCCCATTCTTACCAAAGATGTGCCCAAGCCACAAATCTGAACATAGTATGCTCCAAAGTTCAGCCTCGTGCTACAGAAAACAACTTGAAATTGTACTGTAATTTGGTTTACGATTTGAGAAGAAAGTTCAATTTTCAAGAAAGAAATTGATCTGAAAAGCAAATTTTGAGTCTTTCAGTCAGTTCTACTCTTGTCTAAATAGCCACAAACCTGAGGATCATCGTACCCCCCCAAACACCATGTTTCAGGTGTAAACTGCTGGTGTGATGACTGTCCCACTTGCATAGCACCCACAAGAGAACTCTGATCTCAGGTGGGGTCTCCTGGCATTGCAGTGTTACAAATAATAATTGAATATCCTAATAAAATGGACCCACTCAGGAAATCTAGAGCTGCCTCTAAGTATGCTTAGGCAGTTGCTTGTACTCCAGTTAGATGTTCCTTGATTGGCTTTCTCCTGTCATCTGTCAGGACACAGCTATATGGGATACCTCCATTTCAGTAGCAAAGTTGATTCAAGAAACACCTATCTCTTGCCCCAGCTCTGCAGTTCACCACCCTCATCAGTTGTACCAGGTCAATGGAGTTCCCCTAGACACAAGATCAGCAAAGTTAAAGGTGCACCAAACTATGCTGGTAATTACTTGCAGGGCTGCTGCCCCTTCTGGGCATGGTTATAAGGTGTCCTCAAAATGTGAAGAATTGAAAGATTTGCAGTTGTCCTCCAGTTTACTCAGAGGAAGAGCAAAATGATTTATTGACTGACCCATGGTAATGTTCAAGTACCGTAGCAAAGTCAGCCACTGAAACTGGAGTTTCAGCCCGCTTTCTTAATCATTAAGTCATCCTTCCATTAAGCTGGAGTCCCACCAGTGGTACATGAACTGTTTGGTCTAAGATGGGATCCCACTCCAGGGGATCAGCAAGGTAGAAAGGCAATTTCTCAGCTGTCGTGAGCTCTGTGCAGTCTGAGGAGTGGGGTCTGGCCTCCTCTTCCTACCACTGGTAAGGATGAACTCCCCTGCCATGAATTAAGTCTGTAGCTGCTGAGATGGTGATGGTGTAGAACCATCATCTCTGTAGGGATGTAGGGTGACAATATGAGCCTGTGAGGGTCAGCCCTGATGTAGGACAGCCATCCCCATAGGGATGGTGGCACGTGTAGGAGGTTCCTTTGTGGTGCTGTAGGACTCTCTACTTTTGCCTTCTACCATAGGGACAACCATGCAGGGCAAATGGAATGTACTCAAAGGGCTGATTTGCACAGCTGAGATGTTCTGAATGAGGGGAGGGAAAAACGAAGGCTGAGATTTGCCTCTTTCTGCATATCAACACAGCTTGGCACAGACCTGAAAGCCACTGTCACCTGCCTCTTTGGCTTAAAGGGCTGGGGGTGAGCTGGGCAAGCGACGTTTGAGAGCCTCAGCTTCAAGCCAGACACAGCATGCTAACAATAACACAGGCCCTGTAAGGTCTGAGATTGTTCCCATTCAGAGCAAGACATCGGACATCTCATAATAACACAGCTAAAACACTTACTGAAAACACAGAAGAGTTATCTCGACAATTACTCCTTGGAGTATCCTACAATACAAAGTCTTGGCTGATATAAAAATTGGTGCTGACCTCTTGCTTTGAATATAACCTAGAACTGACTGTTAAATGTGCTAGGCCTTGCAAAAATGGACAATTCAGCAAGGATAAGGTCTATCTACTATTCATTCAGCAGGGATCATTGCTGCTGGCAGCAGGAATAAAGCCTGTTCCAAGTTAAAGGAGGTTTTCTCAAGAGACCTTGTTTTCATAAGCAATGTCTCCATCAGATGAGAAATAAAATCAGATGAAGAGTTTACATGAGTGACATCCTGGAAAGGGCAGTTTCCTGAGCCCCCCTCCAACTTACCACAACAACCATCTGCAGACCTACCACTGCCCACTCTTCATCCCTACCATCACACTGGAGACCTTGGGGGTACAAAACATCTGAGCACTTATGGGGCAAGTGAGTTGAAGAGAACGATGTTGTGCTGTTGTAAAAATCAGCGTACATGATTTTGTGACTCTTTTGTGACACGTGGGGCCATGACTGACCTGCCTGCCGATGGACCAGACATACTTCATCTGCTGGCTGACCAGAATGGGTCAGAGGAAGATGTCCTTCAGGAGGCTACTTCTCTCCAATGGCTGTGAAAGGAGCCAAGAGACAACTCAACAAGGAACACCTGAAGCCAGGTGAGATGGATCCCACCCAAGAGTAGCTTATACGGGGCATGGACAGGCTTTTTCATCCTGCGATTGTACCAGGACTACTCTAAGGGCATCCAAGGCCATGGCAACACTACAAAAAAAAGTAACAGACCTAAAAAAAGAATAATACTTGGGCTTTGGACGTGGAGAGGAATGCTGTTTCCTGCACTATTATTTCCTTCTTAGCTCGGTGCAAGGAGCAGCAAATGCAAATAAGCTGGAGTGCCATGTATCCCACCTGATCCTGAGCCAGCAACTCTTCAGAGCTACTTGAAAAACGTGTCCTCCCTCCAGGTCTGTTTTGAAATCAGAGCTCCACCACACCGAGGGCTCTGCTTGTAACCAGTGCCTCAGACATCTCAGCCAGCTGCGGGTGGGAAGGGTGACATAGAATCATAGAATGGTTAGGGTTAGAAGGGACCTTAAAGATCATCTAGTTCCAACCCCCCTGCCATGGGCAGGGAAACCCTTCACTACACCAGGTTGCCCAAAGCCTCATCCAACCTGGCCTTGAACACTTCCAGGGATGAGGCATCTACAACTTCTCTGGGCAACCTGTTCCACTGCCTCACCACTCTCAGAGTGAAAAATTTCGTTCTTATATCTAACCTAAATCTGCCCTCTTTCAGTTTAAATCCATTGCTCTTTGTCCTGTCACTACACACCCTTGTAAAAAGTCCCTCTCCAGCTTTCCTGTAGGCCCCCTTTAGGTACTGGAAGGCTGCAATAAGATCACCCCGGAGCCTTCTCTTCTCCAGGCTGAACAGTCCCAACTCTCTCAGCCTGTCTCAATAGCAGAGGTGCTCCAGCCCTCGGATCGTCTTCGTGGCCTCCTCTGGACTCGTTCCAGCAGCTCCATGTCCTTCTTGTGTTGGGGACCCCAGAGCTGAACGCAGTATTCCAGATGGGGTCTCACAAGAGCAGAGTAGAGGGGCAGAATCCCCTCCCTCAACCTGCTGCCCACGCTCATTTTGTTACAGCCCAGGACACGGTTGGCTTTCTGGGCTGCCAGCGCACATTGCCGGCTCATGTTGAGCTTCTCATCCACCAGCACTCCCAAGTCCTTCTCCTCAGGGCTGCTCTCAATCCATTCTCCACCCAGCCTGTACTTGTGCTTGGGATTGCCCCGACCCACGTGCAGGACCTTGCACTTGGATGACATGCAGATGGTTGTCATCAGCCATTGCAATGGGCTGGACAATTCCCAGTGCTGCAAAACACCCTTTTTTGTAACAAAAAAAAATGATTTTTCAAGCAAAGACAAAAAAAAAAAAAAGAGGCATATTGTCCTCAAGGAATATGGACAGCCTTTTGCAATGGAAAAGAAGTACCGAAGGTCAGGAAGAAAATGAATGGGGTCTCAACACTCATGAGGTAAACCAAAGCAGGATTACTGGGAAAAAAAATAAAAAAGCACTCTAATCTATCTCAGCGTCATGATTCTATGTTCATGCACTTATTTTACATGTTTTCTGGCATCCACCACTGCTGATTTCTCTAACCACATCTGTCTAGCCCAAAATGCTTGCGCTGATCCGTGGTGCTACTTTTACTGCTGCTGCTCTTCAATGATGTGTTGGGCCCACATGCCACACCCAAACAACATAGGAATGGCACAGAAGATGCTCTGGTATCCCAGCTGTGATATCCGCAGTCAAGGTTAGGCTTTAAGGACTAATGAGATGTCCTCGCCTGCCCTGACTTCAGTGGTGATGGGCTCCACCACTGCTACAACATGAGTGAATGAAAAAACTCTCTTTGACCCCAAAATGAACATCTGATTTTCTCAATCACTGTCTTGTCAGCCAGAAAAGATGCATAAATAGCTCATAATGGTGCCATCCTTTTGAGAAACAAACAAGTAGATGTGAAGAAGAACTTTCTCTGACTTTTTTTCTAATAATATTTCTAATTTCTAAAACTTTCTCTGTGCTGGAATAGTTTTGCTACAATCCTTGTCCCTCCAATGACACCTATTATTCCTGTGGGGTTTTCTGAGGGAAAAAATATCCCTTTTCCTTTCTAATTCTATTTTCTCAAATGCCTTTCATTCTTCTTGCCTTTCTCCAGGCTCCAGCATGTGTACATCTTTGTGCAATAGCAAAACTGCCCTGAGCTCAGCAACTACCCCAAATTTTCTATAAAACACTCCAGATAACCTCCCAGAACAGGACGTGCTTTCCTCACAACATCTTTTTTGCTATTGACTCACATTTATCTGCAGGCCATTTACATTTCCTGATCCTTTTTCCAGCCAGGTATGCCACCTGCTGCCTCCTTTCCCCCCTATCACTCATTGCATTTCGTTCTATCGACTTTGGAACCATCCCTTCAGTCGAACAAAATAATTTCTAATTCTCACCCTGACCTCACAAATGTTTGCAAACTCTTCTAGCTTGATATCCTCAACTGTCACCTAAGGGTGTGATTTATCTTAACCAACCTTAGGTGCTGTCATGGTTTAGGCCGATCTGGCAACTAAACTCCACACGACCGCTCTCTCACTCCTTCCGCTGTGAAGCGGAGAGGAGAAAAATGTAATAAAAGGACTGAGGGTGGAGACAAGAACAGAGAAACGGCCACACCGACACCAGGTCAGTGAAGATGGAACGGGACGAGGTGCTGGAGCTGAGTTTCCCCTGCAACCGGTGGCAAGACGGCAGGTGGCCCCCCTGCAGCCAGGGATGGACTCGGTGGAGCAGAGACCCACTCGCGGCCCGTGGAGAAGCCACGTTGGAGAAGAGATGCCTGAGCCTGAGAGAGGTTGTGGAGCAGGGGATGCACGACAAGGTAGAGACGTATCTAGAGTCCATGTGACGACCCACGCCGGAGCGAGTGGCAACAGCTCTCTAAGAATCCGAGGCTGCGGTAAAGCCCACACTGGAGCGATCCTATGGGGAAGGATTGCATCCTGCATTTCTCTCAGATCTCTCAGATCTGTCCACTGGAGCAAGGGAAAAAGGGTGTAAGGACTCCTCCTCCTTTAAGAAAACCAGTTACTTGAGAGGATAAAAAAGAAAACAAAGCCAGATCTTAAAAACAACACCTCCCCACCCCCCTTTCCTTTTCTTCCCGGCTCTACCTCCTCCCCCAGTGGCGTAGGGGGCAGGGAATGGGGGAGTGCAGGTCAGTTCATCCCATGTCGTTACTGTCGCTCCCTCCCCTCTCCTCACTCCCAGGCAAAGCACCTTTTCCGGTTCCTTTGTCCCAACTTAAACAGGGCAATTTGCAGAGGTTCGGACTGGCTCAACCCCAAGGGGGATGGGAGTCCGATCTGGTGGCCAGAACCGGGTCTGACCCGGTTCCGAAACGAGGGAAATCACAGGGCGCAAATCCCCTCTCCTGCTGCCAGAACCCCTTCACACGAACCCAGCACAGGTGCCAGCCTCAGAGCTGTTGCACCTCTTCTCATGCAGCAGTAAACAGCTTTTTGAGCAGCTGGGGGGTTGTCAGGAGGCAGTGCTGCTGCAGAGCTCACATGAGTTATATATTCCCTGCTTATTTATGAGACAGTCACCGGGGAAGCAAGAAAACCCTTCCTCAAGTCAAGATACAGCTGGTCTCCTACCTCCTCCTACCCAGCAGGCCAGCTGTCCTCTCAAAGTAGAGAATGAAACTGGCTTGACATGATTTGTTCTTGTCAGATCCACGTTAGCTGGTTTTTATTACCTTATTGTCCTCTAGGTGCTTATAAAGGGAATGTTTGGTCATTTTTAATAGTATCTTCCTGGCTATCAGAATAAAGCTGGTCAGTCTCTGATTCCCCAGGCTCTTATTCCTGTCCTTATCACAGACAGGGACAGTGGTTGCCCTTCTCCAGTCTTCCAAAAACTCCTCGCCAAGTCCTCTGGCATAACCCCTGAGGAGTCAGGCTTTACTCTGCTCATTCCACAGCTCCTCTTGCACAGGTTTCTTCAGGTCTTTGGATGCATCAAACTTGCCTCCCGTCATCTTTTAACCTGTTCTTGCCCTGCTCCATCTCTGCTCCTGCTGTTTCAAATTAACTTCACTTCCTAGCTGGGCACAGCTAATCCTTTTTTTGAAGGGGGGAAAAAAAAAAAAAAGGAGGTATTTTCTGTGGTTTCCATTATTTGTTTTTTCACCCTCTGAGAACTGACAGATTTACTCCGTCCTTCATTTTCCTCTTGTTTTCACTCATGTACAGAATTGCCTGGATTGGTTTTTGTGTCCTTTGTTACTTGAAACTGTTTTGGTGTCTTGGCTTTTCTGATTTTAAGCTTACACAAATGGCCTAATATTTAAATTACATTTTCTTGGATCTTTATTTTCTTTAATGACTCCTTTATCAATTCCTAGCTCTTAGGAAATCTCTTGCATAACTGCTTACTTGGTTTCCTTTTTCTTACTTCGCTGTTTTGTCAAATGTCATCAATATTTCTCACCAATATTTCTGTCAGATCACAAGGATCAAGGGATAGATTGAAGTAAATCAGCACAAATTTACCAATGCACTGTGACCTCTCCGGACGTTTGTCCAACCAAGGTTAAGGAAAAAGAGAAGGATCTCAGCACTTACCTTCTCTTTTCTGCCATCGCATCTCTGAACAAATAAGGGAGCATATTTACTCTCTGAACTTTCCCACTTGGAAAATAGCTTTGCACCCACTCAGGATAAAATCCACAGCCCTAAAGGAAAATTTCCTTAAGGAAAATGAAGTGTTGAGCTGTGGCACCTGAGGGCACTGACTCAAGATTTGGGTTTAGCTGCCCTGATAGTCACAGCTCACGTTGTATCTTGCCCAGTTTGCAGCTTGCATCATTTGTGACGGGGGGATGCACGCTTTGGGAATGGTGCTGAGTATAAACAGGATCCAGTACATCCCTGGGCATTTGCATAGAGATGGAAAACCCTGGGGAACAAAGCAGGGAGATAGCTGTGGGTATCTTAATGGCCAAAATAATATAGCAGAATTTAGTAGCCAGAGCTTCCAGGCTCCACCTCGGATACAGCCGAGCCTTCTAAGGGCTTTTTGCAGTCAAAATCTGAATATTTTGAAGTGCAAATCATGCTTTTGGTAAAGAAAAGCTGTGATTTCACAGTGGAGTGTGGAGCAGCAGTATCTGCTAAAGCATGTCTGCCTCTTCCTGCAACGAGGGGTGAAATCAAGAGGGTTTTTTTTCTTTATTACCCTCTTATAGCCTGAGTGTTTTCACACATGTGAAGTACTGTGCTCTCTTGTAAATGTATCAGCGCTTGAAAATAGGGCCTCAGATCACTTTGCACTGCTGAATGCAGCAGCAGGGAGAAATCACCGTTAATTGGGCTAACAGGAAAAGGGAGGAGACACAACTGGTTTGAAGAAACCCTTAGGAAAACTTTCCCCTTGTGCCCACAAATGCAACCCACCAATGCCACCTCTTACAGATAATTTGCAGGTTATTCATAGAAAATGAAATTTTGTTTAAGAAATACCGATCTGGTTTAAATGTCTTTTTTTTTTTTTTCCCCCCCTGTGTGTTCACCAATTGCTGTGCTGTACCTGTGCAAATAGAGTCTGAGGCAATTCCCGGGTGGAAAATTACCATCCAGCAACCAATTCTTGAAAGTGGTTCTTTAGCAGCAGCCTAGGAAATTTGAGAAAATACAAAGTGTTAGAGCCTGAGTAAATCTGTGTTAAGTTAGGTATTTGCTTAATAGGGGCTTCCACATACAGTCTGTTGAACTGGCTCATGTAAGAGTACCAACTTGAATATTTGATTTAGAATTTAATATAAAGGCAACTGATTGCAAAACACAAACAGATTTACTAACCCAGGAGAATCAACCTTTTTATGAAACTAACAATTACACATATAAAATCAGCTGAAAACAAGTTAGCAAGATCAAACCTCCAGCCTGCTGGCTGCGCTCATGATTAAACCATGATCACAGTCGGTGAGCTAAACAAACATCTATCAACCTAAAATTCAATTCACCCTCGAGAAAGGGAGGGAGTATTTCTGACGGGGGTTATTTCAGTGGTGTGGAGTCAGCATGTTGGTACCAGGGGATGCACTGGCTCAGCTGAGGGGCTGGAGAAATTCAGCACAGGCACCAACGGGCAGCTGGAGGAGCAAGAAGCCTCCATCCAGCCTGTCTGGCCAGGGCTAACGTCTGCCCAAACTGCCTGGCACCAATGACCACACCAGGACAGGGGATTCCCAAGCCCATATATAACACAATTCCCTCCTGTGTTGTAATCAGGATCTGCTTGGGAAGCAGGCCAGCTCCTGTGGTTTTCTTAAGTGTCTCATAACATTTACTGCTGTTTTTCAGGCCATCGCTCAGAGTCATATGACATGATGAGATTTGCAGCCCGTTTTTGTAACTAAATGCAGGCTCCTACCTCTCTAAGACAAGGAGGAAAACTCGGGTGCGTGACCTCAGTGCTCCCTAAAGACAGCCTCAGATATACTGAAAAGAGAGTGAAAATGAAGCCCGCCCTCTGGCAAAGAGGCTGTAAAGGAGGATGGGTCCAGTATAACACAGAGCAGCAAAAAAAACAGGTTTGAGGCTGCAGTTTGAGGTTCTGACCCCATCAGCAGACTCTGCAATGTCTCAGATCATCTTGCCACAGACCACAGGAATAGGAGCGTAGGGTAATTTGGGTTGGAAAGGACCTGGGGAGGTGTCTGGTCCAGCTTCCTACTTAAAGTAGGGTCAGCTCTGAAATCAGATCAAAGATGCTCAGAGTTTAATCCAGTCTTGAAAACCATCCCTGGAAGTGTTCACGGCCAGGTTGGATGAGGCTTTGGGCAACCTGGTGTAGTGGAGGGTGTCCCTGCCCATGGCAGGGGGGTTGGAACTAGATGATCTTTGAGATCCCTTCCAACCCAAACCATTCTATGGTTCTATGATCTCCAACGACAGAGCCTGTTCAGCCTCGCTGGGCAGCCTGTGTCACTGCTGTCCCAGAGAAAAAGTTTTTCCTGACATTCAGCCAGATCCTCTCTTGTTTCAATTGGTGCCCATTGTTCCTTGTCCTCCCACCATGTACCGCTGGAAGCACCTGGCTCTGTCTTCCTGATGTCCTCCTCAAAGGGATGAGCAGGCTGCCACGGGCTGATCCTAAGCTATCTCATCTCCAACTCCCTCAGCCTCTCTAACCAGGGCAAGTGCTCCATCCCTGAGCATTCTGGGAACTCCCAACCCAGTACTCTCAAACCTCTCAGGGCTGACTCCGTATTCTCCCAGCCCAGCACACCTAAAGCCTTGCTGAGACTATATCTTCACCCCATGCCTGCACCCCGACCCTGCTGTCCGCCCCCACGCCCCAAAACCAGCATCCCCAAAGCCCTGCTGGGGTGATTTCATGTGCCCTCCCCAATTCTCACAAGCCCTGGTGGGACTCACTCCGTCTTCCCCAGCCTAGTACCCCCAGTCCCGCCCGGCAACCCTCCTACCCTTCCTACACTGGTACCCAAAATCCCATCAAGACTACCCCCAGACCAGCATCCCATGCCTTGCCAGGACCCTCTTCAGCTTGGTACCCGAGACTTGCTGGCCCCCTCAATCCAGCCTGGCACCCCAAACCCTGTCAGGACCGCTGCAACATAGCACCCCAAATTCCAGTAGGATCTACCCAACCTAGCATCCCAATACCTGTAAGAATCCCCCATCCCAGCACCCCAAACTTTGCTGGGATTCCCCCAACCCAGCACCTCAAACACTTCCAGGACCCCCTCAGCCCAGCATCCAAAACCCCACCAGGACCCCCACTCACCCTCCCCAGCCCTGCACACCAAACCTCACTGGGACACCCCCAGCCTGGCATCAAAAACCTGGACAGGACCTTCCCATCAGGGCATTCCAAACCCTGCCAGGACTCCCCCAACCTGGCACTCCAAACCTCACCAGGATTTCCCCCAGCCTGGCACCCCAAACCCTGCTGGGACTCTCCCAACCCTGCATCCCAAACCCTGCCAGGACTTCTCCAGCCAGGGCACCCCAAACCCTGCTGGGACTCTCCCAACCCTGCATCCCAAACCTTGCCAGGACTTCTCCAGCCAGGGCACCCCAAACCCTGCTGGGACTTCCCCATCCTGGCACTCCAAGCACCTCTGGACTCCCCCGGCCCAGCATCCCAAACCCCAACAGGACCCTCACCCATCCGGCTCATCACCCTTACCTCCAACTGGACTTCTCCACCCCAGCACCCCAAACCTTACCACAACTTCCCCAACCCGACACCTCAGTCCCCGATGGGACCCCCCCATCCCCATCCCCATCCTCATCCTCAGTCCCATCCCCATCCTCATCCTCATTCCCATCCCCATCCTCATCCTCATTCCCATCCCCATCCTCATACTCAACCCCATCCTCATTCCCATCCCCATCCTCGCACTTAGCCTCGTCCCCATCCTCATCCTCATCCCATCCTCACTCCCATCCCCATCCTCGCACTTAGCCCCATCCTCATCCTCATCCTCACACTCAACCCCATCCCCATCCTCACACTCAACCCCGTCCCCATCCTCACACTCAACCCCGTCCCCATCCTCATCCTCATCCCATCCTCATCCTCACACTCAACCCTATCCTCATCCCCATCCTCATCCTCACACTCACCCTAATCCCCATCCTCATCCTAATCCTCAACCCCATCCCCATTCCCATCTGCACACTCACACTCAACTCCATCCCCAATCCCAACCCCAACCCCAATCCTAATCCCAATTCCAACCCCAATCCCAATCTCAATCTCAATCCCAATCCCAACCCCAATCCCAACCCCAACCCCATCCCCAGTCCCAATCCCAACCCCAACCCCAACCCCAATCCCAATCCCAATCCCAATCCCAACCCCAACCCCAACCCCAACCCCAACCCCAACCCACCCCTGCCGGGCCCACCCCCGCCCCGCCCCGCCCCGCCCCTGCCCCCGGGTGTGGCCGCCGCCGGCGGGGGGCGGGCGGGGGGAGGCGGCGGCTCGGGGCCGCCTTTGTGCGCTGCGGGGCCGCCGACCTCCGCTCCGCTCCGCTCCCCCCGCCATGGCCGCCCCCCGCCCGGCGCACGGCTGCGGCAGCGGCGCGTTGCTGGGGCGCTTCGGCGTGTTGCTGCAGGCGCTGCTCGCCCTCTGCGCCTTCAGCACCCTCATGCGTGAGTACCGGGGGGTGCGCGGCCGGCCGGGGGCCTCTGCCCGCGGGGGTGGCCGCTGGGCACCGCCGTTACCTGCGGCGGGCTCCGGCCAGCGCTGCGCGGGGCTTCGGGCACCCGGTTACTTACGGGCGCCCAGTTCTGTGGGACCGACCTGTAGGATTTGGGGCGGTGGGTGCCGCGGTCCTGAGCCGGCGGTTGAGGCGCCAGATGCTCCTTCCTCAAACTCGTGTTGCCAGCCTTAATTAATCTGGGGATAACGAAGCACCGCGGAACCGCAGCTCTCGTCTGTTCAAACTGGTGCCGCTTCCACCCGCTTCGAAATTGCCGTGGAGAGTGAAAACTGGTGGTGGAACCCGGGGATTTATGAGGAAGAAGCTGCCGAAAATGGATGGGGCGGGTGTTGGCTCCAGCGCTGCTTGGTTGGAGCGGTAGTGCCCTTAGTTGCGTGGTGGTGTTTTGTTTGACTTTGCCCAAGCTGTAAAGTTTTGAGAGGCTGGGGAAGGGAGGCTACTGGGAGAATGTGTTTTGCTGGTGACTGCGAAGGGGTGGTAGTGAGAGAAAGGAGCTGAGAAAAAGTGGGGAACACTAATACTGAAAGATTCGAGAAAACCGACTGTTTTGTGCTGCAGCTGCCTTTTACTCGGAGCATCGTGTGTGTTGCTTCTCCTTAGGGTGAAGGGGCTCAACACGAGTTGAGTAACATGCCAGGACTTGATCTGTTTTCCTTGTTTAAAAGCCTGTGGCGACGGTGAACTAAAACTTCCAAGTTTTCTTGCTAAGTAGCTGCAGATTTTGAGGCTCACTTGTCCCTCTCTGCCTGCTGGAAACCACTTACAAAGGCTCCAGTGCTGCGGTTAAATCCGAGCTGCCAGGGAAAACTGCAACAAGTTCTTCCCGAGATAACTGATAGCTTTTTTCCAGCTGGAGCAGCCCAGTTGCAACACTTGACTGCTTGTGTTTCACCAAATACTGGCAGTAAGACTAGATTCATTTTGTGTGTCTGTTCCCCTTAGTGATGTCCACATCTGAGTTAATTGTCCCATAAAATTAAGGACATCAGTTAATCCTATCAAAATACTTCTGTGGATGAAGGCTGAGTAACCCCTGCTAGCAAATCATCAGCCCTGGGCCAACTGTTCTCCCTCTGGTGCAAGGGCTAATGTTTCCTTGAACATTGACAACCTCTTGGTTAATGAGGAGAAACCGAAAGCTGATCCTGTGTGGTTTCGTTGTGAATCCACTCAATGACTAAAGCTGTGAAGGAAACCACTGGCTGGGACCCCAAAAGCAGACGTGTTTACAGTTCTGGGACCTCAACCGCAGGACCTTCTCTGGCTGCAGCTGGGCTGGTGGTCTCTAATTCACTCCAGCTGTTGCTTATCTGTGCCCCCATTCACACACTCCCAGCTGGAGGCTTCCTCAGATCTGCTCTTGGGGCTGTTTCTATGCAGACTTCTAACCCACGACGGTTGTGGTGGGCTTACGAATGACTTCACGTTAGGCAGTAACTTGTTTTGAAGCGGCTTTTGGGCTATTCTTGATAGAACAAGAGGAAATGGGCATAAGCTTAGTCAGGGGAGATTCAGGTTGGATGTTAGGAAGCATTTCTTCCCTGAAAGGGTTGTCAGCCACTGGAATAGGCTGCCCAGGGAGGTGGTTGAGTCCCCATCCCTGGATGTGTTTAAGAATAGGGTGGATGATCTACTTGAGAATATGGTTTAATGGGGATTAGGGATGGTTGGACTCGATGATCTCTAAGGTCTTTTCCAACCTAGAAATCTATGAAATCTATGAAATCTATTCGTGCGGCCAGTTCAGTTGGCAGCCTCCTGGGGGGAAAAATGTTCCAGCAGCTGGGAGGTGTGGGAACCTCTACAGCTGGTGGTAATGTGTATGTAGAGTCAGAAACGTTCCTGAGAACCTTGATCACATCTTCACTCCATCCAGCCAAGCGTCAAGTTGGGCAATCCCAGCTGGATGACTACCTCATCTAGATCTTGGAGCACTACTGTCACTGGAGTCAGCATCAGCCTTTCTTTGGTACTTCTTCCTTCAGTGCTGTGACATTCCTGAGTGTGTATTTCTGTCGTTGGTATGTCTGTGATTTCTGTTTTAATGGGATGTTGCAGGCCACCTTGCTCAGTCTTAGAGGTCAATATGTGGAAATTCAATTCCTATCTGAACCCAAGACCAATACACCTTAGCTATAGGAGCATTCGAATTTGAATAGATAAGATTTCCAGATTGTGCAGACACTGCTGAGCACTTGGAAACATCTAGAAGAACTTGGACTAACAGTAATGTGGTGTTCTGCAAAGTTTCGCAGATGCGTGTGCATGGGATGTGCTCACAGAGTATGTACATCCACCATATAGGTCCTGAGTAAGGCCCATTGCAGGAAGGATAATGTATATGTTGTTATCAGAAGAGTTTGTGTCCTTGAATTTCTCTCTCTTGGAGCTGTGAAAAGACTGTCTCCTGCCAATCTGGTGGGAGAACCCAACAGAGGAGGAAGTCAGTCTTGGATGGTTGTCTGAGTTGATGCTCCATGTCCAGCGTGTGTCTGGGTTGTAGGAAGCACAGCTCATATGCAGTCCTGGAAGAGAATATAGTGGCAAAATGGAGCTGTCACCTATGGTTTCAAGTTTTATTGCAACAGCCCACTAGGTTTCTTGAGGCCAGTTTAGCCTGTTGAAAAGACTACAAAAAAGGTCAATTTAGAGCAAAAGTTTAGGGCAGCAGAGGGAATACTTGTTTCCCTGTAATGGGATGAGTGGGATGGTTGCTCCCCATTGCTGTGGGGTACATGAAATGGGTCTTTCATGTGATGAAAACAGAATGATAGAATGGTTTGGATTGGAAGTGATCTTAAAGATCAACTGGTTCCAACACCCTTTAGTGTGGTTATGTTAGTCTGGCCCATTACCATGAGTAATAATGATGACAGAGTTCGTTTGAGCCTCCAAATCTTGCATTTCCAGCAAGAAGGTCTTTATGGCTGTAGTTGAGCCTAACTCCAGTGTGGTCCAGGCTTTGCTCTGGGTGCAGCTTTACCTCGTTTGGTAATCAAATGAAAATGGTTTGTTATCCTTCCCACCTGTCTGCAGCGGCTTTGGAGGTGCTTTGGCTGTAAGGAAGTTGCTCCAAGAACTAAGACACACTTGAAAGAAGAGACCGTAAAGCCCAGCAGCTCTGTGCGTGTGGCAATCCAGTTTCCAGTGCAAGAACTTGCCCTTGGGGAGGTCACGAGGTGGAGGAGCGTGAATGATTGTGCAGTCCCATCTGAAGCAGTTTTTAATGCTCTGCCTTGATCATCACTCAGCTGAGTGGAAAAAGCACGTTCCAGTTATCTCAGCTGCAGATGCTGGGTGTGATTTGGGGTTGAGTCCCTGTTGTTGCTGCTATTGAAGTTTAAAACTCTTTTTTTTTTTTTTTTTTTTAGGTTGTAGACTAGCAAAACTTATCCAGATT
Organism: Tauraco erythrolophus; assembly: GCF_009769465.1. Lineage (NCBI taxonomy): Eukaryota > Metazoa > Chordata > Aves > Musophagiformes > Musophagidae > Tauraco > Tauraco erythrolophus. The sequence goes on from NC_141468.1 coordinate 4,832,621, forward strand.
TGCAACCTGGATGGCAAAACCCTTTGATATGGGGGAGATCTTGTGTAGAAATTTTAGCTGTAGCCACACTTGTGGATTAACTGGAGTAAAAGAGAAACAGGTTTTGGGAGTTAAAGGGTCTTTTTCTCCACTGTAAATAGAAAAAACTTTTCTTGAAGCTAGTATACTTGTTTTCTACCCCACCACAAACAGTGTGGAGGACATCTAAGAACATTTATTTCTCTTCCAACTTCCCCTCCTCCTGAAACTCTCTTGGCAGCCTTCTGAGCTCCTGGGTGAGAGGTTTTGTGGCACTTGTGCTGCAGATGTCAAAATAGACTTAGCTCTTGGAGAGAGTTCGTACTGCCAGGCAAGGAGTCTTTACTGGGCTGAGCTCCATAGCACTCTTCACACAGTGAAACCTGGTTTCCAGCTTGACTTTTGAAAAATATCTTGATCCTGCCTCATATGACAGCAGCATCCCTTGATCTCCTCTTCCTCATCGCTGCTGGATGTGTTTTTCCAGCACATCTTGCCTTGAGCTTAGCTTAAGAAGGCAGAGCTGTTTGTGGTTGGGATGCTGGTGCTGACCCTGCAGGCAGGGCTCGGTGATGGAGGTGTACTGTTAGCAAGCAGGGTGATTGTTTTATGCTCTAGTCCAAGTAGCTTGTCCTGAGGCAGGACCACAGAATAGGAATTTGCCAGATTGACTGTAGAAGAAGTGGTGGCTCTTGACTGTGGTGGAAAATCCATGGTAAAGAATAGAAGTATCGCCACATTGCTGGTGTTTTCCTGGTCCCCATGGACTTAAACACCTGACCTTCCAGTACATTTTTCTCCAGGATGGTGGGTAATGGGTTAGTGAAAATGGGAAAACAACATCCCAGTGTATGGGAGCATCCGAACTTTGAAAGGGATTGGTGGAAGCTGTGGTACTCACCTCCATCAGATAAATCAAACTTAAGCAACCTTTTGTGACTTTTTAGTAGGCCAGGGGTAATGGTTTTAAACTAAAGGAGAGTAGGTTCAGACTGGATATAAGGAAGATATTTTTTACAATGCAGGTGGTGAGACACTGGCACAGGTTGCCCAGAGAGGTGGTAGATGCCCCGTCCCTGGAAACATTCAAGGTCAGGTTGGATGGGGCTCTGAACAACCTGATCTAGTTGCAGATGGCCCTCCTCATGGCACAGGTCTTGGACTAAATGACCTTTAAAGGTCCCTTCCAACCCAAACCACTCTATGATGCTGCCCCAGTGCTAAGTTCAGTTTTTCTTCTGCTTCAGTACATCTGAAAACTGGCTGAGCTTGAAAACGTACGTTGTGCTTTGTAAGCTGGAGGGTCCGTGCAGCACTTGATGTGCTTTGTTAAGCTGAGCGTGGCTTTCTACAAAGCTTTTGAATTTCAGCTGTTGACTACGTTGACCTCTTCTTGGAAGTCACCTCTTGAACAGCTGAACCGAGCAGTGAAAGCTGTGTGCTAAGCGAGGAGTGTGAGGTTCCTGGCTGCTGAAGGAGCATGTGGGTTGGGTGAGCTGAGAAATGAGCTGGCAAACTAGAACCGCCTGAAAAGTCATCTGTAAGCCCAGGGCTGCGCAGTGCCTTGTGCCTTGCTCAACTGGTTCTGCAACGTGATGAACAATTGATATTCTAGGTGACTTTGTACGAAAAAACTTATAGGGAATCTAGTCTTCTGTAATTAAGAGATGGAGCAAGTAATGCTTCACGGAGGAGTCTGTTAAACTTCCAGCTGTTTGTTTTTTTTAACAGTATTTGTGAGAAAACTGTATGGCAAACAGACTTTCAGTTGAAGTACCAGCCCAGTTGCATGACTTAATTCTTCAGGTGTTGTTCTCTTAGTGCTCTTAAGATAAAGCATTCCTTGTTTAAACTCCATTTTTTCAAAGGAGTGACCTGAAATCTAGTGATGGTTTATGTGGAGAGAGTCACTACTGCCTCCCCCAAGGTGGAGTTAAATAAAATACTCTGCATTTGAGCTAGAGCCTATCCCAAATCCAGGTTTCCTATAAGATCTACTATGTCATCAAATAATACGCCCTGTTCTCCTTGTGTGAAGCATGACTAATGGTTGCTATCTCAAAACTATGGTTTATGACCACCTGGCACTTGGTTATAATGATGCCATGGGCTAGAAATAAGATACACAGCATAGCGTTCAAAACTGAGAACCATACCAAAGTACTGCATGGTGTTCACTCGGACAGTTAACGTGTCCAGATGGATGAATGTTCCATCTGGAGTTCTTGGTATGTCTCTGCAGGGTGGATGATGGGGAAAGTGGTGCTGCTCTGTGGGTTCCAGAGCTTCCCTTGTGTCAGACCTGCAGATGATTCTGGATTTGTAGAGGGAGTGGGAATAGATGGGTTAAGCAACGTCAGGAACTTCACAAGAAAGGGGAGAGGAGCAACTGTTAGGTGGGATCTCAGGAAGGAGGGATCATAGAATCATAGAATGGTTTGAGTTGGAAGGGACCTCAAAGATCAACTAGTTCTAACCCTCCTACCATGGGCAGGGACACCCTCCACTACACCAGGTTGTTCAAAGCCTCACTCAACCTGGCCTTGAACACTTTCAGGGATGGGGCATTCAAAACTCTTCTAGGCAACCTGTTCCAGTGTTTCACCACCCTCAATGTAAAAAATTTTTTTCCTTGGACCTAATCTAAATCTCCCCTCTTTCAGTTTAAAGCCATTGCCCCTTGTCCTATCACTACATGCCCTTGTAAAAAGTCCCTCTCCAGCTTTCTTGTAGGCCCCTTTAGGTACTGGAAGGCTGCTAGAAGGTCTCCCTGGAGCCTTCTGTTCTCGAGGCTGAACAACCCCAACTCTTTCGGCCTGTCTTCATAGCAGAGGTGTTCCAGCCCTCAGATCATCTTTGCGGCCCTCCTCTGGACACTCTCCAGCAGCTCCATGACCTTCTTGTGTTGCAGTCTCCAGAGCTGAACGCAGTACTGCAGGTGAAGTCTCATGAGAGCAGATGTCTAAGTCTTTTTTATTTTTTTTTTGGGGGCTAGGAAAAAACAGAACTATTTCTTTTTCGTGTGATCCACCACCATCAACCTGGGAGCTCGAATGTGTGGCACTGTGAAGGACTTCGCACAGGGCCATTGATCCAGCAGCAGGTTCCTGAGTGCCTGCTGTCCATGTGTGCTCTTCTTGCAACTCAGAGCCCTTGAACCCAGACTAAACTCTTCTTATTTGAAAGACACTACAGAGTAGTCCAGCAGTAGTTGGGTACCTTCAGTAGGAGCTAGTTCAATGGATATACTTCCCTGCTGCCTCGTGTCTTGCAGACCCGGAGGTAACCTAGAGTATGTCCTCCATTCCTATTCCTTCCTTAAAGTGTCCCCTCTGGCAGTCTTGCTACAGGTACTTGTGTTCTTGAAGCATGGATACAAGGGTATTTGGGAGGGAATGACTAAACACACGTCGTGCAGACTAGAGGATGTAAGTCAGTAGCAGTCTGCCTCCTAAAAACCACCGACAGGACTTCTGCTGCTCCTGGAACCGATGGAGCTGTATGTTTTGAGCCTTTCCAGCCCGGGCACGTGCTTGTCTTGCAAGCAGCGTGTTGGCCGCTCTCCGCAAACGGCGGCTGCTGCTTCCTCCCATTGTGTCCCGGGTCGAGCTGTCTGAGTAGCTGCATGCTCGGGCTAAGAATAGTGCAGACCCCAGGGTTTTGGCCTCTGTATCCTGCATCTTGGCTTCTTTCCTGCCTGGGGCTTGGAAAAAGCCTGGGAAAGGGTGTGTCCTTCAAAAAGAGGTTGAAATGTGTTATTGGAGACTATGCTGCCTATAAATAACGTGAAGGTTGGGCAGGGGAAGAGTTTCTCTTTCCTCCCTGGTACAGTAGTTCTGAGTCCTCTTCTGCAAAGGCCAGAAGTAAAGTCCTGACCCTCTTGCTTGTGTGATGGTGCCACAGAGATGCACCTTTCTCTTTAAAGCAGGTGACAGCCTAACTGGTTCTGGGCGTTGAAACCTTTTATTCTTGGTGGACCGTTCATAATTTAGGTGTATTAATGGTGCAGCACCTTCTCTGAGTGCTTCTAATATCTGGTTCGTTTTCAGTATCCACTCTTTAGGACCTGTCGCTGAGCTTGGTGGGGTCAGGCTTGCATCTCCTGTAAATCAAATCATAAAACCTTTGTCCAAGTTGACAACTCACTTCCAAACCTCAACTTTTGAATCCTTTGGTTGATTGCAGTAAGATTTGTCAAGGAGATGGTCTGACTTTCAGACAAGCACACCTAAGCTTCTCCTAGAGATATGTTTCCCCCTTTAATTTCGTAGAAACCTTACTTAGGAGCTTGTTTTGCTAATCAACAGATAGTTGCAACTGCACCTAATTCTGCCTGGATTAAGGTTTTTAATTCCAAATGGGATAAAAGGCACCTGTGCAGACATACACATCTACAGTGGAGCTGTCTGAATGCAACGTAGGGTCAATGGATGCGGGGGAGGACACTGCACATGGGAGTGCTCCACCATGAATGGAGTGAGGAACAGCACAAGGGAATTGGGTGGCTGCTGCCATCCTTGTCTTATTATAATAATCAGAGAATTTGTTTAGAAGCAAAAGTAGACTGTGGGACAGCGTTGCTGCAGACTCGGGTAACTTCAGGGAACTATATGTGACCAGGACAGGCAAAGCTGTCCCCTTTCTGCTGTGTCAAGAAAACACCATAATAAATGTCTGCCTCTTATTAGTATGAAAAAAAAAAGTGAGAATGGCTGTCATTGAGCTTTTATTTTCTAATTTTCTGACTGTTTACAGATCTATAATGAAAGACTCTCCTCCTAAACATTTTAGTATTTTATTTGTTTTTTTTACATTTCACAGGTTCTTATTCAGATGTCCGTCTTCTACCCAGCCTGGTGACCCTCGGGGAATTTCAAGTGTATATGATCTTTATTGTCCTTGACTGAAGAGGAAGGGCCTGGGAGTATTTTGTTTCCTGCCCTGCCCTTTGTCAGCCATGGGCAGGGTATGTCTGTCAAATTGTCACTCATCTTCCTTCTCTTTTGTTTAACTTCATGGCCTTTTGTCTGCAGTAACTGGAGCCAAGTAGGGAGTGGTAACTTAGGAGGACACCAACTCAAAAAGGCAGGCTGTCATCTCAGGGGTGCTTTGCTCCTGTTTAATGGGATAGACCTGGGTCCTCTTCTCCTGACCCTTCTAGAAGCATCTTCTTCCCACCTGCCCAGCCTTTTCCTTGAATGCTTTGGACCACGTGGCAAGTCTAAACGGTCACACGGTGCTTCACCTCCACACAGCGGCATGGCTGTGTGCTTCAGGTTGGGACTTCCTGAGGCTTCCTTTTGTTGTTCTTGAGGACTGTCTTTGAAGCCTTTCTGAAGGGAATGCATTTCTACAGTGTGAACTATTTTACTGCTGACATCCACCTACTTTACTGTTAATTTAAATTTAAACGGAGTAATTCAGGATCAGATTGCAATAGGTTCAGTGCAGGGTTGGGTTCTGCAAGAACCACCTGGATGAGCAGTCTCCATCTCCCTCTGTTTAGCAGCTTTTTTCCATGGTGCTTGCTCTGGCATCCTGCCCTGTTACGAGACCTTCAGCTGTGAACATGGTGTGTTCAGCTTTACTTCACCCAGCATCTCCTGTCCACCTGTGCTGTCTTGTGGCAGCAGTACCCACTGCTGGGTGGTTTTGCGCTGTCAGAGAGGTAGTTGACTTGACACAGCTCCCTCATTTGCTGTTCTTCAGAACACAAGTAGCTCTGCTTTGTGATAAAAGGGACAACTTGGCATGCCATCAACACTAGTTAGGACTCACCTCAAACATGCTGCCAACATACGGCCTTTACACCAGAGGAAAAGTGAGTTGAGGCTGATTTCTCAGGCTTCCCTGCTTGAAGACAACACCGAAGCAATTGTTCCCAACCTGCACTCGGCTTTGAGGTTCATTGCTTCTTTTAGACTTCAAAGATTTTTTTGCAGCCTTCCGGTACTTAAAGGGGGCCTACAGGAAAGCTGAGGAGGGACTTTTTACAAGGGTGTGTAGTGATAGGACAAGGGACAATGGATTTAAACTGAAAGAGGGGAGATTTAGATTAGATCTAAAGAAGAAATTCTTCACTCTGAGGGTGGTGAGGCACTGGAACAGGTTGCCCAGAGAAGTTGTAGATGCCCCATCCCTGGAAGTGTTCAAGGCCAGGTTGGATGAGGCTTTGGGCAACCTGGTGTAGTGGAGGGTTTCCCTGCCCATGGCAGGGGGGTTGGAACTAGATGATCTTTGAGGTCCCTTCCAACTCTAACCATTCTATGATTCTATGATTTGCCCAAAAGTGTGCCTGTACTTCCACTGGTGTTTTCTTCCCCTTAGAAAGATTTGGGGACAGAATCTAAAGGTTCCTGTGACTTTTACTTCATACGTTACCAGGACTAATTTCCTTTTTAGTGATGGTGTCAAGAGGCACGAAGTGAGATTGAGAGACCTTACTGTGTGTGTATAGCATGCTTGCAAAGACTTAGATAGCAGTGACTAGCATGTGGGTCCGTGAGGAGCAAAAGCATGCCAGAAAGGTGGGTGACCTGTGCAGAGTTAAAATAATGAATGCTGTGGCTGGTAGCGCTCTTGGGAAGACAAATTCCTGTTGTCTTCTGGTGTATACCCAGTACATGCTGGTCTTGTTTTTAATCTGGTTGAATGGGCGTTCTCCCCCATTTTGCACAGGTCTGTGTGCACTAAACTGAATTTTTAATTGGTTGTCGGTGCTAGAACTTAAATATCACATTTCTTGTTTGCTTGACACATGCATAAGCCTACACAACTTTTAAAATAAATCTGAAAGGTGGTCTGATCTGTCTGAGCTATGGTAGCAAAACCATGCCTACAGCTGGTGGAAAACTGAGTTGACACCAGTGAGCGGAGACACGTTTTGAGAAGAGCAAGGGAGACTACAGCCTTTTTCCAACCCCAGCCAGCTGAGCTTGTGGCTGTGCGCGCCATGGCTTGGCTTTCTGCAGGGCTTGGAAGAGGAGAGAGACACTTTGCAGTTACCGCTCAGCCTGTTGCTCCAGAGCCCTACTTGTGCTCCCAAAACAAATAAGAAAAAATAAAAACAGTGCTGCTTCAAAGAGGACTTCATCAGATCCTTGAGTTTTCAAAGACCTGGTGCTACTTCTATGAGGATTTAACATCACTCCTAACCTCTGGGTCACAGCTACCAAACCACTCTGCTGCCTGTTTAAGCTCTGGTAATCTTGGCTGGGTTTCTGCTTTAATTTGGAGACAGCCTGCTGCAGCTCTGCACAGTAAATGCCCTATTAAGCAGTTAATTATTTCTCTATAATACTAGCTTTTATCTTTAATACAACAGTTTGACTGTCTCTGATAATTACACAGTCTTGGATAACTCTCTTAAATCTAATGAGGCATGACAAGCTGTGTTCAACAAGGCACCACACCATTAACTTCTTACCTCTTACTTGTCATCTTATCACACTGAATTACTGTATTTCTAGCCTGAGTGGCTGTGGATACATAACATGTCACTTCTTATTAAGACAATAATGAAAATCATCCCTGGTGCTCTCGTGGTTGGGCTAGTGGTCAGCTGGCTGACCTGGTGGCCTGCAGACCTCTCCAACAGCTTCTCTGCAGCATCATGCTCTTTGCCCCATGAGCTGTGCAAGCTTGTTGAGTTCAATTTAAATACTTCTGGCGGTTCAGATAGCTTGGTTGGTCTGTAGGTCTCTTGCTTGGGGGTGGGTGAAGTGCAAATGGCCCTTTGAAGGGTATTGGTGATGACAGACTTTCTTTGTGCTGATGGAAGTCATTGCTGCAGGGATATCTCGTGATGGGATACAGCTGGGTAAGGGAAACCAGGCTGTTTTTCTGGACAGGGATAGGACACAAACTGCTGCAGTAATGCCTGGTGTAACTTAACATGACTGCTGCTTTGTTACTCGTTAACAGCAATAGCAGATCAGGTCTGGTTTTCTGTGGGTTTGAGAGTGGCACCAAAAACTTGCATGTGCCTGACTTGAAGTCCTGGGCTTGCAAGAATCATCTTTTCGTATATCGCCCTGTCGCCTTGCCAGTAAAAGTAGTACAAAGTTGTACTTCTAAGATGTTGAGGCTCCTGGCAGGGAGGTTCTGCTTCCTTCCAGGCTGGACCAGGAAGGTGTTTCCCAGGGGAATGATCCCAGGCTGTCCCTTGGGGCAGATGGTAGGGCTCCAGCTGGCAGGCCGAGTGCTGAAGTACAGCTGGACTGAACAGGTCAGTTAAGTACCGCCTAGAAGCAGAACAGCACAGAGCCCGTTCTTTGGAAATTGGCTGTATTCAGCTAATGTTTGATGTTTGTCAGCCTTTACAGAGCTGACTCTGCTTTTGGAGCTGGGTTTGCCTGCCGATATGTGGAGCTCGTATGAGTTGTGCTGTCAAAGCTGGGTATTTCCCTACTGAGCAGGGGAGGAAAAAGCCTTGTTTCAGCATATAACCTGAGTCGTTCAGATTGCCTGTGGATATTGGATGGGATGCTCATGGGACCAGCTACTGTGGTGTGCCTGGATTAGATCAGTTCGTGACTCCAAAAGGGCAGTTTTTACTTGGACAGAAGCTGTTAGCTTCTCAGCAGCTTCATTAACTGAAAGACTAACCAGCAAGTGGAGTGTAAATGTGGAAAGAGAGCTGGATACCAAGTCGTGTTTAAAATTGTGCTGGCCTTATCAGTGTTAGTGATCTAAAATGGACCAGAGGTATTGCTTGTGCCTTGTTCCTTACCCCACTGGAGAGCAGGCAGAAGCATGAGGCTCTGATGTCTCTGCTGTCATCTGTGGCACTCTGGGTCCCTGTCTTCGTATCCCCAAGTTGCCCTGGGAAGTGTCCTCATGTGCCAAGAACTGTCAGCAGTGAAAAAAGTCCCTTTGTTGGTTGTAAATTCGAAGGCAGTGGCTGATTACCTATAGCTGGAGGGGAATGAAGAAAGAATAGCTTCGACAGGTGGGATGGTGTGTGTCTGTTCTGGCTTTTGGTTGCTTTTTTAAAGGAGCAGAGTAGGCTATAGGGCTCCTAAAGGTGAAGACTTAGTGATGGTAAAATAGATTAACTGATGATCTGTTTGGGCTTCTGCAGTCTGCCTGCTCCTCAGTACTTGTTGCAGTGATCTGCCTGGTATCGGGCACAGCTGGGTTGTGTAGAAGGATTCGGTGATTCATGCTTACAATATGTACTCCTCAGGGATTTCTCTAACAGGGTTGTACATTGCACATCGATTTATACTCATGTGTTGTGCTGCTTTCAGGCTCCTGGTTTCACTAGGTGGCACCACCAAGCAGCTGCTCTGCTTCCATCCCTGGCCGGACTATCAGGGAGGATGCACTAAATCTTTTTTTCCATTTCCCAAAAAAACCAAAAAGTCACAGCTCATTATTTTTCACTCTGAATCCTGCTCAAGCTGGAAGTGTATTGGGAACTGATTGTGGCAGATGTAACCTGCTGTCCATCTTGAGCTCAGCACTGGTGAGGAGGAGAGTGGTTCCAGGGGCCGAGGTGGGGTCGGGGATCTGCACCCCCGGTGTCTCCCAGAGGTCTGGAGGCAGTGTGCTTGGGGCAGCAGATGCAATGATCATGTCTCTGGTTCTAGATGTAGCTGTTGGCAACCTTACTGCAAAGCAAGACAGTGCCACTGAATGCCCTTTACTTTTGTTTTGTTTTTTTTATTTTCCTTCTAATTAGGAAATCTAATGTAGTTCAAAAGTCTTTTCCAGGTCTGCTTGTTTCACAGCATCGGTACCTGTGGGTTTAAAGGGAGAAGAGTTGACCTGGTAGCTGGTGCTTTCTAAAATGGTCTCCTAGCTGGAGTGACAAGAAGACTGTCAAAAATTACTTCTGCATGGGATGTGGTACTTGGTACTTTTCCATTAGCAGCTCCTATTTGCACATGTAAAAGCTGGTGGAACCCAAGGAGAGTATCAAATCTCTGACAAACTAACTGGAACCCTTTGAGATGCTTCTGCAATGCTCAGACCCCACTCTGAGCAAAACTGGTAAAAATCCAGCTTGCTGTTATCTCCAGGTAGTAACAGGAGAAAGCTCAGAGCAGCTACTGCAATAGACACCACTGGAGAACTCCTTAGAGGAGGACAGACCTGAAGGGCTGGAAGGAGCAAACTCGTCTATGGCTGGAGGGACTTCATTTAAAGAATTTTAGAATGGTTTGGATTGGAAGAGACCTTTAAAGGTTATTTGGTCCAACCTTCTTGCAATAAGCAGGAACGTGTTCACCTGGATCAGGTTGCTGAAAGCCACATCCAAACTGACCTTGAATGTTTTCAAGGAAGGAAGAGTTGCTTCAAATATCTGTTGTCAGGCAGTATGGTTGGTGGTACTGAAGCCATGTGTCTCAGACTACTGCTGCACAGCGGTAGCCAGTGGGCATGAAAAATCTTGTGTAATGAAATAATGTCTTAATACTAGCTGGCACGAGCTTGGAGCCATGCCAGCTTGTAGGATTTTTGGGGCTTGGCACTGGTATCTTTATGCTGGAGGTGTGTGCAAGGTCCTGCTTCCTTGAAGGTCTTTTGGTCCTGTTAGCTACAAGGAGGAGATGGCTTTATTGTGCTGCTGTGACTTCAAAGCCTAGCAGACTCTTGGGCCATATCGTTTCACTGCTGCTACCATAATTTCAATTTGCCTGGAAGACTTATCAGAGCTAGTAGGTGGTGGTAAACCCTCTGTAGCTTCCCTCAGGCCACTGCTCATGGTATGAAAATGCTGTTGCTGAAGGACACTAGAAACACACACCTACCACCCAAACACCTCTGCTCTTCATCCTTCTGACCTTGTGGGTGCATGCGTTGCCTCTGATCAGTTTGGAGCCAGGCCCTTTGGATTTACTAAGTTTTAGACTGGCAAACGCTGAGCATCCTCCAGACTTTTTTGACTGCTTTTGCATTGAAGATTGGCACAGACCGCACTCGTGTATCAGTTCAGCTCAGCTGGTTAACATAACTCTAATTTTCTTTGCAGTAAAACGATTCAAGGAACCAAAGGAAGAGAGACGTCCCTGGAGGATATGGTGAGATTTTTAATTTGGAGCTTGAAATGACCATATATATGTAATATTATTTTGTCTTATACTAACAATCTTCTAGGCCCTCTGAGTATCCTACGTGGTATTTAGTCATTAAATGAAATGCTCTGCTGCTGCTTGCCAAGGAAACCTCCATAAAGTAGCTGGTGCTCCTTCGAATGAAAATTCCCTGCCTAGCTCCTCCAGAAAAACTTGATTTTACTGTAGGTGACTGAACCAAGAGGTTAGTCATCTCTCATCTGCTGGCATACCTGTACGTGGGCTATCTCCTAGACAGGGTCAACTTTTGTTCTTAACTTGCATTAATCACTTTGGTGTCCCCTGACACAGCTCAATCATAGAGCAGGCAACATGTTTGGCTGTGTGTTGATGTAAGGTAGCTGGGTATGGCCGTCAGCTTCAGGCACCTCTACAAAGCATCTCTGTACTGTAGGATTTACTGGATGCCAAGAGGTGGGCATATGAGTGGGCTCAGTGTATGGTCGGGCCAGCTTGGCAGCATGGAGCTACCAGCCAACGTTAGTGATGAAAAGCCTGTTAGTCTTCTCAGTTTGGTTCTTCCCCTAAAATAATTAAAGAATTCCATCCAGTTCCCTGTGGACAGGTGCAAAAATTGTAAGTAGCTGGACACTCTCCCTGCACCTACTGCTAGTTGGAGAAACTGAGGCTGAGCACTGGAGGGGGACCTGCCCTTCGCTGCAGGCTAAAACTCAGCAGCAAATCTCCAAGACTGAGCTGCCACGTGCTGAAGCGGTATCTCTTTTATTTGGAGTTGGCCAAACTGTCCCTTTTTTCACCATGTACAAATTCTTTGGTGTGATGAATGCATCTTGGAAGGAAATCAGACCCATGCAGGACCTTCGCTCGGGTGACTGCTCCTGGCTGCTGGTGCTCCAGGGCACAGATCTTTTTCCTTTTTTTTTTTCCTCTCTCCAGGTTTTATGATACCTCTAAGCAAGCAATAGGTGCCCTCTTCATCCACTTTGCCAATGTTTTTCTGTCGGATCTCACCGAAGAGGACCCTTGCTCTCTGTAAGTACACAAGGTGCTCGTGTTTGTGTCCTACATCTGTAAAAGGAAGCAGAAAGCCTGTTGGAAAATGTCATACACGGTGGAAACTGATCCATCTGAAGCACTACATGGGGATAAACCATGCTGAGCTTATTTTCAGGGTCTGGGTTGTCTTCTGGTCTTTGCAGTCTGATGGAGATAAAGTAGTGCAATCATGCTTTTCTGAGGACTAAAAGCACTTTCAAATGTAAGGGCAAAAGGCTGCAGCAATTGCAACTGTTAAACGTGCCCTTTGCTTGCACACCAGACTGTTCAGTTTGGCTGGGCTCAGAGCAGCATTGAGAGCATCCTAAGTGTGTGGGTGAAGCCGTTGTCCAATGTAAGGATATTGTAGTGGAGGGTTTCCCTGCTCATGGCAGGGGGGTTGGAACTAAATGATCTTTGAGGTCCCTTCCAACCCAAACCATTCTGTGATTCTATGATTTTTTTTGGGGAATGTTCATTTGCACCTACCACACGTATTCTCGTAGTCTTGTTTAGGGGCTTTCTAATGCCACCTTTGCTTCAGAGCAGCCACTCTGCAGCTACAAATTTAGCTTCAGAATTAACTTTATCCTGTTTTGAGAAATGTCTCCAGGCTTCAAAATGCTGCTGCAAACCTTCTGGCCCACCTTCTTTTGCTATATATAAAAAATATGTGCTGCACCTCGATATGTTTCTTTAAACAGACACAAGCTTGGCTGGGGCTAAACATAACCTCTAAAATGATTTACTGTTGTTTTTTAAACAGACACTCTTTTAAAATAAACCCTTTCGTGCTTATACTGTGCCCTTTGTTTTTTTTTTTTTTTCTTACTGCATGTTTTACATTTCCCTGTGCTGCCTGACTTGCCATCCTGAACCAGGCAGCTTAAAACTCTACAGCCCTGTCCCAGGGCTTTGAGGCTCATACACTATGTGTCTTGCCCAGTATAAACCACCAGAGCCTCATGTTTGTGGCAGAGTACTCTGATTTCGGCAGCTGAAAACTGTAATAAGTTAGTCTGAGCCTTTGGATGTAGAAAAAACTTAATGCCATGTTTTCAAAGTGGATATCAAAAGCAGATGGTTATTTTCAGTGTCTTTAGTCAGAGGCAGTATCAAGTTCTGGAAAAGGAAATGTTAATTCCTGTAGCTCTGTGCTTGGTATTTTCTTCACGCTGTAGAAATCTGGCTTGATCTGGGAGAAAATATTCCAATAATGGAAAACTGGCCAGAAAACATAAGTCTTGAGTGATGATTTTTTTTTTCCTTCCCCTTTCTCTGGAGTTCGTTAAAATACCAAGCCCTGGATTGGAGCTTGGACCCTGCAGTCCCCAGAAGGTCCCTGTCGGTCTCCTGCCTCTGATGCTCTGTCCAGTGAGGCTTAAACATCCAACGCTGCAGAGCAAGGCCAGATCTCCTGGTGGTGATGGGTTCAGCTTGTGGCTCTGCGATGGGGACCCTGAACCGAAGGCTTTTGGGGACCCCAAGGGTGCCTGCTGTGGAGTCAGGGCTCATCACCTCTCCCAAGACCTTCTGCCTCTCAGTCTGAGTGTCTGCTCATAGAAGCCTCTTGCAACTGCTCAGTAAAATGGACTTTTTGCCCCTTCTGCTGCACAATTTGCAGAGCAGCTGTGGTGTCCAAGAAGGTTTAATTTCCTTGTATGAAATGCAAAAAATGTTTGGTTCTGTTTCCTTGAAACTTGGGATTTCATCCCAATAAGAACTAAAGATGCTGCAAATGGAGAGATTTCTGTTTGGGGTCACTTTTAAGCAAGGCTGGCCTAGGAAGTATTTAATGCTGTATGAATAAATGAGCAATGCCAGAGAGCTGGTGAAGCCTGCTCCCTTCTCTGCTTTTAAACTAAGAAATTGCTGGTAAGGCTCTAGGAAAATCCAATAAAAGAGAAAGGAAGTGAGCCTTGGACTGTTAAGTGGGGATTTTTTTTTAAATCTTGGGGATTTTTTTTTTTATGGGTTCCTATATTGAAATAAAAGACTTTGTTTTTAAGTCTTATTCAACTGAAAACTGAATTTTTCTCTGCTCTTAGCTACCTTATTAATTTCATCCTTGATGCCACGCTGGGGATGCTGCTGATCTGGCTTGGTGTGAAAGTTGTCTCCTGGATCGTGCAGCATAAGAAGTACATGTACCTGGTCTTCGGAGAATATGGTGGGTGTCAACCGTTGGGTGCTTGTTTGCTTCAAGCTGTGAATAGGGAGAAGAAAATGGCAGAAACTACAGTTTGGGGATAAAAAAATATAAGCTTCTGTTATCTCTTCTGCAAGAGCATGGGTAGCGATCAGAGTGTTAAATGGTGGGACATCACTAGGTCACAAGTAACTGCCTGCTGTCCTGCCAAGCACACTTGAGCATAGCAGGTTGGTGATGAAAGTTTTCTTGAGTGGATAATATACCCCAGGACATGTGTACGATAAATTAATGTGCTTGGATGTGGTGGTGGTTTCTGTGGGGTTCTTTTGGGTTTTTTTCCTGGCCTCTCAGTTCAAAACGTGGAGTTGTTCCTGCGTTTGCCTTGAACTATAGTAGGCATCAGCAGGACACAGCCTGGCCCTAAAACTGAGTTCTCAAATGACTTGTAGGTTTGGTTGGTTGGAGTTTTTTCCAACTGATGTTAAAAACCCAAACCAACCACCAAACAATTTTAAGGATGTCCCAGGCTGTCAACCTCTCTACTTCGATTCCTGTCTTGAGGTGAGAAAAACTTTGAGAAAAGCCTTTCTCAGGCAATCCCACTAGAGGGTAGCACTTCTCTTCAGAACGAGCAGAGCCAACTTCCAGTGCTTCTCCGTGGCTGCCAAAAAGGGAAATATTAACCCTTTGCCTATTTCACATTATATCTAATATAAAGACAGATTTCAGTCTTACTTTAGAAAATGCATCCTATTTGTACCAATCACATTCCCACCTTTAAGACCTTAATCATTAAGTCTATTCTGAAGGTAGGGCTTGTTCCTTTGTATTTTTAGTAGCTGGTCTGATGACTGAGCTGGTGAAACTGGGACCAAACTAGTGCTAGTGTGGAGACCCCACTGACTTGTCAGCTTTTACTCAGGCTCACGTTCAGCACGTGTAAATGGGTCATGGCACAGGATAAAGGGGATGGTTGTGTTTGAGACAGCGGAAGCAGCTACAGACTGGGAATGAGATGACAACAGGTGGGTTGAAACGATAGGATGTGGCAGGGCTGGCTGTCATCAAACCTGAGAGTGGCTTTAAAGGCTGCAGTGGTCTCCAGAGCAGGTTCAGCATCCTGACAGCATGTGTTTGGTGGGAAATACCGTTTTTTTCCCTAATGGCTCTTTCTTGAAGAGCAAAGCACTCAAGTCGTTCAGACAAGACAGCAGAGGAATCCAGATATTTCTGGTTCAGGGTCTGGCAACAAGGACTTGAAGCCCAGCAACAGCCATCCCATGGGACAGCTTTCAGCTTCACGCGCCACGTCTGCAGTAGAGCAGCAGCAAGGGAATGTTAAAGTGTATTGACAGCTTGCTTTAGCCTTGCAGGGCTGCAATGAACTTCTGTTGAGCTGTAGCTGGCCCCTCGTGAAGGCTGGCTTAGACTACAGAAACAGCCCACTCCACTGAGGAAATCTTGCTTTCATTAATTAAAAAAAGAAAAAAGTTTGTGCTGTTACTTGAATTTAGCTCTTGAATTGGGGATTAAATATCTCATCCACTGAGCACCGCTGTTGGTGCAGGTCTCTGGCCAAAGTGACCACAATGGAAAAGTTTGGTAGGAGTCAAGTGGCATGTCCAATGCAGTCCTGTTGTAGGGCTAGGGAAGGAAAACACTCCTATCCTCATCTCAGATGTTAAGTAACTTCCAAAACAGTTTGGAAGATGCAAGTGAACTTTGAACGGTTTGCCACAGGCTCCAGAAATATGATTCATTTTCTGATCTAATTGCTCTACCAGACTTTGTTGCTTTCCTCAGCTCTCCTGAGGAGCAAAAGCATCTCTTGTAGTTCTGCAGAGGAGGAAGGGCAGGAAAACACCAAATCCATGTTGCAAACTGTGCTCCAACCATCAGAAAAGAACAGTTGTGTCTTAGTGTACCCATCTACCTGCGTGGTCTTTGAGGACAAAGAAAAAAAAAAAACCCAAAACTGTTGCAGCTGCTTCATTTCTGACCCTCCAGCTCTTGGTTGCATCCTTGCAACTGATGCAAACTGCTGCAGTTATCCTTTGTTTTGTGCTCCAGCAGCTTTTCTGCTCTGCTGTTGGTACATCTGTCTCTGTGGCCCCAGCTGGTTCTCCCTGTGTGACGCAATAGCTGCATTAATGGAGAAGCAAAGAAAAGGGAAGGGAAAGCGCCTAAAATCTACGCTGCTATTTTAAGCATCCAGCTGTCCAGGACTGTTTAGAAAAATCAATTACTTTCGTATTTCAAAAGAACCAGGAGACACCCATTCTGAGATCAGCCTCGCTTGTGCCTGAGCTTTTGGCCAAGGACTGCTCCAGCCAGGAATGACCTGGTTTTTAGCTAGTGGGGAGTCAAAGGCTCCCATATGCTTATGTTCTTCCATCTTTGCCCAGCAGTTCTTGATTACTCTTTGGACTGTATCTAAGCACAGGAAACTGCATTTTAAAAGGCTGCTGTCTCTTCTGCAGATGCTTGGCTCCTGAGGTTAAAGATTGGAGATGTTTATTCTTCATCTTGGTTCAAGCAGACTTTGGAGAGCAATGGGTTGCCTTACACATGATCAAAGCTAAGAAACTCCATGAAGGCTCTGTGCACCATTGCTCCAGCAGGGTGGCAGCAGGCCATGTCTGTAGGTGCTCTCCCTGTAGGAGACTTATGCAGGTAGAAGAGCAGAGTGGAGTTTAAGGCTGTAAAGGACTTGAGAGGTGGTTACCCAAGGTCTTGGAGATGCTACTGAGTCTGTACAGACTGAGCAGGGGAAATGCTGGCTCGAGTCAGAGCATACAGAGATAAAGCCTGGTTCAGCTTTGTGCCCCACCTCCAACCTGCTCCAGCCCTCTTCTCCCTCACCCATTCCCATGGCAGTGAGCAGCTCCCTAGAGAGGGAACCTCTAGATAGCTGCAGTGTTCTGGCATTGTAGTTGTGTCTAATAACTCCGAAGTATTACTTTAGAAACACTGGAGTATTTCTTTCAGGTAAGCAATGCTATGAATTTGCATTAAGAGATGGTTTCTGCCATGTGCAAGTAAAATGCTGAGGAGGAGCATTAAGAAATGATGGGGAGAAAGAGGGTGTTCCTGCTCGAGGATGCCTCTCTGGATGCCCATCTGGATGCTGACTTGTGTATGACTGTGGCTGCGGTCACTGACTGGTCTAAGCTTGATGCCTTGTGCTCATTCACTGTCTGGAAATGGAAAGGCATGTTGCTTGGAGACCTTAAAGTCTGTTTAGCAGCCTGTTGAACTCTGCTGGTCAAATTTAGTTGTAGCAGAATAAGCTTTATGCCAGCTGCTGAGTTTAACTGAGGACCTGTGTAGGCTGCTTTTGGCCCTGTTGTGGTGTTGTAAAAAATTTCCATAACAAATATTCCCACGTCCTGAAGCAGCCAAGGGAGCTGGCTGCTAATGTTTGAGGAAATACTGCTGAAAATAGCTCTAACCTGAGGGGCTGTCCTGTCCTTAGCATGCTTGGCCTTTCCACCCCTAGGACCACAGGGGAGAAGTAAGGAGAGAACTGAGGGTCATCCTGAAATGGTCGAGTGTGTGGTCAGGGTCCCTGCTCTGAGCAGGGGTGCAAACCTTTGGACTTTGTGGATCGGGATGAGAGCAGCAGTGGTGACCTCGCTGTGATAGCAGCATCTCTGGGGACAGAAGACCCAGAACAGTGGTGTGGCACTGCACACTGGGGACTGATTCCAGCTGCACGCCCACTTTCAGTTCAGATGCAGGGTGTGCCAGAGAGGGTCTGGGATGTCCACCAGACCCACCTGGCTGCACTGATGGGCAAGGTCCCAATCTCTGAAAACTGTTCTTGCCCTCAAAGTGAGCACTTCTGTGCAATTCAGGTACTTTACTGCTATTTCTTACCTTCCTCTGTACTTGGCACTGATAACTAGGTCCCTTGGTTTTGGAGGTACTGTTTGAGTATGTCTGAAGAGGTTTTTATTGACTCTTTCTATCCCTGCCATGTCACCCAGTGCAACTTTCAGTGCTTTCAAATATTTGCTTTTCCTCAACCCCACTGAATCCTCTGTTTTGGCTGTGGCTAAGCTTTTTCCTACCTGCTCAGCGCACACAGTCCCCAAAAGACCTTAAATAAAGCTGTCTGGCAGGACCATGTGGGCTGTGCTGACAGCTTGGTACACTAGACAGCCTGGATTAAAACTAATCCTGTTGTGTGGTAACAACTCAAATAGCTCAAGCAGTGCTGCTTTTGCTCTGCGAGCAGTCAGGCTCCCACGCACGAGCGGAGTATGAGACGCGTGTTTGTGTGAGGTTGCTGCAGGCACCAGTGGTCCTAGGTCTTCACCAAGGAAGTTTTGCTGATGGTGGGGAGCACCAGCAATGCTGCTGGAGGAGAACAGTCTAAAGGCAGTGTGTGCGTCCTTTGGGGTGAAGCTGGAGGAGGATATTTATTTCTGTCAGGGTGGGAGGAGGTTATAAGAAGGTTTGAGCAAAGGATGTTTGTTAAGCTAAAAGGAGAGGTTGGTGGTAGAGTCACTGTGTAGAGCTGAGATGTCCTGGGTTACCTTCCAACTAGGACTGGGGACAAGAAACTGGAAGTGTTCAAAGGGAGCTTTGAACATAATCTCCTAACAGGTATGATGTGGAGACTGCAAAGATCTTTGGACCGGTTCTCCACTCTCCTACAAGGAGAGGGAAGCTCTGAACACAACAAAGAGGAAGGCATCTATTTTTTTTTATTATTTTTTTTTTTTAGCCTCCAGGTAGCAGATTGGTTTTTGCTGGCTGGCAATCTTGTGTGGCAGCAACAGTCTTATAGGCACTCACCTAGATTTATGTAATGGAAACACTTCATGAAAGAAAAATCCTCTCCCATCCATGGAGCAGGACACCTCTGGACAGCACTCGATCCATTAAAGACATTAAGTTGTGTCTGAGGATGCCTCTAACCATCTTGCTGCAGGAAGCCAGCACCTAAATGAGGTGCATGGTTAGCTGGGATCAGCTCAAGTTTTCCAGCCCTGTTTCCAAACTGTGGAAGGAGGAGATGTAGCAAATCTCTTTTATGGACTTGTCCAGGGACCACACCAAAGGCTCCCTCTCCCCTGATAAGATGCCAATAAATGGTGACTTGTATGTTACTGGCATTAGTCAGAGTTAGATGAATTAGTGGTAATTAAGACTTGGATAATGGTCACTCTGAGGTGGATCAATGGTCCTTGGATGACTTCAAACCTACTTGAGATAAGGAGCTGAGCTCCTTGGGAAAAGGAAAGGAGCCACTGTCTATTTACAGCTGAAGTTGTCCTTGCAGCCCTGTGGGCCATGTTGCTGTTTCACTTTCATCTCTCTCGTTTTCTTTTGGTACAGAGCAGCCTCCTGTTCTTGGGAGACCAAGATGCAGTAAAAAGTAACTGCAGAGACACCCTCTGATCTTCCTATCAGGGGATGGAAATTGAGTCCTGCCTAATTCTGCGCTCCAGGATGAATTCCTGTACAGAAACATCTCATCCCATAGTCTGAAAATGAAGCTCGGAATGGAAGAGGAGGAGGAAGAGGTTGCAGAACAGTAGCACTCTTGAGCTGCTTAAGGTGATAGAGTAGATGACCAAATCTGGCCTCTGCATAGGTCTGTAGGTCTCTTTCCATATTGTTCCACTGTGGACATGTAAGAAGTGCTGCTGTCCCCCTAACTGTGGAGGAAATTCACAGCATCTTCTCTAAGTGATGCAGAAAAAAGGAGTGAGAAATGTGAGTATTTGAAGCTCCATGCCGTGATGGAGGCACCTTTGACAAAGTGGGCTGTGGTGGGTGGCAAGGGGCGCAGGTCTGTCCTGCTTGGTAGCATAGACTTGCTCTACCACTTGCACATGCCCTGTGCACTTAGCCAGTGAAGCTGGCCCAGGTGGGATAGACCTCTGGTCTCGGAGAGGTGGGGTTCCCTAGGTGGAATCTTGCAGTTGCACAGTAAAAACTGTTCTCTAGCAAAGAGAGAAAAGGTTTTCCTTTTCCAAAGGTTGTCGAACCTCAGGAAAACTCAAGAGCAATTTGATGGCTTTCTTGAGAACTGAAAGTGAAGGGAAAGTTTTTGGGGTGAGGAGCTGTTAACCTTGGAGACATGGGCGAGTCCATGCCTACGGTGGGTTGAGAAGCAGTTGTCTTTTCTAGTGTCTGTGTATCAGCCTGGTTAGCCAAAACCTGGCGAGGGCTGTTGAGTGCACAGTATGCAACACCAAGAACCATAGCTTTTTGTGATGATAAATGGTAGTGACCTCCTATCCCCAAAAGGGTTTGAGAGGGCAGGTATTTGGGAGAGATCTCAAACTCGTTGCTGCTTTTTGGGCAGGCTGAGATGAGAGAACTGTTCCACGAGTGCCATCGTGACTGCAGCGCCGAAGAGCCGACTTGCAAAGGGTGCTGTGGCTGTTAGTCCTGCCTCCCCACGGGGGATGGAGCACAGCTGACAACACAGAGCAAAAAGGAAAGAGTTCAGATGCAGGAAGGACACGATGGATATGTTTGTTTTCCTGTTTTGTTTGTACTTGGAGCTCTGATGGGCGATGGTAACCTGGGGCTTTGTAGGAGAATCGGTTGGTCTTGGGGTATAGGGGCAAAAGCCCTACTGTACCTAACCTGTGCCAAAGACAACTAGGCACCCGAGTCCATCGGGAGAGGCTGTCCATGCTTCAGGAGGATCAAAGCCTCTCTGACACTGCCCTTTAGTTGCCAGCTGCCTGTAACACTGCTCCCGTCTCCTCCCCAGACCACCCATTAAGCCGTTGCCTGCCAGGGAGCGGAGATGTGTGTTTTCCGAAATCCTCTGCGGGCTTTGCTGGTTGTGCTCACACGTCACCTTCCTGGCTCCCTCTTCCTCCCCACCCCTCCATGCAGTTGCCTGCTGGTCTGGCGCGCTCTGCTTGCTGTCCTCGCAGCTCAGCAGCCTCTCTGCACCCCTGGTGTCCCAGTCATTCCCTCTCCCTTCCCTTGCTTCCTTCTCGATCACAGCCTGAGAAATTAAAAAGCTGAGATGCGAGGTGATTGCTCTGAGGTCTCTGGCATGGAGGCATTAGCTGGATAGCTCTTCTTAGCTGTAGCTTTGCAACGAGGCAAATGTTTTGGTACGTTGCTAACAAATGACAGAGTAAGGACAGATACACACGCGAACCTGTTCTGCCCTTGCCGGGAAGCGGATTCCCTTAGCGCTGGGCTTGGTTGGATACCAGCTCTTATTAAATCCTGGTATGCGCTGCTGGTTTCTGTGGCCGGAGGTTTGCATAACGGTTTGGATAAATGTGCTTTTGCAGACTACCAGTGTCGCCTTCCCCTGCCACGTCTCAAGCAGAGTTGTGCTGAGAGAAGCGCGGCAGAGTTCCCAGTCCGCTGCCGGTTGAGCGTCGGCGTCTTGCGGTGGGTTAGGTTCTCTGGCGCAGGTGCAAATCCGAATCCTGGTACAATTACGTTGGAAACACCTATTGCCAGGGGTTGTCTTTTGTATTCGAGTGGCAAGAGGAAATGCTGCAGCTTTCCGAAGCCAGATAGTGTAGCTCAGTTTTGCAGACCCTGAGATGTTCCGATGAGCCTGGGAAGATGATAACCAGCTGGCAGGGTGCTTGCAGAGAGCTGAAGCAAGCACATGTAATGGATACGGCACCGTTATCGTTGTGAACAATACAAATTTGCTTTTACTTATTACTTGGTGAGCGCCCCGTTGGAAACATTCATATTTAATTAGCATCGATCCTTTTTGAGCGACTTGCTCTAAAACCTGGGGCGATGGAGCCCCTGTCTCTTGCTCAGACAGTGAATATCACGTAACCAGCTGTTCACTTCATCAGCAAAAAAAAAACAATAATTCTGTTTAGGACTGAAAGCTTGTGCTTCTTGTATTGAAAATGGTGACCAGGAATTTTCAGGCTGTTGCTGGCAATTGGTTTGGTAAGATATTGCAGGTAATACCTGTAAAGATTGATTTGGTTTTTTTTACAGAGAAGTGTGCAGGATACTGCCTGGTCCTTGTATAGACGAGGGTCAGTCCAGCAGTGTTTTGTCTTGAGGATTGCTATTGGGATTAGTTTTAATTCAAAAAGGATCATCAGTCTGGTGTTCTGGTCAAAAAGGGGCAGGCTTTTGAGAGCGACTCCTACAAGACTCCTAGCCACTGGAAGCAAGGGAAACCTGTCCCTGTACACTTTTCCAGGTTTGCTGAGGTGAAGAGAAATGAAATCTCTGGTACCCTGACAAAAGGGTACTGGACAAGGGACAAACGAAGTGACTGATGCTGCAAAGCAGTGCATGATTGTAAGGAACTATTTGAGTAGGATACTGAGATTTCTGAGCTTTCGATCTTTCCCTATATAAAGGATTTTAGTGGTCTGTCCTTGAAGACATGGGATGCTTGCTCCCTTGCACAAGCAAGGGCTTCCTCCCCTCAAATCCCTGTGTCTAGCTCAAAGTAGCTCAACACCATGGGGAGGATACTGGCAATGCCCATGAGTGACCGAAGGAGAGGGAAAACCTGCGTTTCCAAGGCTATGGATCTTTTCCCCTAAGTGGAGGAAAGCATACATTCATAAAAGTTGATGCAGTCTCCTTAGAGTTACCTGGAATGGCTTTTCCATTAAGCACTTGCAATACTACTGGGCTGTGGCCCTTGAGAGCCCAGAAGTGTCTGCAAGTGCTGGCGTTGCTGGATAAACAGGTTTTCAGGAAGAGCCAGAGCTGTATCTCTCCCCTTTACAGAAGCTGACTGCCTGCCTGCCTTGTAGGATGCTTGTAGGACTTCTGCTCCAGCAAAGCTGTAGATCTAGGAATCCTAGAATCATAGAATGGTTAGGGTTGGAAGGGACCTCAAAGATCATCTAGTTCCAACCCCCCTGCCATGGGCAGGGAAATCCTCCACTACACCAGGTTGCCCAAAGCCTCATCCAACCTGGCCTTGAACACCTCCAGGGATGGGGCATCCACAACTTCACTGGGCAACCTGTTCCAGTACCTCACCACCCTCAATGTAAAGAATTTCTTTCTTATATCTAACCTAAATCTGCCCTTTAAGGAAGGACAGGCAATGAGGGATGAGATGCAAGGCAAAGAAGGTTTTTGGTGGTGTTTTCTCCTCTTGGTGAATTTCAGAGGCAGGTTGGGGGAATGGAGGCAGGTAAATACAGGTCACGTTAGCATCTGCAAGGTAGGTAGGGTTTTCTGAGTCGTGTTTGAAATTTGTTCCTTGCTTGCCCTTCACATTAAGCAGAGGTCTGGTTAATTGCCATCTCCATTTCAGAATCAGTTTCTAGAAGGAAAGGCCAGTGGTGGTAGTCTTGTATGTCATGTCTCGTGTGGGAGAGCTCTCTTGCTTATAGCCAAGTTAATTCAAAAGCACCACGGCAGCATGAAGGCCAAGTAGCTGCCCTGATAAAGGGAGTCTGCACAAACGGAAGCAGGGTGTGTTTTTGCCTTTCTGCACTTTTTTCTCTACATCAATTTGCAAAGATGCAAAATGAGCTGCAACTAGCAAGGGATGCAAGTCTGCTAAATTTTCTCAAGTCAGATTTAATTTTTTTTTTAAACTAGAAATATTTGAGCTTAGATCTTGGTGTGTTTTGATATTCAGTGGAATGATGGCTTGTGTGCCCAGCAGGGACACCAAACTTTTCTGCTCCAGGCGTGTGCTCCTGCAACTATAGATGAAAATCTCTCCATTAATTTTAAGTTTGGTATTGAGTATTCATCTCACTGCAAAACTTGCAATATGGGAGCACTTTCTTGTCCCTCTAATCAGCTCAGGTATCGAGCGTGAGGCAACTTTTCTGCAAGCCTGGCTCCTCCTGTCCTCTGTCTCAGATTTAATGTGCTGTTTTCCCAGGTGACCCACCACAAGCCGCTGCCTGGATTGGCCAGTGTATACTCTACTTGCTGATAATGGTTTTTGAGAAGACTGTGATTAGCCTTGTCCTGCTTATTCCTGGCTGGACAAAGGTAAGTTCCTGAGCTGTATTTTTCTAGCCGCAGCTGTTGTGGCTTGTTTCTTGTCAGCTTTCCCTATTAGTGGTCCCCATCATCATAGGTCTTTAATCCTTACGACTTGTTGACATCCCTCTGTAATCATTAGCTATTACTTAAGTTTGGGGAAACATGACTTTCGTAACAGTTTGGCTTTTGCTACGTTCTCTTGCTAGTCAAAAGCTAGTGGAATAAGATGCTGCTTTAATTTTCTTTTCCATCCTTGGAAGGATGAAATGGGCTGGGCTGGCTTCTTCTGCCAGAAGATTTCTACATTGTCTCGACGAGTCAGTTTGTGTTGGTGATTTGTGATCCCATGCCTAAACTAGGGGGATTCTTAGGGATTAATCTGGAAAGAACTATCCAAGTAGTTTGTCGTCCTTCCCCTGCCCCCAACTGCTTCTGTATGGTAGTTCATGCAATGGTAATTGTGTTGATCACGAGTTTCTCTTTTAAAGTATAAAAATAATAAGTTGTGGCACTTGTAGCCATGTACCTGGTGGCAGATGGGTATAAAAACCAATTCTAGGAGTCAATGGGTAGCTCCAGTCTTGAGTGCATTTACACGTAGTGCCTAGGACCTCACGGGCTGGTGTGACTTGACTGAGGAGTTATTTACAGCAATCTGGGAGTACTTATCTGTTCCTGTTCAGGGCTTGTCCTTCAAACCCAGTAGCCTACAGTGCTCAGACTTGGATGTGAGCATGTTGTTCAGCAGCATGCACTGCTAGATCCAGAGATGCTGCTGGATTCTTCTCCATGCTTATCACGCGTGGCTGGTGTCCTTATTTTGCAGCTAGGCTCCAAGGAGCCAAGGAAAGCCCCACCAGTTGTTGTCGTGGACAGTTACACTGAAGGACTAGCAGTGCTTGTTTCTTGCTCTGTACAAAGTCACGTGTTTGGCAGATGGGCCAAAGGAATAGCCCATGTAATCTTTCTAAGAGCTTGGGCTAAAGCAAAGGCTTGCAGAACCCTAGCTAGGAGATTGCTGGTGTAAGAAGGCAACCAGTTTGCAGCAAAGAACTCGCAACAGAGCTGTTAAAATAATGCTTCTAAACACTTTCTCCTCTGCAGCTTCAGCAGATCCTCTTGGGTTACATCCCAAACCCCCAGCTGGAGCTCGTCCTTGTCATGCTTGTTGTGCCTTTTATAGTCAATGTAAGTGATGCCTCTGCAAGTACTGGGTGGGGTGGTTCAGAAATCATGGTCCCCCCTCAACGGGGAGCATGTACAGGAACTGGTTTGGGCAGCATTGAGTAACTGCAGTGACTGGGACAGGATGGAGGGGAGTGAGAACAAATATATTTGTTGCCACGAATACACAAATCTGTCACTAGTGCCCTGCCATGGTCCTAATTTCTGCTCCCTTGTCCAAGTTGCTAGGTGGCTGACTCTTTAGCTCTTGGAGGGTTTCCCTGCCCTTGGTAGGGGGGTTGGAACTAGATGATCTTTCAGGTTCCTTCCAACCCTAACCATTCTATGATTCTTTGAAGAAAGCTGGGGCTCATTAGCTGAAGGCTGCATCTCAGCAGCAAGTTACAGGCATGAGGGTGCCCCAGAGCCCTTTAAGTTACTGTGGGATGGCTTGTCAGCGATGACCTCTGGCAACTTGTCAATCTAGCCATTTGGCTAGACTTCAGATTGCACTACAGCAAGGCAAGGTGTTCAGGTTACCCAAAACTATTGATCTCCTCAAAACTGGTTTGGCAAAACCTCTTGAAAGCTCAGCTTTTTTCCTGGTGCCCCTGACTCTGGGTAGTCCTTGACCTGCTGCTCAGTTCCTGCTAAGATGGGAAGTGAGAACAAGGTGTTAACATTCAGGTGCCCCCTGGACAAGGAGTGAGTTGGACTCTTTACAACTCATGGCATGAGCATTGCAATGGATGCAGCATTGGCAAAGTTGAGTTTACCTGCTTCTCTGCACCACCTCAGGCTGCGTTTCCTTGTTTGAAAGCAAACTCTGGTTCTCAAAGAACTGACCAGGGAGTGGTGCAGACAGAGCAGATGACCTTGGCTGGAGCTTGGTTCAATGGTTATTTCCTGGTGGAAACTTGTTCTATCATGTTTTTTGTTTTTTTTTTTCTCTGGGTCTTCAACAGCTATGGAATCAATAGGATTTATGAGAAGGGACTCATCCAACCCCTGTGGATGTACTTGATGCAGGGTTAATTTAGGTATTAAATTAGGTTGATTGAGGCTGGATATCTGGAGGAACTAAAAGGAGAAGAAATAGTTGTTATTGAATGACTTTGATCTCTGATCTCTGCAATCTATTCATGTAACTTCTTTCTCCCCAAGGCCATTATGTTCTGGGTTGTGGACAGCTTGATCATGAGGAAATATAAGCAGAAGGACACCCTGGACATCAATGGGTCCATAGAAACTCCTCGGGCTAGGAGAACTGAAGAATCTCAGGTAAGATCAAGGATGTCCTGTGTTTAAGATCAAACTGCAAGTTTGTGGTGTGGTCTGTGTGCTTTACCACAGCCATGCAACGTACCATCACATTGCCTAGACATAGGGTGATGCTTCATGAATGCACATGATGACCCAGCGAAGTCAAACTAACTTTTGGTGCTTGCAGCTGAGGTCAACAGAGGGATGTTTCCTGGCAGGATCTGGCCTTGTCTAACAATAGGCAACATCTCAGCCTACAAAGTGTTGCTGAAATATCGCCCTAAATATGATGACAGTATCTCATGGGGTATGAGCTAGCTTTTGCAGTAACCTGTGTGGGCTTATCAGAGTGGCAGGCTGACTGGTGGGTACCTTTGCACTCTTTCTCAATTTTCCCATTTTTAATTGTAATTAATTTTGGCTTAGGAGAGCTTACTTTCTGTACTGTAATTGGTAGCATCCTTTTAGAGGACA
Organism: Tauraco erythrolophus; assembly: GCF_009769465.1. Classification (NCBI taxonomy): domain Eukaryota; kingdom Metazoa; phylum Chordata; class Aves; order Musophagiformes; family Musophagidae; genus Tauraco; species Tauraco erythrolophus. Next base: position 4,859,711 of record NC_141468.1, read on the forward strand.
AGGCCTAGCTGGCAATCCTATTTTTGTCAACATTTGGTATTTTTTCAGCCAGATGATGGTCTCTTAGCTGTAGGAAGCTGTATTTTGTGTAGTCTGAGCTTGCCACTTAAAAGTTATGGGGGGGGGGGGGGGAGGGGGAAATGCTCAGTCCCAGCAGATTTTGCTCTTGTTAACGACACATGGTTTGCTGGGCAGGTGGTGTCTGTGGTTCTCATCGGCTTTTGGGCAAAGACCATAACCTGAGTCGCTGGCTTGAATTCCCTTCTTTCCTCTGGCACTCAAACCTGGTTTCAAAGTGCTCTGTGAACAACTGTTGATATCCTGCAGTTCACTGGCAAGACTCACTGAGATAAGATAGCTTCAGGCAGCCACAGGCTGGCTCCTGGAGTGGCTTCTGCCAGGGAATTTAGGATGAACAGAAATAGCTCTAGTGCTCTCGGAGCTCTTTTGTAAAGAGTAACTCAGATCTTGTGCTCATGGGTGGGATGGCCAATGGCTGTGACGTTGCAACACACATGGAGGTAGTGGTGTTTAATGGAGTGCTTGGCATTCTGCACAGCAGCCATGGCTTCTGTGGCTCAAGGGTGCAGTGGAGAAGTGTCAGCCACTCGTGGGGATGCAGGGTCAGAGGAATCCCCCCTCTGGCAGGAAGGCCAGGCAGATGTGAGCAGCTGTTGAGACAAATGAGTCATTCCTCCTGGCCCTGCCTCCAGATAAACAGTTGTAGCTTGGCAAGGTCACTAGAAGCATGCAAGCAGTGTGTCCCAAGGGGTTTCCCAAGTGGTGTGTGTGGTGAGGGCATCCTCCAGAAATGTTTATTGTTTTGGAGAGAGGAGGGGAAAGTGGCCTAAGCTGGGCAGTGCCAGTATGTCTTGATGGTTATGCATCGAAGCTAAGAAGTCAAACCTAGGATGTGAAGGCAGATTAACTCTGGGCATGAACTTGTCCCTGGTTATGGTGCAGTCCTGGTTTCTTGGTGATGACTGATGTTTAAGAGTGGTACTTCCTTAGAAGAGCTAGGTTGGAGGTCTGCTTAAAGTGTAAAGGTGGTGGTAAAGGTCTGCCTTACTGACTAGATGTGCTGGTGTGTTCCTGAAGGTTTAAGATTAATTAAAATTACACCAGCTCAGAAGCAAAGGTAAGGAGGTGACATCAAACTCCTTTCTAGCCTTTTGAACCTAAATTTGCAGCATCTGGTCCCATAGATGGTGGCTTCTTGTAGATACGCAGATGGTGTCATAGTTACTGGTCCTCCATGGAAATGGAGCTGGCCCTCCGCCTTACTCTACTGAAGGTGAGGCAAGTGTTTTGTGGCCTCTAGCTTGGTTTTGGATAATCCGAAGGGAAAATACCTGTTCATCTCCAGAAGCTAGGGAAGACTGTTCTGGTAGCTCAACCTAGACAGGTTGTTTCAAGTGATACAAACAACTCCCACAGTCTCACTCTTGGTGTCAAAGGCTTCTCCCGTCTTCCAAGTGCTGGACTCCTTTTCTCAGACAAATTTTTGGTGAGACTTTCAATGTGCAGGTCATCCGTCCATGTTGAAACCCTCAGATCCATTGCTGCAGTGGAGCTACCAAGGGGACTGGTTTGTACCTGGAGCAGTCTATGGGGACTGCCTCCTTTCTGCTCAGACATGTTCCTGTGCCTCTGGCCCAATAAATAGTTTGGGCAGAGAAGGGAGGATGTGAAGAAATACAGAAGTGGATGACCTGCTTTTCCAATTCTGCGGCTTGGCACTGGGCCTCCAGGTATAGCCATAGGCTCCTGGTTTTATGCATCAACTTTTTAGGCTATAAATTAAAGATGTTGACTGGCTGGGCCCTACAGCTGGATTGGCTGCAATTTTGGCTTGAAAACAGAAAATGAGGGTTTACTGGGCTTGTTGCTGCTAATAACCTGTTCAAGTAGGGGAATTTCTTCCTTCCCTGCTGCCCAGCGGAGGAGGGAGCAGGGGGACTGAGAAGCATCTGCACGGGGCAGAGCTGGCTGAGGCTAATGTGTCCCACGGTTTATCAGGGTTCATCAGGGCTGTCTAGCAGCAGGCGCCACCAGCTCCCCATCATGCTGCCTTCTTGAATTTCAACCCTCTGCCTATCTTGCCAATAGTGTCATTATTTTCACTTGAACTAGCAGTTTGTGTTCAGAAAAGGAAGGAGGGGAGAGAGGAAGGAGAATAGAAAAAGGGGGTTGAAGTTAACCTGTTAAGAACCCACACTCAGTACTTTTTTTTTTTTTTAATAGGGATAGCAGGAAAAGTCAGCTTTGTTCTTGGCTCGGTAGACCAGCTGGGTAGCAAGAAGAAACCCAGCAACCAGCAGTCCTGCCACTGATGTCACTTACTGACTCCATGGCTGCACCGTAGACCAAAAAAACCTGGCAGCCCATTGTGGGTTTAAAGGCTCTTCTGGTGAGCCACAGATGTGATTGTGGGTTCTTGCTTTTAATGGAGCAAATCTTCACATAGTCATCGTCTTGCCCTCTCTCATGGGATGGAAAGAGACCTCTCAAGAGCAGCAGTTTGAATCCAATGCTGTTAGGCTGGGGAAATGCGTTCATCTGCATGCATGGCCCTTATTTCTGCTTTGCACGTGTCCTGCCCTTGACCTGAGTCTCTCTTCCCTTGCCCTTGCAAGTGCCAATAAACTTTAGATCTTATCAGTGATTTCTTTGTTTCCTCCACTCAGGAAAACAAGTCAGTTTTAATAATGTTTTATTTGATCTTTTTTGAGCTTGTTTTTGTTGTTTTGTGAGTTTTTTTCCCCCAAGGGAGGTGAGTGGGTTTCTGCTCCTTTTCTGAAGTCTTAGTTTTCAGAGACGAGCCTTAAAGTCTAATAACAGTGGTACTTGTGAGAACCATTAGTGTGAAACTAAAAGCTAGTTTAAGGTTGGGAGGAAAGTAAATACACTACATGGGGACCTGCCTTTGGTCAGCATGGAGTTCAGCACCTATCCCAATTCCCTTCATAGGAGCTGTGACTTTTGGTAAATCCCTAAGAGAGAAGATGCTGATGAATGCCAGTTCCTACGCTGCTTGCTCTTAAGTATTGGAGAATACTCCAAGACCATGTTTGATTCTTCTGGTTGGTTAACTGAGCTGATTTTTAACTAGCTCAAGGTAAACTAAGGAGCCTGGTACTTATGGGAATGCTAAATGAAGATGGGTATAGAGGTGCCTCTGGAAGGAGGCTCTCCCACCTGTCAGCCCTACCGACTTGTGGGAACTCATCCAAGCTCAGGTGCAGGAGGACAGTGGGATGGTTCTTATCTCTACACCAGGCTGGTGGAGCTTTGGGCAAATGGGTTCCCATAGCTAGCAGAGAAATGCCTCCAGAGCTTCTTTGGTTTACAACCTGTGTCATAGTTCTCATCTGTCTGTGCAATTTCTTTCTCTGCCACTGAGATGGCTTGGTTTTCTGAAGGGTCTGCTTGGATGGAGTGCCAAACCAGTAAGCAGCCTCTTCCCCTAGACAGGAGGGGTTGGCAGAGTGCGTGGGCAGCCCTGTTTCAGTAGTGTGACCTACGTTGTTTTGCAAGCTGCTGACCTCCTGGTGTGGGGAGGAATGCATGAAATATTTGAGGACTGCTGAGTGAGACAGTAGCACATTGTCCCAGGACTGGGAAACTGTGGTCCGTTCCCAGATGTGCCATCGACCCACTGTGATCCTGACCTGGATGCATCTGCTGGGGAAGCGCCTTGTCCAAGTTACGCTGAGAACTCCCAAACTGGAGTTTGGCTTGAAAACTACATCTGAGGGTATGTCCCATGACTGTCATAGCAATAAGGTGCTGTCTTGTGATGAAATTCCCCAGGGAACTGGAAAAGTTACTGGGAGACTGTTTGCTCGAGCAGCTTTGTATGAGCCATACAGTGGGCAGGTAGCAGCCTGAATGGGTCTGGATGTGTAATGCTTAGTGCCTACTCCCTCATCCACGCTTGGCTGCAAGGGGATTTCAGTTTGCAGCTGAAAACTACCAAAATTACCAGTTCATTAGGCCCCAAAACTAGTTTGTGGCAACCTGTCAGAGTTCAGTGAGTTTGTAATGCTGCGTGTGACTAGTTACCCACCTGTTTTTTTCTGGTTCCACAGCATCACGATATTAATATGATAAATAGAGGAAATATTCACTTGGAAGAGATGGAAACTTTCCAGTGCCTGTCTTGAGCTAGAAAAAAAAATTCCTTGAGACCAATGTGGGGGGACAACAAGAGAGCTTAATCTGATCTACTGCTATGCTTTGAGCATCTGACGTGCTGCTGTGAAGATAACAACATCAGATGGAGGGGCTGGACTGTGCACGAGGGTGGGGAGGAAATCTTTCCCTGCGGCTCTTCTCCTCCTTTGAAGTCATTGACTCATTGGAGTTTGGTTTTCCTGTTTAGTTGTTTTGTTGCTGTGGTGACTGGCCCCCCCGTGGCGCTGCCTTAGCGCTAACAAGCGGAGGGCACGTTAATTCACAACTGTGCCTGGAGATAGCCATGGATAAGACTAATTTCCCCATGCTCCTGGTTTTGCCCAAGCTCCAGGACTGGCTGAGCTGTTGGGGACACTGTGGGTGAACGTGCTTGGCTGAAAGCCCATGCACCATCCCTTGGCTCGTGCCTTTGAGCTGGAAGGCTTCGTAGTCCATTGGTTCAGTCTTTGGTGCAAAGTGGGGTCAGATGGGGCTGAGACTTGGGTGGGAGGTCTACACTACCTTGCTGGAGGAAGCGATGTTTGTGGGGGTGGTTGTGGTATCTGCCCCTTTATTCCTGTGTCAGCCAGGAACGAATCAATCTATTTGGGTTCTGCAATGGGCAAGTGGAGGAGGGGGAAAGGGCTGCTGGCATTGCTCATCTAGGAAAATAAAACTGGAGGCCCTTGGCTGTGCTGTTAGGCTTGTGCCCATCTGTAGAGTTGAGGGCTGAGGTACCCAGGACCTGGCCAGGCTTCTGATGTGGATGACCAGTGTTTACCAGAAATCCTATGATTCCACTGAGATCCTGAGTACTGCTGGGCATGGCATAAGCAGTAGCAGAAGGTTTGACTGCACTATAGCACTGCTTGGAGGTAGCCACTGTCAGGGCTAATGACCGTAGGGCTTCTTTTGCCCAAAGCTGGGTGTTTGAGGTGAGGAGAAGAGGTACGATGGGGTTGCGCAGTCTGTCAAGCCATGAATATTACCCGTGCCAACTGCTCATCCATCTGGCTGGCATTGGGTTTCAGCTCTACGGCAGTCAGTGCAGCTATAGCCTAAGTAAAATCCGGCCTTTTTCCTCTTCCAGATAATGTGGCTGGAGGATGCCCCACGCGTGGCTCCGTCTGCATCGTGCAAAACGTCCCGGGCCGGTGGCAGCCAGTTAGCTCAAAACAGCCTGTTGGTAGCTTCAAGTCTGAAGTTAGCAACTGAGAGCGTAGGTGTTCCTGGAGGCAGTGGGTAAAGCTGTGGGCTTTCTTACCCGGAGAGGTACCGGTGAGAGGTGTCAGTGCTCTGTTGTGGCTCCCACAATTCACACCGAGCCAGGAGCTGCTGTGCCAGGTGGAAATAAGATGCTACAAGGCTAGGACACCACTCCTGAGCTTGCTGGCCATGGCTGAAGCTAACCCTGTAGCTCTGCTTGAACTCCTGGCTGAGCTCTGGAGATAGCAAGTAGCTGGGGGCCTGGGAAAAAGTCTACATTTGGTACAGCTGTTTACAAAATATGTGGCCTAGTTTTTGTACATCTCCACTGAGGCTGCAGCCTGGCCTGAACATGCATGTCTGAGTCCTGTCCCATGGTGAACAGAGCTTTTAGCTGCCTGTTCTCTCGAGGTGGGGAGATTGGGACACCAGATCATGGTGTTTGCACCCAAATCCATCTGGCTGTCATTGGAGAGATGGCTGAGGTGACCTTGAGACCTTTCCCATCTGCCAGAGAGGATTAGATCTTCCAGCAGACCCCTCTCAGGGTGCTTGACCCCTTCAGCAAGCAATATCCAGAAGAGCTGAGAACTTCTGCTCCATCAATATCTGTCTGTTCTCCTTTCTAGGTGTTACTCTCTCCAGACATAGATTTTGATCAGTGTGAAAGCGACCAGGATGTTTCAGGACTCCAGGGAACAAACCAGAAGATGAAGCAGCCCAGCTATCAAGTGGTCATATGACAACACTGAGACAAGGGAGGTGGAGGAAAGGAACCAGCACTGTGATCCTTAAGCCAAGGAAGGGCGGGGTGGGGAATGCTAGTTGATCCCTATGGATCTGCAGAGATCCTTTTGCCTGCCTCATCCAGACCTGTCCTTCTGCAGTTGGGATGGTGTCTGTGCATCCTGTAACGGGCTTGAGCAGTATCTGCTTTATGTGTCTGGCCCTAACCTGTACACATGCGGGCACGTCGAGGTTAGGGGTATGGATGTGTATCTCCCCTGGCTGGCCAGCTGGGTGTAACTTTTTGTCAGGAGGGCTGGAAACTGAAATCAAAAGATTGTCTCCTTTTTTTATATATATATAAAAAAAAAATATCTCTACTGTACTACCTGAACTGTGACACTTTTACATGCACAATACTCAAAAGAACTACTTTGCAATATGTATTTAAATGTCTTGAATGGGGAAGATTGAGTGGATCTGGTGCTTTTTACTGTTTTATAAGGAATGCAATAAATATTTGATTTAAAACCGCTTCATAATTGAAACGCCTCCGTGTGCTTAATGTTTTGCAAGACTCTAACGCTGTAAAGGGGAGGAAGGGTATTTCTTGATATCTCTCCTGACCAGTTCCTCACAGGGCAGATTGTCTTTCTGCAGCAGGGCTATCCTAGTAAACCTACAGAAGAAGAGCTGAGCCACAGTGCTCAGTCTCTGTAGGTGGTTTGTATGAGCCACTTCAGTGCAAAGACCTGATGCTGCAACATCAGCCTGTGCTGACTCCAGACCAGTACAGACTCAGAGGTCCATCCCAGTTGCCATCTTACAAGTGAGTGTTTACCAGGAACTAGAAGTTGACTACTTTTCTTTTACCTAGTTTAAAATAAACAGGACCTGACTCAAAAACTACATCTGAAGAGTCAGCTGAAGCCCTGTTAACCAGCCCTGATCTCCTAGGGGTAAGGAAACAGCCTCAAGTACAACCGCTGCAGGAGAAGACCCTTGGGTCATCCCAGATCCGGGCAACTTCTGCAAGTGTGAGGTGCAGGGCTTTGCCCTTGCACTTTTATGAACATACTGTATTCATCTACAAACATACAAAAATGCAAAACACTTCGCAGCTCTCCTGGGGAGAGAGACGGCGTGGAGCAGCTGTGTGATGCAATCCCAGGCTGCGGGCAGATAGACAGCTGTGACGAGACCCATACAGAGTCCAAATGGTGGATAGTCCTCAGAGCAGGGCCTGATCCAGGCTCAAGTGAACCAACAGACCTGGTTGAATCATAAACAGGCTTTGCTCATTGCCAGACAGTCCCCAGAAGCATTGGGCAGGAATTATCTTTTATTTTCCCTCTCTGCCTTGCATTTTTCCCAGGAAAACACTCCTTATTAAGGACTAGAAAATAAAGGATTTGGATATTTTGACTTAGATAGCTTTAGACTTCTAAAAGCTGAGCTGTGTGAAGTTTTTTGATTTTTGTGGGGGTTTTTGGATTTGTGTTTTTTTTTCTGAACTTCAAAGTAGGTTAGAAGCATGAGATGCAAATCAAAGTCTTACGTGCCCTTTAGCCAACTAGACACGCTTGGCTACACTTGCAGCTGCGCAGCCTTATTTTGGAAATTAAGTCCCTCTTTGTTTCTTCCTTATTTAATGAAGGGTCAAAATCCTGCTTGTGCTGGCACATCAAATGGCTTTGGGAACACGTGGCGCACAGCTCTCTGAATGGATCATTTATATTGCTTAGTGAAATCAGCTTCACAATGCCATTTTTGCTTGTCTGGTGGAGTTTTGCACTGGTAAGTGTTGGAATAACTCCTGCACTCTTTAAGATCTTGAAGAAAAACGGATTAAAACAGCGTTGCTGTTAGAAACTTGCTCCCTGTTTTGAGGTGTACTGATATTTTGGGGTTTGTTTTTGCTATAGGGCTGCACAGGGCAATGCTGTGGTATGTGGAGAGTGAAAATTCAGCCACAGCAAAGTCCTTGTCCTAAAATGGGGAGGTGAGTGATGCTATCTTGAGCAGGGAATAAACATGACCCTCTTAGCTCTTGGTTGAGGCTGGCCAAAGAGGCTCGCAGGATATGGGGGAAGGTTGTCCCTCTCGAGCATTGCACAGGCAGTGCCGTTTCAGCAACCCTAAATTCAGGAATCCCGTCCCCTTGTCTGAAATGATGGTGTGCAATTGTTTCCATTGTGCTCCAGAGCGATTGCTCAGCCCTCATTCTGGAGCTGTCTGAGCAGTTTGCAATCTTTAACCGTATTACTGCAAAACAAAGTGCTCTGAGACTCTTGGAGATGAGAACAAACCTGTGCCTGTACGTACAGTTGTTGCAATGCGCTTCCTGGCAGCTCTCTGTGCTATGACAAAGGGCTGTGAGGACCAAGCCTGGACACATTCTCCTTCTGAGAGACCAAAGTGTTGTGATGCCCCCTTTATAGATGGGGAAAGCTGAAGTTTACAGTCCATGACCTGCATTTGCTGTTACTGCTGTTGGGGCAGCAAGAGTACAAACTCTTGTTTCCCATGTCCTGTACTTAAAGGCTGGATCAGTCTTCTCTATGTGCTTAAATTCTCAGTTTAATGTGGGAGTAGAACCCTAGGGTCAGTTCACCTAACACGCTTCTTGCTTCCTACCAAGTGTACAGAGGCTGAAGAACATCATGGACCTTTAATTTTCCACTGAAATTACTTTGATTCCTAACCTGTTGTTAGCTTGTGAGTGGTTCTTTCAGCCATCTGGTAACGTGAGCTTGTCCAGCAGCATAAAACATACATAACCTTAGCTTCAAAGCTCGTTTTGTCTTCGCCAAATGAAAGCTTCACTGCAGTGTTCGCTGTAAAATATTTATTGTGAAATGGATAACTGGAGCCTTAATGAGAACTTGAGTATATTGCTCCAGGTGCTTCATATGGCTGGGAGGTTGGACTTGACCATTGTTCTTTTCAGGCCCTGAAAGAACTATGTTTCCTTGGCTGGAGGAGGAGAAAGAGGAATAATGATGCACCTGAAGCATTAGCAGTATGTGTGTGTGTATATATATATATACATATTTATATACAGGAGAGATGAGACGAGAGAAGAGTCTAAGCCAATTGCTCCCCTTAGCAATACACTTGAACAGTAAAACATAAGAGGAGAGTGAAGATTTCAAGGAAATCTATTTTCAGTAGGACAGCACGAAGATAACAACTACCGAACCCTGGATTGTCTAGAAGTTCATCACGTTGTGCTAATGAAACGCAAGGTTATTCGGAAATGGGCTGTGTGACCTTCCCACTGGCTTCTAGGGTGGAGAAGTCAACTTCACAGATGCTCGTTTTCATTTCATTTCTGGGCCATGAGCACGCTGCAGAGCATTAACCTCTTCGGTTATTGCATGCTCAGGACTGTGCTGAAGGTCTTGCCTTCAGTTCTCCCTTGCAGGAGAAATATTTCTCAAGATAGCTGGGCCCAAAGCAGTAATTTTTTCTTTGTTTTGTTCCAAAGCATGAGCCTTGGCATGAATTTTGCACTAACTGAGCTCTCTGTAAGGATCCAGAGTGCAATTAAATCTGCCTGGTTGCTTTTGGCTGCTTCCCTCTTCCCCACAGCACATGGTGTGAATAAGCAACCGTGCTTGCTACCTGCTCTGCTACCACACTGCCAGCAGTACTGACTTGATGATCAAGCGACTGGAAAATCACTGCCCCACCTCCAGCAGCTGGAGCTCCTACAGCAACAATATGATTTAATTGTTAAATATGCAAAAAATCAGTCAAGATTGAACCTGTTTCTGTAGGTCTCTGGCAACTCTGTTTTCTCCTAACACATGGATGTCATTTAGCTCCTGGAGATGTTTCCACACCCACCCTCCTTCCTTGCAGTTCTGGAAAGGCAAGAGTATACATGAGCTCAATTTGGCCTTGCCATGTAAATGTCTGTAGTTGTCAAAGTCATCTTTGGCCAAGTTCTCTACTAAGCAAAGTCCCCTGTGGCTGATCTATAGCATTATTTGGTGATGCCTCACTTTAAAATAGACCACAGCCTTGCAGTTTGGGTTTGGAGATTTCTTTGCAGAGCAGCACCACCTGCAGTGGGGGTGGCTGGCAGAGCCTTCTGTAACCTCCTGCTGCCAAATTCCTGCTGCGTACAAATTCCTGCAGTGTAAGGAGGGAAAAGGAGCCAGGGAAAATTGGGATGAAAAATTTTTGACAATTTGGAGTAAATAAAGACTTCCTCCCTGATTAGAAAAGCAGCTAGAAATGTCTAGTCTAAATTCAAGAGGCTGCTTCGCAAGATCATAAGCTATCGCAGGTGCTTGTTCATCATCCTTTAGAGAATTTAAATCTCTGCTAAGCAGAAGGGATGCTCTGCTCACGGAGGTGGCAGGTCTGTTGGAAGCTCATGGTGGAACTTTGTTTCTCTCTGAGGGAGTCCAGACTCAAGAAGTCACTTAAACCTGAATTGTTGTTTAAATGAGATGCTTCATGGAATGGGAGCCTGCACCACTCCTGTTGCTGCTGAAGACCGGAGGCGCTTTTTAAGCGTGCAGCCTGTGCACCGAGACAGCAATAAACCACATGAAGGTTTTCGCCACCGTTTTAAGGCTCCATAGTTGTTCAGGGAACATCATGCTTAGTGGCAAATCCAGACCTCATCCCAATAACCAAGAAAGCAATACCCTCTTATGACCTGTTGATTTAAGGTTTCGATTTCTTTGTTACCTCTTCGATGCTAATGGGTCACTGCAGATGAATATCCACCCACCTCTCCTCTCTCTCTCTCTCTCTTTTTTCTTTCCCCAGGGACCATGGCTGGAGCAGGTGCTCTGAGTCACTTCTTTGCAAGGCATATCACCCAAGGTTGTCTCTCTAGATAGGCACTGTGCTATGTGATCTGTTCCTCTCACTGGGTGACTCATCAGCCCCTGGGGGTATTGCACAGATCCCTGCATGGGTTTATTTTAAGACCAGCAGCTCTCTGCACTGTTTGATATGAGTGCTGGCCTGTTTCTCCCTCCCTTCCCACTGGGAGAGCACCAATCATGCCTTTAACCATGTCCTTAACCCTTCCCCCCCGACATCCTCGTCTTCAGGAATTTAATGTACAATGTTCATCTAGCATGAAAGAGAGACAGCTGATTTCCAAGGGCAAAACCCCTTGGTTTCTTTGGCACCAAAAAGTAAAGAAATATTAAGAAGTCGCCTAGCTCTAGAGGCTTCAGAAAGGAACCGCTGTCACACATGCTGCTGTAATGCATTGCTAGGATTGGTCTTAGAGGCTGTTGATCGTCCCAAAGCTGGTCCCTGTGTCGAAAGGATGAGAAGCCAAATAGTCTTTATAGCTCCCATCGATCAGTTTGTCCGCATTGTTTTTGGCAAACCAGCAGTCAACTTCCTGCTGGCCGTTGTAGATCCTCCTCTGCTTCCACACAACAGGAACGAGCCGTCCCTTCACTTTCAGGGTGTTTGTAGGGTTTGGCTTTAATGCTTCAGTTTGATTCTGACCAACCTGCTGATGACTCGTGTTTAGAGATTCCTGAAGAAGTTTAACTTCATGGTTCAAGAACTGACCTGCGAGGCAAGATAAAAATAGAGTCCATGACTGGCTGTTTTGTGCTTGTTTATATGTTGGATGTTGTGGGTTTTTTAATAGGACACGTTTTGAGGATTCTTTGCGTATGGGGTTGTAAAAGGCTCCTCTGCAATAGCAGGATGAATCTAGGTCCTGCAATTATTTTCTAAATCTCACAAACATAGAGATTAGAATAAAACCTTATTTCTTTTTTTCACTCAAGATACATTGGCTGAGCTAAAGAGGTTTTTGAGCTGCTAGTAGTAAGTTCACTTCTGTGGCCATGGTTACTAGAGGATAACCACCCATGCGATGCCCATCAGCAAGCAGAAAGAAGATCTAGGCCTGAAGCTCCAAGTTCTCTTCCCTTGCCTTCTTGGGGGCAAGCTCTCTCAGGCCAAACTGAAACGTAGAGAGGTTTGTGCATGCGGGTGGCCTGAATCCAAAACCCCACTCCTGAGGGATCATCTCCTGCTTAACCTGGGGGTGCCTGAATGTCACAGAAAGTGTGGCTTCAGTCTTAGAGTTCTGCACCTGTATATGGCCATAAACATCACTACTTCTCATTGGCTGAAAGAACCCAACCATCTAGACATTCTCTGAGCCTACCTAAGCCTAGTTGCTTTAAAAATGTGGGAATGCCTCTTCTTTCACTTCACATTTGAAAGAAAGGAGCCACAGAAAGTACCAATGTTTCTCGATCTCAGTCAGACTCAGATGTAAACAACTCAGTCCTGCAAAAAAAAAGACCTGGACATGTACAAGTGCAGTACTTGAGGGCTACGCCAATGATGTCTGGCAATGTGCTAGCTCTGTGACTAGAGCTCTCTTTCAGAATCTGCAAGACCTCCATTGACTATCCTTTCTGCCTAGAGTGATTGAGACCCTACTGTGCCATGTCCCTGAGAGCACGTTAGCAGCTGGGCTATTCTGAATTAGGACTACTGTTAGAGAATCTCTCATTGGTGCCTTTTTCGGGGTTCTTGTGCAATATTGGGAGCATCAAGCATGTCTATTCTAATGACAAACATATTAAACAATCATAAAAAGAGTGGAAATGTGAAAAACAGACACAGCCACATAGCTGGGATAGTGCTGGATAGATAGCTCATACAAAAAAAGGTGGAAGAGGAGTTGGGGATACTAGCAATAGAGAAGTTGTTTGAGAGTGGATGCAGAAGTATCATCTGGGAACCTAATCCCCACCTGCCTTGTTTGTTACCTCCAGTCTCTGTCCTTTAAAACTGTTTGGAAGGATCATTTTTGTCTGTTTTACAGCTCTGAACCTAAGAACCTATTACCTACCCAGTAGCCCATGGGAGTCAGAAGAGAGGCCTTTACTGTTGGAGATGTAGAACCCCAGGTGATTCCTCTGATATGGGGCCGGCTTCTTGTAATGGTGGATGAGTATGACAAAGCTGATCGTGTCTCGTATCGTCACAGTGATGTTGGAATTGGCGGAGATGGACACCTCAAGGCTTCTGCTTCGCACAACAGCACTCCGATCACAGGACAGAAGAAGTCTTTCCCCATCATCCAGGATGATTCTTTTGGGTGTGATCTCTAGGTAAGACCTCTCTGGCTTATTGCTGAGGATAGTGATGGTGCTGAAGTAAGTCCGATGCTTCTTGTGGCCGTTGGGTGGTGCAGGAGCTCCAATTAATTGCCCATTCACAGTTACACCTTGCAGGAAAATAATCAATAAATGAAAGCTGGAACCAAGAATAGGTCTATTGTCTCAAAGATACAAGTCTTGCAAATGAGGACATGCAGATTCACCACCTCATGTTCGATTATTTCCCCAACCATTATTCAAAACATTATAACCAGTCTGTTATAAAATGATTCTCTTATACCACCTCAATTTACCCAACCTCAGAAGTACTGGCCTTCCCAAGAGACAAGTGCCTCCAGCCCCATTAGTCCTAACATTGCATACACAGTGCTACAGGATAGGATCAGCTGCTCCTCAGCACAGCCACTTCCTAAGTTCTGTCCAACTTGAGACCTACCTGTAATCGAGATGATGTGCGGGGATTTTCAGACACATAAGACAAATATTTGTCTTCCTGACTGCTATAGCCCGGCCAATCATGGTATGATTCACCTAGACCACCTATTTGTTGATGTGTAACTCAAACCTGAGCAAACATACTACATCTTGGAGGAGTAGGAAAAGCATCTGACAGGTCTGCTTTTCCTCATATCGCCAACTGGCATAGGGACTGGACTTCTACGAAGAGGACCTGGGTGAATCTGAATGCCGCTGTCTCAGAGGATCTCAGGGTACTAGCCAGTTGCAGTTTGAAGTCCCTCTCTACCTGACTCCCAAGAAAAGAATTAGCCTAGGAATCCACAAAGTAAGGGTTACTACCTTAGCTGACATACTTAAGACCAAGCAGGACCTGTAGAGGGAATATCTTCATATCCCATCATTCCCAGGGAGATCTGTCATTTCTGTCTTCATAGACTCAACTTGCTAGTGCTACAGAGCCTGTTTTCCTCAAGCTCATTCTGCATTTGAGCTACAGAACTGTTTAAGCAATAGCAAAAACATAGTCTGTGAAATAAGTTTGAGGGAAACATTGCCAGGAGATGGATCTTATTGACTAAGGCATGAACACAGAAGTATGGAGGCCAGACCACTGCCACACAGAACAGAATTCTTATAACTTTATTGTGGGGTTATCTTCTTTGTAAAACAAGTCGTGCATTGTCTCTGGTTCGACACCCCTTCCTCCCACTGTTTCTCTGCTCAGGACTTAATCTGCTTATTAGCTGCCCTGCTTAGAATTCCAGATGGGATCAGACCATGGTTTGGCCCCCTGAGGATCAGGCTGGCTTGGGCAAAGCAGATCCTGCATCGTGTGGGTTTTCTCAAGGCTGTCATGACCCAGTAACCAGCTTGGTTACTCTATTCTCAAGCGAACAGTACTGTAAGTAAAGAGTGAAGTTCCAGTAACAGAGCAATTTTGGCAAGTCCAAGTCTTTTATTTGCACGTTGTGACTTTGTAGCTTGAGGCCTGATGAAGTTGCACCATCAAACAGATGTGCTGTCTCTGCATGGAGGTGGCTCACGGCTTATGCAAACACTACATGCAGTATGCAAAGTGCCTGTGGCTCCTCGTTCATGTGGTTGTTGTAGCACTGGCCAAGTGCAACCCCCAGACCATACCAGATCTAATGATCAGGAACTGAGATCTCCAGTCCAGCTGGACTGAAGGGGTACAGTGTGGTCCTCATGCACTGAAGTGGATCCGTTGGCTGTTTACGTGTAATTGCTGTTCTCTTGATTCCAGCCAATGAAGACCTGAACTAGGAAAAGTTTGGATACACGTAGAGGCCAGTTCTCTCTATGGTTAGATCTACTC
Source organism: Tauraco erythrolophus (assembly GCF_009769465.1). Lineage (NCBI taxonomy): Eukaryota > Metazoa > Chordata > Aves > Musophagiformes > Musophagidae > Tauraco > Tauraco erythrolophus. Next base: position 4,874,747 of record NC_141468.1, read on the forward strand.
AGTGATAGTCTACACTTCTGTCGATGAATTGTGTCTGTAACAATAACCAGGCCTCCTCCTTGCTTAGGCTTGCTGTGAATTTACCCATAAGCTATGATAAAGCTGGAGGTCAGCAAGTGCAAGTGAACAGTTTGCCTCCCCTTCTAATCCAGGTGATTAGACCTGGAAGACTGGTGTGCACCAATTCTCCATTGTCTGGCCACAAAAACAACTTTTTCTGATTTCCTGCCACCTTCTTGCCTACGAAGCACTTCGGTATTCTAGTTTTATTGCTAGAGAGCTGGCCTTGCACTTCAGCTTTCCTCTGCAAGCAACTGCTTTGGCTGGCTGCTCACCGGATTCCTTATGATCAGAGACCAGTCGGAGAATGTCCCCTGGTTCTCCATCAATATTGAAGCAGACAGAGAACTTGCTGGAGGGAAAATCAATGACAAAGTGAGGGTCTCCATCAGCTGAGAAGATATGAAAAAAGAGACAAGTGTGAGAGACTTACACAAAACTGCAGTGTCCAAGAATGTAACAAAACCGCTTTTCAAAGTGTGTTTGTTCCTGTTTTTTCTGAGACCTCTCTGTTTGTTGTTTTTAGAGAGTCAGATGGAGTTTGCCAGGAAATGCCAAGTTTCGCTTTGTTTTTCACAAAGATTATTTTATTTTGTTTTGTTTTTCTCACAGAAGAGGTTGGGTTTTCAATGAAAACTCAAAACCCAAAGCAGTCCAGGTGAAAATCAAGATATTTTCTTCCTGGAATATCGTTTCAGTGATTTATGGGAACTGTCACACTGAACCTTCCTCGTCCTCAATGTCAGATTGGAGCAGTCAACAGCAGATTTTAAACAATCCCACGACCTTAATTTTTCAACAGTCCTTGACCATAGGTCACCATCAATTACCGGATAGTTGTTATGAATAATAAGACATGCCAAAATCCTAGTTTTTAAGGTAAATTTGACCTTATCCAGTGAAATTCAAGTCTAAATTCTTGATCTGGGCTTATTCATCAGTGTTTAATGCATGAAAAAGATGTTAAGCAGAGGTGAAGAACCAACAGGGAAGTAGCAAAACACTATAGAATTTTTTTTTTTTCCCTTCAACAACACTTTTTATGTTTCAGCAACATTATTTTATAAAATGTTATTTTTACTAGATCTAGTACAGAGAGAACATGCTTCCTGTTCTCCCCTAATCTACAGAAGTCTCAAACATGAGGATTAGGTGTTGTAGACCATCTGCCTTGATATGTTTCCTCGCACCACTTCTCATTACTGATCCTCTCTGTATTTTGTTTTTGTTTCCATTTTCCTCCCTACCCTGCAGGTCTAGCAAATAGTATTTTGGCTGATCCGTCGGGATGGTTATACCACAGTGGCACGCATCTGAAGTTTCTATAAATCAACTACTATCATTTTGAATTATTAAAGGCACTGACCTGAAGTTTTGGAGATTTTAATTCTTTGTTTATCTTGCTGTCGACGTATACCTAGAAGTGGGGAAGGAAGGCTGTTACAATGACTTACTGAGCAGCAGAAAGAGCCATAGTATAATGATGTTCCCAAAACATTATTCAGCGAGATTATGGGACATAATCCTGCAGCTACTTTAAGCTTCATTTAGAATACCAATTTTTCTTCAAGAGTTTCTGCAGAGCAGTGAGCGCTTCCAGGGGGGTGAGTCAGGTGCCTAAAATGTTTACACAAGGTCACTCAGACCACAGTTTGCAAAACTGATATGAACATCTCAGCTTTCTGTTTACCACCCCTCAGTTCATTGGCTAGGTCATCCCTGTTACCAAAGTCAGCCATGAGACATTACCTATGCAAAAACATTTCTTACCAGCACATGGTTATTTTTCCCTCGTACCTGGTGGTGCCTTGTGTCCCTGCAAGCTCTGCAACTTCTCACCAATGCCATCAGTAGAAGGGCTGATATACTCCTCTTGAGGTGGTTCTGAATGGAGCCCAGCTTCTCTCATCTTCAGAACAGTGAAGGGAGTAACAAAGTTGTACGTCAAGGCCATTGACTTGGCTTTCTCCATCAAATAGTCTCTCTCCCGATCGTCATCACTCTTCAACCGGGAATTAAGCAATTCCTTGATGGTGAGGTAACTCCATGCCCTCTCAATGTAATTTTTGTCACCTTTGCCATCATCCAGGCCGGGGACGCCTCTGATGTCATTCCTGCTCGGCAGGTCAATAGCCACATCTGTTTTGAGGAGAATGTACTTCTTGGAGTTGCTAGCAGTCACCTCCACATGGAGACTATCTGAGGTGTGGTTGATGAGTTTGCCAGCTATTATAATTTCAGAGCCATTGAAGTAGTTAGGGAAGAAGTTCTGGGTGACTTGTTCCACATTGTCTTCAGGGTAGTCAACACGGATATCGGAGAGAAGAGGCGTTCCTATTTCATCATAGAACCTTAAACAAAGACACATTTCTCACCATTAGTACTATTCATCCAAGCGCATGCATGCACTCTTGCACTTACACATGGCCATGGATACAGTCAGACTGTCTAATATGGCTCCTAAGACATTCAAGAGCACTTAGAGCTATGAGGCCCCAGATTTAACTACTGCTTCCATTGTTAATTGGCCCAGAGAGATGGGGGAGTCTCTACCCTCAGAGGTTTTCAAAGCTTAAGTGGACAAGGCCCTGAGAAACCTCACCTAAATTTGAAGTTAGCTCTTCCCTCAGCAGAAGGCTGGATTACATGACCTCCAGAGGTCCTTTTCAACCAAAATTATTCTCTGCCTCATTTTAGTTTTCAGTGTTTCTCAGGGATCTAAACAGAGTCTCTTAAGTATGTTCAAAGCATCCCAGCATGGACTGACAGTCACCTAACTTCCACTATGATTCCAGACCTCTGCAAGGAGGTATTTGGGATCACTTAAGTTTGCTTAAGAGGACCTGTCCATTAAATGTAAATTCTTGGCTTCTCAGGCTCACAGAAAGCATCCTAGTTATTTCAAAATGTACTTAGAGGAGATGCTGTTACTTACAGTTTTCTAGTAGGTTTATGCATGGTATTCCAGGGCCAGAAACTGTAAGACCAAGATGCTAGGTCCTCCAAAGCTGGAGAGATCTGAACCAAGACTTCTGTATCACTGGAAGAGCCCTAGATACTACCATTTGGGATGGTCAGTGTGGGACAGGCAGGAATACAGTTTTCCGAGGCCCGAAGGTGAAAGAAAATAAAAAAGGAATCTCACTATGCCCCCATAAACGAGGACATTTCCAAGGAATGGGGGAATCCTAACTGCTAAATACAGGCAGCCTGGCAGAAGAGAACTCACTGCTATGTCATTGCTGATGTTCTGTTGGACCAAGACATGGCTTTCGTGGAACCAGAGAGCTTAACCCAATAACTGCTTGCTACCATGACCTACCATACTTCTGAGAACACCTCGCACTGGACAGGCCAGAAAGCCTTTCCAAGGGATTAAGACCTAGTTTACAGTACTGTGTTTTCCCTGCAGCCATGTGCTTTTGATGGATCTTTCCAAGCTGCTCCGAGAATGCCATATTTCCCATTTAAATGCCAGACTCCTCATCTCTTGGCAAATCATTTGAGTCTAATTCGGTAAATAAACAAAGAATTGGCCTCAGCCCTTTTTTAGTTCAAGCTGCATTTATTTTTCACATCTGCTTAAACAGATTGTCTGGAAGCTAGAGTCACACTTTCTGTTTTATTATCGCTCCAAGGAAACCCAAAGCCTGAATTGGTTGGATTTATTTCAACGTCTCTCTGAGCACTCACTGTCTGTGATGTAGACACCTCGATGCATTTTAGAACATGAGTGAATTAAACCTGAGAACTTTCTGTGAAATAACTCCTAAGGTATAACAAATAGTGGAGTGATGGATGCAACCTGTCTTATGGAACAATGCAAGGAAGTATCTGTGTAGAAATACAACCCGCTGACCACAAAAATCAGAAATGACATTGGCACCCATGTAGATTTTCCCTCCAACAGAGATTCGAATTGGCCTCCGGCAAATGATTATGCTTTTCTGTGTAAATTTGGCACCAGATGCCAAACAGGTTTGCCATCACTGAGCTTGATAAACAGTGAGCTGTTTATCAGATAGAGGTGTTTGAACAAGAACTTTGAGTACTGGGTTCCTGCAACCCAATCAATCAGAACATCCTTAATTTGCCAAGGAATGCCACTTGCTATCCAAGATGCATATTCTGAGAAGCAAATAACATGGGCGAAGTGGCAGATGGATCTACAAAATCTGGTTTAAAACTAAGACACTCTTGTCCGTGCATAACCACCACAGAAAGAAAAGCTCTAGTGGAAGGTGCACGGTCTCATTGCTCCAGATGAATTAGACACTAGCTAGGCAAGAGGTCTCTGCTCAATGACAGTCTCTTTTTGGTTTCTGAGGTTCAAAACACTAGCATTTGGGGAGTGAAAGCCAAACGTTTTTGCCTGGAAGTACTGACACACTGCCTGACATTTTAGACAGAGCTGTGGTTGAGATATCTTTTTGCTGTTCCTCACTCTGATCTGCCCTTGGACTACAGCTCCCTGATCACAGAAGAGGAACATAATCGTACTAGATGATGAGGATTACAGGAAACTTGTTAGGAGTTTGGGTCACAAAGAATGAGAGAATGAAGTAACTACATGATCCTCTCAGGAATGATGCTTGTGTTATTTTTCAAAGTCAAATATTTTGAAGTTTGGGCATAAGGTTATCTTTGTCAAAAAATAAAGAGATTATTTTCTGCCCTAAACTAGGATCTCAATTCCTGAAACCTTCCATGCTGTTTATGTTGTCAATTTGAAGCGAGCAATGCGTCCTTTCCTCCCTCCGTCCACCTGCGAAGAGGTGGCCCTCATGCCTCCCATCTCTCCAGGTTTACATGCCCAAAACAACAATCTGAATTAGAGAAACAAATGCCTTGTTCTGAAGGGCTGGGAAGCTCCAGTACAGCTCAGGGGTCTGCTAGGAAGGAGACAATTTCTGGGTAGGCATCCTCAGTATCTGAGCATACTCTGCCTCTCTCAACCAGAGTTGAGCCTCAGACTCCCATCCCTTGCAATGTCTCCTTACAGGATTTTCCCTCCCAAAACCCTTGCCCAGAGGACCCAATTCAGATAGAAGCACAGAAAAAGCAGAACAAACCCTTTCAGGTGGCTGGCTGCATCCTCATCCTCCTGGAAATGCCTCGTCATGCCACAGTTCTCCAGTGCCATCCTCTCCAGCAGCTTGTGGTCCACATCATTGCCAATGCCGATGGTGAAGAGGCAGAATTTATCACGGATGGCATCCTTGGTGTTGCTGAGGATTTTGGACGACTGTGTTTCCCCGACAGTGGGCCTCCCGTCCGTGAGGAAGATGATCAGAGAGACACTCCTGGCATCAATGTCGTTTTGAGCGATGTAATCATTTAGCAGCTTTGCACCAGACTGGAGAGCACCGTTAATATTAGTCCCTGGGAAGGCACCAAAATTATTAGCTCGTTTCTGCTTCTAAGAGTGGTACAAATAATTTCCCTAAGCTGCCTTTAGTATGGTGACAGCATGTCTCTCCATCAGGATGTTACTTTTCTCTACATGAGGTTGCACTAGCACTTCAACGCAGTTCAACTCTGTTACTCAGCACCAGTTTGAGACAAGTGTTTATAGTCTTGTGAATTGGATTATGAATTGCAGTTTATTATGTGAAATTGCTGTATCCTTGAGTGTCTCAATGTACAGTAGTCAGTTCTGGTAAGCAGAGTCACAGCACAATACCACCTGCTGGTGCCTACAAAACCAGTTAAACTTAATTAGAGGCTCTCCCAGATGGTATCTGAACTGGGAAAACAAGTTCTGCTCATTTTGTCTGAAGGGCACAAGATTTGAAGAGAGAAAAAAAGCCTTCAAATGGGAAAACAAGTGGTTGGGTTTAGTTCTTCAAACCCCGGGGGCTAACAAATTTTAAAGGGAAGAGAAATGGCTTTGTTAGCTGAGGAATGTGTTTTCACAAAACAACTGGCTTGTGAAGAATGGAGCTGCCTGAAGTAGGGATAGAGGGAGAAAACAGAAAATAAATGAGGGAATAGATGTACTTTAGAAGAATAGCCATGAAAAGGATTCAAACCTACTGCATGTTCAGAAAAAACAAAGCAGGAAAATGAATACAGGTTTCTCCTTGCTCCATGTATTTTTTGTGCTAGTCAGAGCAAAGAGGGATTGGTTGTGAAACCTTTGCAAGATCAGTAGATCTGGGTTAAAAACAGCTCTCGGACAAAAAGCAGGTGAAATGTGTTAAGAGCCATACACAATAGAGTCCTCATAGGGGTCCATAAGAGGACATCTAGGGAGGTTACCAGCAAAGATGTGCTAGTACGTCTGCCAATGCATCATGTACCTAGAAATTTAGTGTGCACAGCTCCAGTGACTGCAGCAAGATGAGGAACAGGAAAGGGGTTAAGACTTCTGAAAAGTCCTCAAAATCCACACTGCATTTTTGCAAAATGGTTTTGAATCAAAACCCTGCACCTAAATTATAGAATCATAGAATGGTTTGGGTTGGAAGAGACCTCAAAGATCATCTAGTTCCAAACCCCCTGCCATGGGCAGGGAAATCCTCCACTACACCAGGTTGCCCAAAGCCTCATCCAACCTGGCCTTGAACACTTCCAGGGATGGGGCATCCACAACTTCTCTGGGCAACCTGTTTTAGTGCCTCACTACCCTCATAGTGAAGAATTTCTTCCTTTTATCTAATCTAAATCTACCCTCATCTCCTAATACTCTCTCAGTCTCTATCCAGATCCAAAATTTCAGAACAATTTTTTTTTCCCTCAGAAACAAAAGAAAATCATTTCATGTGGCAGATAGTGTCATTTCAAATCCAGCCACATCAGATCTACCAAGCACTGAAAACTGCCTTTTGCCACATGCACAGATATTTAGCAGCAATATTTTGTTCCCATTTCTTTGGTGTGTGAGTGTGACACAGCTGTGTAAGCACAGCATGTTCTTCATGTGTGTCATCTATGCACCTGACTATGCTGGCCTGTCGTGGAGAATCACTTCACCTTCCTGTTGAACCTGAGTTAATCATTTCCTTTTACTTTTGTTCTCTGGCAGGTTCATGGGCAAACTGAGCTGGTTCCTGCACAGCTCTTTTGGCACTTGAGGAGTAAAAAGCTTTGTAATCTGAGTTTAGTTCCACTATTGGTAATTGTTTAACTGGGCAGGTCCCTTGACCACTTCCTAAACTCTTCCTCTCACAATACAAACAGTACAGCAAACCATCCTGTTTGCTGTGGTTTTCTATCAGGGGGTTTCCTTTGCTAGGAGTGGTCACTGCTCAAGGGCAGCCATGGGAAGACCCTGTCTGACCTTCAACCAGCTGTGACTGCTTGCATGGGGAAGGATTTGCGTAGGTCGTTCTGCAGCGCTCTGCTTACCTGAGGAGTACTCAGCTAGGATGGGCAGAGCTGCCAGAGTAGGTTGGGTTACAAACCTCACTAGGTTTTTATGTACAAGTGCCCATAGCCTCATAGGACACCACTGAATCAAGTTCAAAATCATGCCTGCACTCTGCCACTGTTCTGAGGTCTCCTCCTCTCCCTGCTTCACTTCTGGCAACAAGGCACAAGCAAAAAGGGACAAGACGTTCTTAAATGTCATTCTGACTGTTCCCTGGTAGAGGCAAGAAGACAGTACTAGGTGAGAAAACAGGTCTTGCAGAAGGCAATCCCACAGCCCACACTGGGTAGTCCATCCCTGGAGTTTCCAGCCCAAACAAAATCACGTGCCAGCTTTTACACAGGCTTTCAGAAACTGTACAAGTACTAACCCTGTGTGTCCTTCACCAGGATATGGTATATTTTCCTATGTCCTCAAGAAATAACCCTGGGAACTTTGCCACTCTGAAGGTCTCACCAGATAAATGGGAGAATGGGCCCAGTTGGCTTTAATAACTATGTCAGGTCATATGACTGGATCTGGGGACACCTTCCCATCATGTACACTGATAAAAGGCACATGTCATTCTGTCACATAACCCTGAATGGAGGCAGGGAAGGGGCCCCCTTGTCCCATGACCTAAGTCCCAATGTCTTTTTATCGCTACATGCTACAGGACCACATTCACCACTCTTCACTCTGGTGTAGTTAGTTGGACAGCAAAATTAATCCCGCTCGTTTCTCTGGATCGTACCTCCAGTAGGCGACATGTTATGAATGTACTTTTTGGCATCTCTTATATTATTTGGAGTAACTGGCACCAGCCGGTCCTGCTGCCAGACCTTTATTCGGTTGGAAAAGCCAATGATATTGAAGTGGTCTTCAGGCCTTAGGTCCTGCAGAATTGTGAAGAGAGCTTCTTTGGTCTAGAAAGAGAAGAGAAAAGAGACCGGTAGGCACAACTGTCACTGCTTCAGCAGGCAGGAATTTAATTCTTAAGATGTTTACTGATCTTACAGATATTTCTACACTGACAGTTTGGCTCATGAAGAAGACTGGGGTGTCCTTCTCTGTCTCAAGGCCTGATCTCTGTGGTGCCAGGTGTAAATATAAGACGAAAGAACAACTCTTGCCCAAAAGATCTTGCAAAGATGTGAGACATGCCTGGATCTAACTAAACTTAAAAATCAGGCATGACAACTAGGACTGAGTGACTGAGAGAACCATGACTTGAACTAAAAGTTACTGAATAACGTTGACTAATACTGAAAGCCTCGTGGATTTCTTCTAAAGCCCTCTAGACTTGCAGTAAGCTGTAAGTGGCATATGGTAAAAAGGTTACTTACAAGTTGAAATACCTCTAAATATGTCAAGGATGCACATGCTCTGTTCGTAATAGATACTGATTGGTATATACATACTCAATGAATAGTTCCAGCAATTAACAAATGTTTAAGCTAATATGTTCAAATGAATAAGCTATAAAAAGGAGCCCTGACTAGACATTGCAGATTCTACCTGCTAGTCTGTTTTATCCCAGGCATGTTGTTTTTCCCGCTGTATACCAGCATTATCCCACCTGGAGTACTGCGTTCAGCCCAGGGGCCCCCAACATAAAGAGGACATGGAGCTGTTGGGGGGAGTCCAGGAGGGCCACGAAGATGATCCGAGGGCTGGAGCACCTCTGCTATGGAGACAGGCTGAGAGAGTTGGGGCTGTTCAGCCTGGAGAAGAGAAGGCTCCGGGGTGATCTTATCGCAGCCTTCCAGTACTTCAAAGGGTCCTACAGGAAAGCTGGAGAGGGACTTTTGACAACGGCATGTAGTGGTAGGACAAGGGGTAATGGATTTAAATTGAAAGAGGGCAGATTTAGATTAGATCTAGGGAAGAAATTCTTCCCTCTGAGGGTGGTGAGGCACTGGCACAGGTTGCCCGGAGAAGTTGTGGATGACCCACTGGAAGTGTTCAAGGCCAGGTTGGATGAGACTTTAAGCAAAATTGGAACTAGATGATCTTTAAGGTCCCTTCCAACCCAAACCATTCTATGATTCTATGACTATATTGCTCTGCTGTTCATCATGCTATGTAAATATAGGCAACTAGAGTGAGGAAAGCTGGTATCAAGCTAAGTTCACAGTGAGAGAGTTTAAGGTTCCTGAGTGACAGGAAAGACAGACCACTGAGGCTAAGTCAACAGGAATAGTGCAGATGTGTCCAGTACTCCCCAGTGTGACCAACTTTGCTTTAGCAGCCATGTAGCTGTGTTCGCATGGAGACAAGCTTCGGCTTAGTAAGACCAGCTGAGAGAAGATGCCCAAGAACAGCCTCTCTCCATGCACACATACCCTATATTGAGATGCAAAACACATGAGAGGAACACAAGGCAATATCTGTAAGCAGCAGGATCAGCACCTTCTCAGCTCTGTGTCATCTTGGCCACCATTAAGACTTCCAGATTCCAAGGAAAGCTAGGCAGGAAATAACATGGTGGACTCATCAACACTTAAAGGTTTCTTTCATGCCTATCAGGGAAATATGTGAAGGGCTTGTCCAGAAAAAAATACAAAAGGTAATCAGCAGTGCTGGAAACCACATGTTTCTAGGCCTGATGTTGCTATGTAAAGACAGTTTGGAAGGGAGCTCAAAGGACTGATCAAGCTGTGTCATCGATATCCCTCTGGATTCTGCATTGAAGCTGATGATGCAGTGATGCAACTGCAAACAAATTACCCACTGCAGTGGAATCTCTAATCCTCCCAGCTGGTGACTTGGCTTCCAGTTCATCTGAAGTAAAAGGGAATATTTCCCATCATTTCAAACATTTTGGAGCCAGGTCTGAAGTCCCTCTCTGCCAGTTTCTGTCCTCTGTATAAACCATTTTCCTCTGTAGGGATCACAGGATTCCTCCTTCCATTTGCTTAGCTGGAACATTGCTCCACATCTCACCACCATGCCTTTTATGACTATTTCATAGATAAGAATACTAAATGAAATGCTGGTGGAAGAGGCTCTGTCAAAGATGAGGAGAGAATCCCACTAGGTTCACATCATGATGTGCACCAAATAGGTGCACAGTACCTGAAGGGGGCCTACAAGAAAGCTGGAGAGGGACTTTCTACAAGGGTATATAGGGATAGGACAAGGGGCAATGGATTTAAACTGAAAGAGGGGACATTTCAATTAGATATAAGGAAGAAATTCTTTACATTGAGGGTGGTGAGGTACTGGAACAGGTTGCCCAGAGAATTTGTGGCTGTACCATCCCTGGAAGTGTTCAAAGCCAGGTTGGATGAGGCTTTGGGCAACCTGGTGTCGTGGAGGGTTTCCCTGCCCATGGCAGGGAGGTTGGAACTAGATGATCTTTGAGGTCCTTTCCAACCCTAACCATTCTATGATTCTATGATAAATAAACCTTCAAGAAGATGAATACTTGCCCCAAACATAAGGCTGTCTCCCCAGTCTAACAGTCCATAGAGAACTTGCTAAGATGAACTAAACAGCCATTATTTGAAAAAGAGAAGGTTTTATACTCTCTCATCTCCTTTTCTACAACAGCCTTTCGTTTTTAAAAATGCATCAGATAATACATGACATCAACCTTCAGAGGGACACTCAAACATTCACAGTCCCATTTTACAGAAGTGAAAACTGAGGTCCAGACTACTTTAGGAATGATGTCAAGGCCACAAACAGAGAGCTTTCCAAAACTTAGAGTTTCCAGCTGTCAATCCAGTAGGCCAGGTCATCTCTCATGCATGCATAGAAGGGCAAAGAAACAATCACACAGTGGAGAAAAGGACTCTTGGGTTTATTAAAAGGACTCAATTTATTTAAAAGGACTCAATTCTAGGGGAAGTTAGGAGGGGGAACACTAAAACGGCCAAGCTGGACTTTGGGAGAGCTGACTTTGGGCTGTTTAGAAGTCTGGTTAACAAAGTCCAATGGGAGACAGCTCTCAAGGGTAAGGGGGCGCAGGAGGGATGGTTACTATTCAAAAAGGAAATTCTGGAGGCACAGGAGCGAGCTGTCCCTGTGTGCCGGAAGTCGAGCCGCCGGGGTAGAAAACCAGCTTGGATAACAAAGGAGATTTGGGAACATCTCAAAAGAAAAAGGGATGTCTACAAGTCTTGGAAGAATGGGCAGGCATCCAGGAATCAATACAGGGAGGAAGTTAGGGCATGTAGGGAGATAATCAGGGAGGCAAAAGCCCAACTGGAACTTAGACTAGCCAGCTCCGTAAGGGACAACAAAAAGTCTTTCTATAAATATATTAATAACAAAAGGAGGACTAAAGATCACCTCCAGCCCCTACTGGACTCAGGGGGTACGTTAGTCACTAGGGATGAAGACAAGGCTGAGGTCCTTAATGCCTTCTTTGCCTCAGTCTTTAATAATAAGGTCAGCAGTTCCCAGGTGAGCTGGCCTTCGGTGTCTGAGTGCAGGGAGGGAGAGCAGATCGAAGCTCCTGTGATCCAAGAGGAACGGGTCAAGGATCTGCTCCTTCGGCTGGATGCCCACAAGTCTATGGGGCCTGATGGTATCCACCCGAGAGTCCTGAGAGAGCTGGCGGATGTCATTGCCAAACCCCTGTCCATTATCTTTGGGCAGTCTTGGCTCACTGGGGAAGTTCCGCTGGACTGGAGGCTGGCGGATGTTACCCCCATTTACAAAAAAGGGCGGAAGGAGGATCCGGGGAACTACAGGCCTGTCAGTCTGACCTCAGTGACAGGCAAAGTCATGGAACAGGTTATCTTGAGTGCTATTAATGAGCACATACAGGTTAACCGGGTGATCAGGCCCAGTCAACATGGGTTTATGAAAGGCAGGTCTTGCCAATCAAACCTGATCACCTTCTATGACAGGGTGACCCGCCTGGTTGACGAGGGAAGGGCTATGGATGTAGTTTTCCTGGACCTCAGTAAAGCCTTTGATACAGTTTCTCATACTGTTCTGGTGGAGAAACTGGTAACTGCTGGCCTGGATAGGTACACCCTCCTTTGGGTTAAAAACTGGCTGGATGGCCGGGCCCAAAGAGTGGTGGTAAATGGGGCTAAATCCGGCTGGAGGCCGGTCACCAGTGGGGTTCCCCAGGGCTCAGTGCTGGGTCCAGTTCTGTTTAACATCTTTATCAGTGACCTGGATGAGAGGATTGAATGTACCCTCAGTAAATTTGCGGACGACGCCAAGCTGGGAGGCTGTGTCGATCTGCTCGAGGGTAGGGAGGCCCTTCAGAGGGATTTGAACAGACTGGATCGTTGGGCTGAGGCCAATGGCATGAGCTTTAATAAGGCCAAGTGCAGAGTCCTTCACTTGGGGTATAAAAACCCCAAGCATCGCTATAGGCTCGGGGAGGAGTGGCTGGAGAGCTGCCTGGCGGAGAAGGACCTGGGGGTGTTGGTTGACTACCGGCTTGATATGAGCCAGCAGTGTGCCCAGGTGGCCAAAAAGGCCAATGGGATACTGGCATGTATCAAGAATAGTGTGACCAGCAGGAGCAGGGAAGTGATCCTGCCCCTGTACTCAGCACTGGTGAGGCCGCACCTGGAATATTGTGTCCAGTTTTGGGCCCCTCGCTTTAAGAGAGATATTGAGCTCCTGGAGCGAGTCCAAAGAAGGGCAACTAAACTGGTCAAGGGGCTGGAAAATAAAACTTATGAGGAGCGGCTGAGGGAGTTGGGGCTGTTTAGCCTGGAGAAGAGGAGGCTGAGGGGAGACCTGATTACGGCCTATAAATACTTGAGAAAAGATGGTGGGGAGTTAGGGGAAGGGCTCTTTACATTAGTGATGGGTGATAGAACAAGAGGAAATGGGCATAAGCTTAGTCAGGGGAGATTCAGGTTGGATGTTAGGAAGTATTTCTTCTCTGAAAGGGTTGTCAGCCACTGGAATAAGCTGCCCAGGGAGGTGGTTGAGTCCCCATCCCTGGATGTGTTTAAGAATAGGGTGGATGATCTACTTGAGGATATGGTTTAATGGGATTAGGGATGGTTGGACTCGATGATCTCTAAGGTCTTTTCCAACCTAGAAATCTATGAATCTATGAATCTATTTCATGATAACAAGTGTAGCCCGTGCATTTATCCCTAAAAAAATGGGATCAAAGTAATCAGAAAGTGAAAATTGAGAAGCTTCTGTCCTGTGTGAGTGCGATCAGGCCTTCTGTCAACCTCTGCTGAAGGAAATTTTGGGCAGGATGTCAAAGCAAGAAATGATGAGACCTCGTCAGCTCCCCATTTGCAACATCCCTCCTTCTCTCCACCCCAGGGTAGGCAAGGGAGAGAAACGAAGCAGCTTAGAAGCAAAGATTTGGAGGAAAACTCCCCCAGTCTCATTATCCATATTGTAGTCCTGATTATATTTAACATCACTTGGCCTCTCCCATTACAAAACACCTCTTTTCAGCTTTTTGCAATTCTGTCAAATTGCACTTTTCTCAGAGGGGTTTATTTGGCCGAAACAGCTCTGTTGTTTCTGAGAACAAGGCAAGAGGAAAAATAATCGTGCTTTGGCCTTCATGCAGAGAGAACACATCTCACCTCCCGCGTGTTCAGAGTTTCCTTTTGACATTCTTGCCTACGTTCAGCTAAAAGAAAAGGAAAACAGAAAGGAAAACAGCAAGGAGAAACAACACAGAGCAGCAGTGCAGTTTGTGTGTACACAGCATCCAAGCTAGAATTGCAGAGGGGTCAGCAGGGAACCAAAGCACTTTCCTAGAAAACACAGCACTTCCCCACATCCTCATACAAGGGCCAAATGTGGGGTTGGGACCATCTCTCTCTCTCCTTCTTTTATTCACTCTTTCCTTTTTGTCTCTTATTTTGTGACAGTGAAGTCATTTCAATATAGTTTGAGTCAGTTTCTCCCAGGAAAAAGTTCTGTCATATTTTAATGCACATCCACAGGCCACCTGGATTCTGGCATCTCTATCATGTGCTTGTCTCTGCAACTTCAAAAAAGGAAAAAAACCCACACACAACTTTGAATTTTTGTAATATGTATACTTACAAACATATGTAAGAGCGTGTGTACGTGCACATGGTTTTGCTCCAAAGCAAACAAAATGAGGAAAACCATATGGTTCATTTTCCTGCAGCTTTTACCTCATCCCCAGTAAAAATGAAGGGTGGGATTCAGCTTTCCCAACTCAGTCATTAGAAAACTGGGCACTGCATCTAATCCCTCTCTAGGCAGGAGAAGACACCTCCAGAGAGTAATCCATCCCATCTGTCTTGGATAGGTTTTAGGATGGGCTGAGTCATTGTCTGGAAGTGCCTGTCTCCCAGCATTGCCTCCAAGAGACTGAGTAGCTCAACTATAGAGAGGTGAGACTCACCTCAAGACCTAATCCTGCCCAGTCCTGAGCATTATAGTCCTTACTGGAGCCAAAAGGAGCTGAACTGGCTCTCCACCTCTCTCAGAGTGCTCTGAATTGCCTGGCTCATCCTATGTGTTTCCATCTCTCCTCCCAGCCCATGAGGACCTCCAGGTTTATCCTAAAGACTGCAGTCCTTATTGGCAACATGCACTTTGCTACCGATATCCCTCACCCATAAATGGTCTGCAAGAGACGTGACTTCCCTCCAGAGGCTTGGATGTGATTCAGGAGCTGGCAGGCAAAAGCAACTTTAAATAAGGAGAATATTTTGGTAAAAGTGCACTGCTTGAAATCCTTAAGTACGCAGCTATGACGGAGTGCTCTTGGTGCCCAGCCCTCTCCTCCAGTCTCCACCAGCCTCCAGGCAAGGATTTGCAGAGCTCTTCCTGCAGAGAGTGCCTGGCAGCGGCTTCAGTCAGGACTCTGCAGCAGGTTTCTCTTTCTGGCCTTGTAAGGCCACAGCTGGAACTTCTCCTGGCTCCAAGGAGCCAAGGGCTGAGGCTGCCGTGGGATTCCCAAGCTGCTCTACTGCTGATGGGGTCTTTGCACTTCTACTCCTTCCTGGCCCCAGTGACTCATTGCACTGAAACTCATGCCAAAGGCGCCCTCCTTCGAGGCAGAAAGTTAACCATTTCTTCCCTGCTGAGGGCCAGATCGTTCCTCCAAGGCTGTGCATACAATACTGATTTATTTTGAGGATAAGCTGGGCACAGATCCAACCCACTTGCACTGAGGAAGCCCAGTTTAAGGGCCCGGCACCCTTGTGCCAGGTGAAACACCTCCCAACCTATCTGCCTGCGTAGATGCATTTTTGTGTGGAGGGTGGAGCAGGGATTAAAGGAGAGGCTGTCAGGAAGTAGCAATACAGAACAGCTGGAAAAAAAATAAATTGCCAGTTGTGAATGGTTTGGAGCTGTCAGAGGCAAGTTTTAAATGAGGATTTAAAGAGGATAACTCAGTGGAAGAAGATTCCTCCATCTCCCCCAAATTAGCATGGATGAAATTGAGCTGAAAAGTGGAGACTGAATTGCCACTCCAGAGCATCTGAGTCGAGGAGCCGTGCTGGTGAATGAGTTGTCAGCACAGCTGGAACCCAGGGCTTGAAACATCCACCACCAGGGCTACAAAAATACCACTCCCCAAATCTGGAGCAGGAGTCATAGTCTACAACTGAGGACTGGTGGGATGACCATAGCTGCCAGGGAGAGATCACAGGTTTTGTGTGTGCTTCAGAAATGAGGAGAAGCTGAAGATGGGCTCATACTGTCTAAATGACCAATGTGCAGATGGTGTGTTCTCAAGCCTGCAAGGTCAGAGACAAGCCAGCTTCCAGATACCACTCCGGTCTTTATTGTCACCTCCAAACTGATACCTGGGCATGCAACACAACTGCTGCTCTTCTGGTTCTTGATTGCTAAGGGCCCTGCATCATGGCCTAGATGATTCAGGGCTGTATGACCTCCAGCAACAGCAGAATGAGAACTCCCTCAGCTACACTCCAGGTCAGCTGTGACCTCACCTATGTACCTGGCCCTTGGGGCTAGCTCTGACAGACCTCACTTTGCTTGAACACCGGTGGAGAAAAGCATGGGAAGAGACACACTGCCATGGGAGAGCTGAGAGCCTTCAGCCCTGTCTTGGGTCAAAGAGCTGCCTCAGAGACATCTGTGATGATGTCAGACCATCTAGGCACCTTTTAGGAGGAATCTGAGTCCTGGTGACATTTCTCTCACAGTCTCTTGTTTGTTTGAGGAGCAGGGTGAGGGCAAAGCCTGGCTACCCTGAAAGCTGTCAGTTCAAAGGGAGACAATGTGTGGTTGTTTGATTCTGTGGCGTTGCCAGACATTGGCCTTGCTATGAAGCAAGGGGGGAATTCACATATCTCATTATAATGCATGTCCCAAGCCCACGTATCCACGCTTTCCATTGCCTAGGAGAACTTGTAAGTGCTTCGTCCTAGGCCCACATGGTCTGTGCTAGCTTCATGCCAGCCCATTGAAAAGAAAAAAAAAAAAAAATCAAAGGACTCTCAGTTCATGCCAACTCTAGTTCTGTATGGATAATGGGTCTCTGCAGCACTGCAATGGAACTCAGCACCTCTTGGAAACAGCTTCCAGACGCAGAGGGAACTCTGTCCCAGCACCCGCCCCGCCGGTGCCTCTGAGATCACTTTTGCCAATCCTCAGCTGCACCCTGCACGCCCAAACACAGCTGGCATCTGCCCTCGCAACGGCTGGGCAGTGAGACATCGACACCAGCGACACAGCCCCTTTCCAGCTTCAGCCAGCTCCAGGGAACTACGTGGGCATGAGATCAGTCAGTCTAAAGAGCATGGCTGGCAGAGGAAAGCATTCTCCACCGAAGCCTTTGGAAAGCAGTACCCATTGGCTGAAAGCGCTGCGCTAGAAGAGTCTGCAGAAAACAGACATGGGACTGTCTGCAACCACATAATGAAGAATGTCACAACTAGAAGGCAAAATTTCAGTGGGCTTTACTTAGTCCTTCCAGATTCCCCATGAGGGACCATATGTGACAAGAAAAGAGATCAGGCACAAGATGTAAGCTCAAAGGGAAGCAGGAGCCCACAGCTCTGACCAAGGGCTCAGAAACCGCATCTCCTACAGTGAGAAGGAGAAAAGAACAAGTAAATATGTTGTTTGGCAAAATGCTGCAAGGAAGCACAGGAAGAAAAAACAGAGGAGCTCCCCCCTCCCCTTCAATATCCTCTATGCTTTGGTTCATATCTTTCCCTTTCCAAACACGCACAGGCAGCTGATGAAAAGCTCCAGAGATAGCTTTTCAAAGCTACCACAGTCATAGCTGGTCACTTCTGCCCACTGTCAGAGGGATTAGTACTGTCCATTCGGGAAAGGCTGGCATCAGTTGCACCTGAAATGGTACTATGGAGGTCTGACAAGGTGCTGCCATAGATGTGGTTTGGGATTCAGTAGCCAAGGGAAAGGTTGCATGAGCTCCTCTGCTGTTTTACAGGGAGGAGCTGAGGTACAGAGAGAGCAAAGCTTTGGGCAGTGTCATTCTTGCTGAGGTTTGAAGCCACATCTTGTGAGTTCTGTCTTCTTCTACAGCCCTGTTTCCTTTCTGCACACACTATGCAGGTCAGATGCCAGTTGCCTGCACAGCACAGGGACTTTTGTACCAAAAATGGGTTTTAACCCAGAAGTATATCCTTGGAATATTTTTGCCTTCCTCCATTCCCCTCTTGGGGAGGACAATCTGCCCTTTCATCTTCTGCCGGAGCGTCATGCAGTTCAGGGACTGCAGCTCACCCTCTCCCTGTCAATGTATCTTTGTACTTTCTTCCTGGCAGACACTGGTGGTGTAACCAAGAAAAACTCCTTCACAATTCTGGACAACAAGCGTTTTGTTTCCCATTGACACTGGCCTGCGATGAGAGGGAGTTTGGTTGTAGAGCTCTGGACAATAAAGGTCTGTCTCCAGTCCATGGTCCAGCCTCTCTCCCCTGAATATCATGGATCCCTTGCTAATAACTTGAACATTGCTGACTCCCTATATGGCCTTAGAAAAAGTTGCTATGCAGTTTCCCTGTCTGCAAAAGAAATTCTCCATCATTTAGAGCAACTGTTTTTATTGCCTTTTCTGAAAAAGATTTTCCGCTCAACATTGAGTAAATCACTTAGCTCCACATTCTTCCAGGGCGTTTAAGCACTGGATTTCTGCTCAGTGGAAGATAAAACTGTTTTCAAGGATGCGGACAAGTTTAGCTATCATTTGGGGTAACTTACTTCTCTAGCACCCAACAGCATGGTGAGGATGAAGACATGAAAAACTGCAAGATGATCTGATTTCTTAGGAACTAGAGTTTCGTGTTCCCAGAGGGCAAAGTAGATGCTCAGTCTTTGCAGTCTCACTGCAGTGTTGAGGACATAAATAAATGCCTGCACAAAGTTTTAAGGAGGCAAGCTCTTATCAGCACCTAGCATCATTACTTCAAGCATTTATCAGCAGTGCAGCATGGATTACGTTTGAAGGAGTAAAGGTTTTTGTACAACAAATCAAAAGGATATTTTAAAGGCTGCCCCACAGTGCCATACTGAAATAACCCTACTGGAAACAACGGTGCTACCCGGGCAGACAGCCAGACTGACACAGCAGTGTAACAAGGCCACGTTCTTGTCTTGTGCTTAGCTCATTTTAAGTGGGACCATATCCCATAACATGCCAGTTGGCCACTCAAACCCCCACCCTGCCGGCATGACAAACAATTTCCATGGAGCTAGTAGCAAAAAGGTCAACACCAAGGGAGAAGTGCCCCATGCCCTCAGTGCAGAGCTTGACATCTCTCCCTCTGCCCTCCTCAGAAGATGAAGTTAGTCCCAGAGCATGAAAACTGTTCCAACAACTCGGGACTTTCATTCTTTATCACACAGATCAGCCGCTGACACAACACTGAGAAGAGGTGATGTGCCCAAGATGTGTCCACAGCACATCCCCTTGATTTCAGCAACCATTAGCTGCTATGCTATGCAGCAGGAGCTGGGCTGAGACATGGGTTGCTATGCATTTCATGTCGATTAGCCTCCATTCTTCATCATGTAGCCACTCTCTCACAGGGTGTGTCTCAGGAGTCAGAAGCCTGCCAGGTTTGCAGCTTTCTAACCCCTTGTCAGAACATCCTACCCGTGTGTGTAACCCGTTAGGAGAGATGTGTTGCTCCTTCACAGAGAGATGTTTCCTCTCCGTGGAGAAAAGCTCTGTGCTATTTCACCAAGGAGAGATTGGACCGTTCCTACTCAGGGAGGAGATGTTATTTCTCCATGAGCGCTGTACTTCCACAGAGATGAAGTATGCTATCCCTCTTCAGAGCCTGTGACTCTGTAGCCACCTCCTCTTGTAGCCCTGGCCCTTTTTCTTTGAACTGTGATACCTCTTACTTTTAAATGCAACTTCTCCATTTTTATCTCCAGTGAGTGACAGACAGTGGTGATGGTTGGTTGGTTGCAGCAAAGGCCCAGCACTTTTGCTCTGGGTTAGCATTAAGCAGTACAAGAGCACCAAGTTGTTCTTTAAAAAAGCAAACTTGCCTGTTTTCCCACCTGAGAGTCTGCCACAGGGCCTTCACAGTCCTCCAACACTTGCTCCTCTTCCCATTTTCCCTATGTCCAAATCCCCTCAGCAACTCCAGAATCCCCACTTCCTCCTATATATTCCTGCCTCCAACCCTTCCCTTGCCCACTTCCATCCCAAGCCACTGCCTCAGACATAAGCACAGGTGAAGTCTTTGCCCAAAACTGTGCAGAGAAGAGAGCAGATGTTTTGGAGAAGATGAAGTCACTACATCAGAGGTAACTATCCAAGCAAAAGCTCTCTCTTCATGAGACGGGGAGTATCATATCCCACATTCTTAAGAGACCTCAAATTACATCATGTGGAACGCAGAGTCAGAAGTGCTTGTGAACACTGTTTGGTGACTTCATACAGTAATATAACATGGAAGACCTCACTCCAGCAGGCTTCCACACAAGGTCCCACAAGCACTTTCGAGCTTCAGCTGCTCTTCACGAGTTAGAAGCAGACTGTCCCAGTTGAGCAATGTGCAATGCACACCCCATATTAGGGCAAAGGGGTATTTACTTGGAAATAGCAGTGTTACAGTAATAGCTGAAGTCTTGGAAAAATCAGATGTCTTTTAAACTTGGGGGATCTTGTACAGTCATAAGCCCAGCCATGGGTTTGCCAGCTAAACAGACAAGACTCTACAAAGAGACAAGCACAGACAAAGAAAATTACCTACCTAAGTTCACATAACAGATCCATGACAAAATTATGAATAGAAGCCAAGTCTGGCTTCCAGATATTGCTCCAGCAACTGGAAAAAACACCATTCCAGCTTGGAAAAGACTATTAAAGAAACCCAGATCTATAGCTTCATAGACTTGCATGTGTATGCCAGGGCCTTGAGCATACTAATGGGCTTTAATGGCTCTGACCAGCCCCACCTGGACCCTCCACACACACACTCCTGCCTATTTAAGCTCCAGCCTGGGCCCTCAGTCCCAGCCTGAGACTCAGGCCAAGAGCTATGCTGGAGCTCTCTATCTCTGTCACAGCTATGCCTGGTTGTAGACCTCAATAATCCTGATTCATGGACTGACTTCCCAGCTTGATTTAGCCCCTTCCCTATCACTATGAACTTGTCTGGTGATCACTGGGCTGTGTCTGTCACTTCAATAGCACCTGTTTTCAGTTTATCCTTTGATGAATTCAGCAAAGGTCCCATTGAAGCCCTTGGGACAACTCTCAGTGTCTTCATTGGGTTTCAGTTCAAGCCTCAGCAGTGTTTCCATGCCAAACTCTGCACTTTCCTTTGCGTCCTATTTACTCTGAACCCCCTTAAGGAACTTTATATTTACAGGTGGGCTGGTGTTTTCCTGGGAAATTTTGTCTCTACTTCTGCTGCCTTGTTATGGAGCAAATCAGCTGAGGGCATGCTGGCTGTTAGTCCTGAGTCCAGAAGTAGATGCTCTCTGTCCTGAACATCTCAGGGTATCTTGCTCTGAAGGTTACTTGTTTCTCTGTATAACCCTGTCATTATTTATAAGTTTTAGAGTTTGGGGAAGGCAGATTATTTTGCTGTATGACAGGTACTTGCACCTTTCTTGGAAGCTGGGCAATTAAGGTCTATATGGATCTGACATCTTATTTACTGGAGTAGTTCCTATATTCCATATTCACATCTACAAAGAGGACTGAGCTGACACAGCTGTTGTGTATTTCCAAGTAGGAGGCAGCTGCATGAAGTTGTCAGTGCCAGAGATGCTGCATACAGTTCTTCTACGTTTGATCAAGTTGTTGCTTTGCAGTAGAAGTGGAAAGCTGACAAATCTTTCCTCTTTGCAGTAGCTTTGAACTCACTAAAGGCTGTAATTAGAATTACCATTTTTTCCAAAGTCCCCTGATGATTTAAGGTAGTTCTCCTGGGCAGCAGCCATTATTTGGACTAGTGGTCAACAGGCCCGCAGCCAGCTCTGCAGCAACCAGCAGAAGTCAGTGGCATTTAGAGTGAGAGCATCAAGAGTTCAGGTGCTTGTCTGCTCTCTTGCCACCCTGAAACTACTCGGAGGGAGTCTGTGTGCTGAGACACAGAGGTTTAGGGATATGTATATATAAGGCACTCAAGCCCTCAGAAGGGCTCAGATAGTGTGGGTCACAGATCAAGGGTGACCATCCATCCAACAGTGTCCCTTGGATGGATGCAGGCAAATAAACTGAACACACAGCAGGTCTCAGCTTCGGTTGAGTTCCTCCTAGCTCAATTAACCTCAAAGGAAATAACGGTCTGGCACACTACCACTGACAAGTTGCCAGGCTTGCGGTGTAGCCAACTGTTTAACTGAGTGTGTGGGCATTTATTGCCTGTGGGAAAGGTAAAGTGAAATGAATCCGTGGTTGAAACAACTACATCTCACTGCATCACACTGCATGTGATGTTGGCAAAACATCTGCAAATCCATCCTCTTGTGGATATATTCATAGCTTAGAATATTCTTGGTCTATACCACTGAATTGCAGGCTGATAAAGGTCCTTTTCCACCATGTTTAGTGAAGCTGGGATAATCTTGGTAATCATAAAGTGGTGAACCTATAATTGGCCCCTCTTTCTCCTAGTTATACCGAAGTAAAACTGCTGTGTCCCCCTCAACCTGGCCAAAGCTACCATAAAAATCAGCAGGTCACACTGCTCAAAGGGCAAATAACTTTGCTTCCCAATAAACCCTGCAGATATAACCTGTTCCCGGGCTCTTCTGGCTCCTGTTAAAAGCAACTATTCTGCACAGGGCTCACTGTTTCTTTGCAAATGAAGGAACAAAGCTCATGAGGACAAAACCAGTGTTTTCCTCACCAGTGGGACAGCAATAATCACGTGTAAAGGCTTGAACACATGAAGAATTTTTTTATCATCATGCTCAAGAGTTTTCCTGAACTTAATCTCTCTGCCAGGACTAGAAGGTGACTGTCACAAAGGTCCAGATCCTCAGTGGAGGTGGGCTGCTGTAACACATCTGAGTCTGCAAGACATAACCAGAACTCAGCGGCTGTGAAAACGGCAGGAGGAATATGCACATTAGCTGATCTTCCCCATAAAGCTAATATTTGTCTCGGTGATATGGGGGGAATGTCTCAAAGCTCCTAATGATTTGATTTAAGCTGATCAACCAGTCCCACTGTATGTGTTTGAAACTGAATCTGGACCTCTTGGTGCTTCAAAGACTGAGATATCTTAGGAAGAATCATGGCACAAACAGATGAAAATTCATGT
The DNA here is from genome assembly GCF_009769465.1 of Tauraco erythrolophus. NCBI lineage: Eukaryota > Metazoa > Chordata > Aves > Musophagiformes > Musophagidae > Tauraco > Tauraco erythrolophus. The sequence goes on from NC_141468.1 coordinate 4,897,832, forward strand.
AGGAAAACCTTGGGAGAGGAAAAGAGAAATTATTCTCAATTAGATTGTGGGAACTGCAGGATGCATGAAATCCGGACCACATTTGAGTCACTTTGCCATTAACTTAATGAAAGCAGTTGAGTGAAGAGCACAAAATCTCCTCGAGTTACTACAGAAAAGGGTGCACAGCTGATGAGTCTCATCCTTGCTTATACAACCCCAAAAACTGTCCTTTGTCAAAGTTACCACAGCTGACCTGCAAGAGCCCTCTTTACAAGTGCTGACTGTATTTTTAGCTGATCTTGCATGTGACTCAGTAGAGAGAAATGAGGAAAGGCAGTCCTGTGGGAATTCCCAGCTCTACACACCACCATAGATCACCACATCTGCAAGAGTCTGAGAGAAAAGGAGGCATTTCCTCTGCTCAGATGTATCCTGCCACCAGGGGACGTGTCTGTAATTTAACAAACATCTTAGTAACAACAACAATTGGGTAAAAAGGCCACTGAGCAGACACGGGTTGTGGCTGTAACTGATCACACTTTCTTAGGGTACCAAAAGAGGCATATTATTCAGCCAGTCCTAGCTTTTGGTCTTTCCTTGACTAATCTGTGTGGGTTTTTTATGATTTAGGTCATAATCCCATGAAGTTCTATTTTCTGGAGCAGTTGAAATCAGAGGAAGATTAATGCTTCCCGCACCTATCACTCCTCCATAACATACCAGTGGTTCTCCATCAAAAAGAGTATAACTGAGATAACAGGGTAAAAAAATTGGGTACACTCTCAATAAAGGTTCTGGCTAGACATTTCTCTCATGTCAGGCTCAAGAGGCACTTATTTGTAGCTAATTAGCCTGAGGGTCATGTATGTTTAGCAGTAGGAGCTGGCTAGGCTATGAAGTAGACCTTCACGGGTTAATCCCTGGCCATGTTGTTCTAGTAAGTAAATGCAAAAGAAACACTAATACGCTCAGGAGGAGAATAAAAGCTTTCATAGCACAAGGTTAATCTGCTGACCCAAGGCAGTACTTGCACAGCTCATGCTAGCACCAAAGCCCTTCGGAGTCTTAATCTCCCTGGTTCAGCGCTGTGTCGCTGACTGTCTGCTTTCAGCACGCAGGGCTGGGTGCATTTGTGCAGTATCTGCTCATTCTGCGAGGCAAGGCAGAGATTTCTCAGCAGAAGGATAACAGAAAGCCAAGAGCCAGGCTCTATCCACGGGAATTTGCAATGATTCAAAGGCATCTTCATTCAAGATCTCATTCGGCATGGTACTAGGTATGTTTGTTAACAATTCTCTGTTTGCTACTCCTGCCACTGGGGAAGATAATCAGTGGCCATAAAAGTCATATTCCATTTTAGTTCACAGTGGAGATAATCGATTTAATAGGGAACACAGCTTCTAAATTAAGATTTATGATCACCATTGAAACCAGACAGTAAAGATTTTAGCAGAAAGAGAAAGGAATATATACCCCCAATGTCCTTGTTCAATGTCAGAGACTGACCGTGGTCTGTGTTGTCAAGGACATTTGGGCTAGTGTTGATGGCCAAGGGGAAAAAAAAGGGTCTCAGATAACCATACTTTCTAGAAATATCAACATGTTCCAGGCAGGCAACCAAAGAGTCTGAATGGACTAATTAGAACTCCTTAACTGGCCAAGATACAAGTCCAAGCCATTGGCCTTCAGTCATTTTAGTAGGGTTACAACATCATACCATCCATACAAGCTGCAACTGCCCCGTATTGGTGTCAACCTATGTGCAAAGTGTCACTTTCCGCTGTCATTAGCTTGGCTGTGGTAAGAAAGTAGAAGGTAAAGATGTGTCCATTCAACAGAGAGAAGCCAACTAGTTTCTCCATATCTCATGCCTGTGGGGCAAGTCTTCAAATAGAAGGAAACAATACTAACCCTACCACGAATTTTCTCCTTTTGCACACAGATATATAAGATGGAAGCTGGACTTACTTCTCCATTGTGAGTGCAGACCTAAGATACATCTGTCAAATCATTCAGAACAGAATTGAAGTCTTAATTCATCTCTGCTTCCAGTTTAGACTGATAATATTGTGTTGAGAGAGTGTGTTTCCCAAGACAGAGTCTGCTTCCGGTTTAGACTGGTAACACTGTGCTGAGAGGAAGAGTATATTCCCTCGGGCACAGTGCCCTTCCAAGCCAACTACTTGGCTCCTGAACTGGAGATGACTTCCATCTGTCCAGCTCAGAGAACTGAAGAAGCAAAAACATTTAGGCACCAGCCTGAACCCTCCATGTCAAAGGTCAATTTTAAGCATTGGTGATGTGCCCTTCAGCTTGGTATGTTGGCTCGTGGCAAGATATGTGCCCTGGAAAAATGTCTGAGATTTGTGCTGAAAGACTCAGATTCTCAAATAGGACAAATTGACCTTTCTTTCAACAGAACCCGTTGAGTTACATATTGCTAATGTTTTGGCAAGGTAATTTAAAGACAGCAATATGTTTTCTTTGCTGTTAAGCTGGATACGATGGTCTGATGAATGCACTGTGCTGAGAATTCTCCCTATTCTGCTTCTCTTCAAACTGCCCAAAACAGAACAGCCCAGGATAATCCTATCTGTAGCATCCTAGCTCGGTCTTGACACAGTGATACATTCCTACTAACACTAAATTTCTCATTGCAGGTAGATCACCTCACCTTGAGGTTTCTTCAGAGCCTCCTCTCACCTCAGACACAGCACAGATTTTGCAGAAGAACCCATGTGGTGAGACAAAGTATGAACCAAGCTCTCTGCAACCTGACAGCCAACCAGTCTATAATAAATGCAAGGACCTCACCTGTTTCAGTTTTGTTCCCACCATGGAAGCACTGCTGTCAAGCACAAATACAACGTTCTTTGGCAGCGGCGGAAGATCTGTGGGGGCGAAGTAGTGCACGAAATACCCGTTCAGAATCTGTGGAAGAGTAAAGAAATCAGGAATCGAAGGTAGATCACGATGCAATGTTCCACACACATCATTGTGGGATATTTGGTTGGGCACAGCTGGTCCTGCTTTCAATGTCTGTGTCTACACTGGAGGATATGGGTGCTCCTTGGTATCCCTCTTAATCCTGGTTGCTTGTTTATCCAGACTGGGGGAGCCTACTGGAGCTCTCCATATCTCCTTTCATGGTGGACATTGGGGTTTTCTTCCAAATGCAGTAAGAATATAACATATGTACCCAGGGATCAGAACCACAACATGCATTTGAGGAACTGGCCTTGTATCCAGATATATACGGGCAGTATATTGATAAACTAAAAAGAAGATACAAAAAAAAGAAACTCAATTAAGTAGGTACCTGTGGTTTTTAAGTACATCTTGTGGCTGCCAACTGACTGGCTTTATTTTGGATAGTTCTTATATGATGGAGAAGTAGCCTTCACTTGGAAAACATTTTCCAGGACATCTGGAGCATGCAAGACAATTGAACCACCTCAGGTACAGTTAATAAAACAGAAAAGATGAGTCACGTGTACAGTACCTGAACATCCCCAACACTCAGCTCCCTGTTGACATCATATCTAATTATGAAGTCTCCCAAAATGCCATTTCGGGCAATCCTGGTTTGCTCGACAACACTGGGATTGAATGTAACTTTGGCTAAGGTTTTGGTATGTCCAACTACAGTAGAAGGAGGAGGAGAAACATCACCTGTTGAGATAAACCCACAATATTACAAGCTTTTGCTGTCGTCTTACAGATGCCTAAGCACAGCACACGCACTATTACCGTGGAGTCAGGTCATCTAGCACAGTCACATACTGAGATTAGAGATTCAGCTCACCAGTGATAAAATAAGAACTTAACAACCTCTCCCTCTGATTCAAAACTGAAACCAACAGTGCAATGCTGCCAGAGATGTAATGTTTAGGCAAAATTCCTGTGCACACTTCTATTTGGAGGTCACTGAACTCAAAGGACAGATATTCTCTGTATGACTGTTAATTGCTTACTGTAAATAATGAACACACAACTTCAGACATGTATTTGGTATTCATTCCAGCCAACTGTGGACATCTAGAATGCAGATCCTATACCTGAGATCCTGCCAGTCAATGCAAGTGTGATTCATTTGACCTGTTTAAACATTTCCCTTAGGATTAGATGAATCATACTGCAGATTTCTCCCTATTGATTTTAGAGCTCTTGAGATAGAATCATAGAATCATAGAATGGTTAGGGTTGGAAGGGACCTTAAAGATCATCTAGTTCCAATCCCCCTGCCATGGGCAGGGAAACCCTCCACTACACCAGGTTGCCCAAAGCCTCGTCCAACCTGGCCTTGAACACTGCCAGGGATGGGGCAGCCACAACTTCTCTGGGCAACCTGTTCCACTGCCTCACCACTCTCAGAGTGAAAAATTTCTTTCTTATATCTAACCTAAATCTCCCCTCTTTCAGTTTAAATCCATTGCCCCTTGTCCTATCACTACACACACTTGTAAAAAGTTCCTCTCCAGCTTTCTTGTAGGCCCCCTTTAGGTACTGGAAAGCTGCTATAAGATCACCCCGGAGCCTTCTCTTCTCCAGGCTGAAAAGTCCCAACTCTCTCAGCCTGTCTTCATAGCAGAGGTGCTCCAGCCCTCTGATCATCTTCGTGGCCCTCCTCTGGACTCGTTCCAGTAGCTCCATGTCCTTCTTGTGTTGGGGACTCCAGAGCTGAACACAGTATTCCAGGTGGGGTCTCATGAGAGCAGAGCAGAGGGGCAGAATCACTTCCCTCGACCTGCTGGCCACGCTCCTTTTGATACAGCCCAGGACACGGCTGGCTTTCTGGGCTGCCAGCGCACATTGCTGGCTCATGTTGAGCTCATGTTGAAATGACTTGTTCAGGTGTACTGTAGATATGTGAGGTGGGACTGATCTGACTAATTGATCGCTTCATCTGACAAGTGTCTTATGTGTAATGTCCACATCTGAACAAGTCAGCTGCCTTTATGTTCAGCAGAGTTATCAGTATAGTTGCCACAATTTGAGTCCTACTGATTGAGACAAAATCCAACACTTGCTAGTGCAGTCATGCGAACTGCATCCCTGAGATGTACCTCACCCTAATCTCTGAGACCCCTTCCTGAGTTCAGTGAAGAGATATGTGCCTTTCAGAGGGCATCTCAGAGAAAGACAATAATTTAGGTCTGAGTCATCCTGAAGGAACCTCTGCTTGTCTTGTTAGCTGTGTTCATTTTCTAAAGTTGAGGGATACGGAGGTTCCTTGTTGTCTGTCTGTGTAGCCAAAATCCCACCCTACTCTCTTTTGTGTGCCAACTGTTCGTTCCCTCTGAAGTCCATAAGGATCCTTACATGAGATGGACCAAAGGTCAGATTCTGCAGATTTTGAGGGCTTTCCCCTAGCTATTGAAAACACCAAAACAGATCCTCAACTGATGTTCTTCTTGAGAGCTTCAACTCTTGAAGTGATTATTCCAACACTCCTCTGAGGCACAGAAGTTCTATTATATCTGCTTATGTGCTGATTAAAATTGGTGGGAACAAGCTGCTTAATTTTACTGTGAGTGAGAGTCTCAAATGTTTGTCAAAGATGGCCCAAGAAGTCTGTGGAATGGCAGGGAAAAGAAAAGATGGGTGAGATTCAGTTCCAGCTTAGGCATTCACAATGCAAGTACCTACACCTGAGCTCATTTTCTAGGCTCCCATTATGCTCAATGGAGATCAAGTCAAGAGTGTCAGTGAAGATTAAGGTGTGATACATCCAGCCAGACATAGACATCTGCTTCAGGATAGTTTTAATTATGTGCTATACCCCATTAACAATACTGATGACAATGACAAGGTGGAGGCAGCCTTGGAAAGCTCTTCTCCAGGGGTTCCAGTAATGCTATGTAATGAGGAGTGGCACTTCTCCACCTTTGTAAAGTGCTTTGTGCAGCATTAGAGGAATGCAATGTGACATCTATATGCCACGTTGAACACAATCCACCTCATATCCAGATCCCACAGTGATTTACAAAATCCGATACATATGATTATGTCCATTTAACAAGCAGGAAAACAGAGGCATGGAGTGGTTACTTAACTCCCCTGACTTCCCACAGGCCAAAGTCAACAGAATTGCCAGGACTACGGTTCTTGTGGATTTATAAAATGATTAGCCAAAACCGTAACGTTTACTCTAAAGTGCTATGTATGATCTAGACTCCTCTAGGCAAAGGAATGAAAGTGAGAACCGTAAATCAATCGCACTCCAGGATGTTGCTTCCATGTTGATTTGGCTTTACTTTTATAGCTGTCCTGTGGATGCATTTGAATAGACAAGGCACGAGAGTGTTCTATTGAGGCAGGGAAGAGTTTTCTCATAGACCCAACTTCTACACAAATAAATTATAGTTGGAGGACTTGGAATGTGAAACAAACTCATCAGCAAAAGTCTTGACCAAGGAGGCTGAATGACAGATATTACTCAATTCCACTAAAGTCAAGAATTGACCCTGTGTCATGGCTTCTCTGACTATCCCAATTCCAATCCATCCATCCTGACAGAAACAGAGAGGTCCCAGTTAGTACATTGAAATCACTTAAGGACACTAGTGTTGGATCTTAAAGGGGGCTTACAAAATGATTACCCAGAGCTTTGACATTTTTTCTAAAATCTGTGTACAGTTCAGATTTCTCCTGGCAAATAAAAGCCATAAATCAATAGCTCTATAAGATTTTACCTCCATCTTGACTTGTTTTTACTTCTATAGCTGCTCTTTGATCTGATGAATCAACAGATGTAATATGTTTTTAATACACAATGCATCAGTTTTGCTTCTATTGGCCTTCCTGGATTTTCCATCTGTCTTCGATCACTTCCAAAATCCCAGTGTGTGGGAAATGTCCAGAATTCATAGAAATGGCTTAGCAGTTCATTTTTATTTTCTGATCTATTTGAGACTTTCACATTACTCCTCTTCAACTGCTGAAAAGCAAGCATTGTCATCAGCTAGGCTGCCTGGCCATATCACATCAGCGTCAGTGAAAGTCAGTCTCACACTGGAAACAGATACTTACACCTTCTGCACATATACATCTGTGGCTGTGGTCTTTGCACTTCACTTCTGTGTTTCTCTGCCATAAGTACATTGGTGGGTGAGCACAATATGCTGTGTGCCACAACAGCATGAGTTCCAGTCCTGGCATTTCTATGGACTCTGATGATCTGAAATTAGCTGAGGTAGGTAGGCACTCCATGCCTCAGTTTCCCCACCTGTTAAATGGGCATAATCACATGTATCTAGTTTTGTAAAGCACTGTGGAATCTAGACGGGATCATGTAGATCATGTTGCATTCCTCTATTACTCCTCAAAGTACTCTTTGGAGGTGAGAATTGTCATCCCCCGTAACACAGACATTGCTTTAGGAACCCCTGGGGACTAAGTTTCCAAGGCTGCCTCACATAGCCATTGTCAGTGATGAGAATAGCTGGGGAAACTCTCCCACCTTCTTTATAGGCACTCATCTCCCATCTCCAAGATGGAGATTAAAAACAAAAAATGATTTGATAGAAAAGGTCCAAAATAACTTTTTTTATTTTTCCCCTGGAATAATAGAAATCAGGTCTGGAAGGCAGGTTATCAAAGTCATCCTCTATTCCCCGGGACCGAAACTCTTCCTACTTGGTTTTATGACATGGTCTGGAAACACTCCAGACCTCTAGTAATGGAAACTGAGTGCCTGCCCTTGCCAGTCCTTTCCAGAGCTTCACTTTTCCACTGTTTATGCATTTTCAATGTCTAATTTACATTTTTCTTTCTGGATTATAAAGCCATGACTTCTTGTTCTTTCTGTTATTGACACAGAAACCACAGTATTCTTCTCCTCCTTGCAACAGCCTTTTATCTATTTGAATACCATTACTACGTCTTCCCCCAGGTTTCTTTTTTAGGTAGCACTTGATATCTGGATTGCAATTACTCTCCTCTGTTTATTGGCCCGGTTCTTTTCAAACAAGTGACTGAGAGAGGAGAATTTATGAGATATTGCAGGATACAGAGCATGGATGAGCTCCAAAGACTTGAGCTGGACTATGCTCACTCTGAGGCAGTTAATCGAGCCTTTAGACAAACTTTCCACCAAATTCAGCTAAAGAAGTAAATAGAGCAGGGAAAAGCATTTTTCATATTGAACTGTAGTCCTCACATCATGAACAGTTAAACCTAAATTATTTGGGAGACTGGCAGAGTCAGGATTAGAGCTCAAATGCAAAGTTCATCCTCAGCTAACACATGGAAACTTCTAGATAACTGTGATAAGAAATAAAAAGTTTTTTGAGACCTATGACTTTGATTCATAGATTCATAGATTCATAGATTTCTAGGTTGGAAAAGACCTTAGAGATCATCGAGTCCAACCGTCCCTAATCCCCATTAAACCATATCGCTAAGTAGATCATCCACCCTATTCTTAAACACATCCAGGGATGGGGACTCAACCACCTCCCTGGGCAGCCTAAGAGAAGGCTCTTTCTTTTGAAAAGAAATAGTCTCTAGTGTCTCCCTGCCTAAGTCCATGACTAGTATTCACACCACTGTGCTGGAGGAAAAGGATGAGGATGTTCAGAAAATGATTCCATTCTGAGGTCACCAGAGAAGGCCAGGATCATCTGCCTCAATGTCTCCTGTTTTAGGGTTTGTATGTGGCAGAAGACAACACCTGCACATGCCAAGAGATCACTTTCCAAAACTCACATGCCTAATATCTTCCTTTGGGAAAAATACAACTCCCAGGTGGAGCTGTGTGCACAGCAATCACTGACAAAGGAAATATCCTGGAAGGACCTGTCATCCCATTGTCTCTGCTCCATATTCAGAGAGGATGTACGCAGGACTTTCCAAGAGCCTCTATCTATAGCAAAGTACAGCTTTACTTTTCATAAATCACTAGAAGTTTGTGGAACCAAGTCCAATCTTTGTATCTTAGGCCCCTACAGTCATAAACAGGCAGAATTGGATTCTTTACTGCTTCTACTCCTGTGATTTATATGCTGTTTTATAAACGGCAAAAAATGTATCCTTCACCCTTTCCCATCAAGGGACATCTTCTGTCTATAGGTCTCTGGGTTCTACCTCTTCTGTTCATCGCAGACTGTATGGATACTAGCAGTTTGGCTGGAGTCAAGAGTGCAAGTCCTGAATGACCATTAAACAAAGAGATTGTTTTTTCCACTAGGCTTCCTGCATGGTACATTGACTCTATCACTCCAGGTGAGGAGTACTGGACACAGTACTCACCTGGAGTACTGCGTCCAGTTCTGGAGCCCCCAACATAAGAAGGACATGGACCAGTTGGAGAGGGTCCAGAGGAGGGCCACGAAGATGATAAGAGGGCTGGAGCACCTTTCCTATGAGGACAGGCTGAAAGAGTTGGGGCTGTTCAGCCTGGAGAAGAGGAGGCTCCGGGGTGACCTTATAGCGGTCTTCCAGTACCTCAAGGGGGCCTACCAGAAAGATGGGGAGAGGCTGTTCAAGAGGGCCAGTTGTGATAGGACAAGGGGTAATGGTTTTAAAATAGAGGGAGGTAGATTCAGATTGGATATTAGGAAAAAATTTTTTACCATGAGAGTTGTAGAACACTGGAACAGGTTGCCCAGAGAGGTGGTGGATGCTCCATCCCTGGAGACGTTCAAGGCCCGGTTGGATGAGGCCCTGAGCAACCTGATCTAGTTGGAGATATCCCTGTTCCTTGCAGGGGGGTTGGACTAGATGACCTTTGAAGGTCCCTTCCAGCCCTAACCATTCTATGATTCTATGATTCTATGGATAGCATGTAGAAAGCACCACAAATGTAATAGAATTGGTCCACGAAATAAAGCCAGATCAGCCATTCCTCCACTTTTGGTCATCTAAACTAGTGGCGTTGTTTTTTTCATTAGTTTCACTAACAGTGTTTATTACCAGAACAGGTTGTCATCTCAGTTAAGAACATCAATCACTGCTGATGCTCATCGTCTGGAGCTGTGGATGACTCCAAAGCTAAACATACTTGATTTTCAACTTAATTTGCCTATTCTACACTGGATCTTCAGGATCTGTATACAGAAAAAAACGTAATTTCTTATGCAGGTCAGTCAGAGTCAAAAGTATTTAAATGACTTGTGAAGCTACATCCCATCCTCAACAATGGTTTCAGGTTGGTGACGCTTTGAATATATTGCTTAGAATGCCATTCAACTGATAACTTGATATTACAATACATTTTTCCCCCAGTACTCTCAAGGTAATTTATTAATACTTATCAAAATCTGTGCTGGTTTGTGTGGTGGGGTTTTGGTAGCAGGCTTCCCCTGAAGCCTGTAGTGAGATGACAGGCTGCCCCTCAAAACAGTGGAGAAGAGATCCACCCACAGCCCGTGGGAGAGGAACCCACACTGGCGCTGAGGTGCCTGCACCCGAAAGAGTTCATAGAGGACTGTCTCTGTGGTAAAGGATCCCCCACGTTGCTGGAGATTGACAATGGAGCAGAGATGCATCTGCAGTCTGTGAGAAGGGACCCCACGCTGGTGCGGGTGTCTGTGCCCTAAGATTTGCAAGGAAGATCTAATGACTCAGATGTTTCGCTTTTCGGACCAAACTTGAGAGATGACAGCCGACGGGAATACAGTGGATTTTCAGTAGAAATGGTCTTTGCCTTGGCCTTGCCCTCCCTAGGAGCATTCTTGTGATTTCTATTTGTGTTTAGGAAGGCAGGAAGTTCCTGTTGTCTGTTCCGAGTGTGATTGATCTTGTTGCCCAGAAGAGGTGACAAGTAATAAATCCCTCCTGTCCAAAACAAGCTGGCTGTCTCTGCAACCTATATTAGGCCCTTCTGCCAATTCTATTTTTTTTGTTGTTCTGGCTGCTGATAATGTCCTCATCTCCTCATCTTGCTTTAGATCAGAAAGAAGCTCAGCAAACCTACTGAATTCATTAACCCTCATCTCAGTGGCACACACCTGAGTACCAAAGAAGACTTGGTCTGGCAGAGACACAACCCATTCATGACTGCCCATGATGGACTCTGAAACTGTGGTTGCCATTTCAATGACTTCCATATCAGTGATTTCATCACAGCAAACAGTGTTCCACCAACTACATAGGGTGATTCCATGGCCTGTAAGTGAGTTCTGAGCAAGGATAAAGCACAGTGAATTTGAGTTTCAGTTGCTTTACCCATCCTGAAATGGGACATCTTTTATACACATTTTATTGGCTGGGGAGGATTATGGAATCTTAGACCTTGGGCCCTGTTTTATATGAGCTGTTTTAAATCTGAAACCTAGTGCCAAGAATGATCAGTGCTCATAGATTGCCATTTGGAGAGCAAGTTCCGAGTGTTTTTCCTGTATGTCATTTACGTATAGGAATTTCCATACTGCATTAGACCGACAGTGTGTCTACTCTGCTTAGTCTGTCGCTAACCTTGATTAATGCCAGATGTTTTGCAGGAAACCATATACCACAATGCACTACGATACTCTCTGATAGGTGAAAAAGGTTTCCTGTCCCTCCTGATGAGGGCCAGAGCACATTTATCACACAGTCCATGGATGTACGGCAGAGAGACTAATTGGTTGTATAAGGCTTGACCTGAAGCTACTCCAAGACACTGACAGCCTCGATTTCAACGTGATTTGGATGAAATCAGTAGGATCACACTGAGCAATCAGTTTAACTCCATGCTCACATGCTTTAGAGTCTTCACCTGGCAGACATGAACAGCTCCACTGATTTTGTTGGCATTATGTCACCTGGAGTCACTGAGGATCAAGTCCCACAAGACTCCACGTCCCGCTTCCAGCTCACTCTCTTTTTTTTGGTGAGAGTTTTTTGTCAACACGTAGCAATCACTGTATCCTGTGCTCCTCGCTGTCAGTTTACACTAGAAAAATTACCTTTCTGCCATCTGAACAGCAAGCGAGGACAGTTGGAGGTAAGAGTAGATACTCGGACCGCACTTAGTGCTTTGGCAAAACATGGATTTTCCTCTTGGAATTTCCCATGTTCTAAACCACAGGATTTCCTATCTGTTTTGGCATGGATGGATGGAAAAAACAACTCACTTGAAATAAACAGTTCCCAGGAGATGTGGAGCCAGGGAAGAGCCTGCTAAATGCTGAACACAGGGCCTGAAGGCCCAGTTCAAAGCTTGTCAAGACAATAGAAAAACAAAAAATCCTACTGAGTTGGATGGGATCAGCTCTATATTCAGTAAGCTTCAAAGTTCTCACATGCTTATGCAGATACCACATCCACACAGTCATCTACAGAAAACAGAACAAAAGCCATCAGCCTTTGTGATAAGACTGAATTCCCACCACCGAACCTCACGGAGTTCATAATCCTGAAATCCCTTTCACGTTGTAGCCATTATACCAGCTTTCATGAACCTGGAGATTGCCCTGCCAGTGAAGGAAAGAGACATCTCTAAATAGGAATTGCAGATGGTCTGCAATGCTTAGACACTTTCTTGTCACTGAAATGCAGCCACCTCTGCGGTGGAACGTATCTGTCATACAGTGAGTGCAGCAAGAATTAAGGAGGGAAAGTTAAAAATTTATCTTTCTAAATAAAGTGATAGTTGGAATTTGCCAGAGTAATTTATGCCTAACGAGCTCCTAGCACTGATTTTTCTTGTTGTCTTCATGAGATGTGTCCTCTAGTTTCTAATACCGTCTTGACTCTAGACAATGCTGCTTTAACACAATGTTGAGGGTTTGTTTAATGACTTATTTGGAGCAGAGGGAAAGGGAATGAAACACTGGTCTGCACAATGATCCAAGATTGCCTTGGAGAACTCCCAACACTTCCAGTTCAGTTCTCGAGAAGTGATTAAGGCCCCACGAGTAACAGAACGATGGGTCATAAAATCTCTCCTTACCTTCAGCTTTCCCATTGCCTTTATGCTTGCTGTTTCGAAGGGGAGGCACTTCCAGTGAAACTATGCCTGAGTTCTCCAGGATGTTCACTTCCACTCGTAACCTCCCCACCAGCTGCTGGGGTCGGATGCTGACTGTATACTCATATTTTCCCAGTCGCCTTTGCAAAAGCTCTTCATAATGCAGTAGGAACTTGGCCTGCATCTTGCGAGGGATGAAGACAGAAGCTTTGAATGTCTCATAGCCATTCTCCCTGGAAGGAAAATCCAAAGACACCTTCACACGCCATACACATCACACACCACCTCCTGCAGTGAATGATGAATCTGGATTTTTTTTTGTCAAATAAAATATTTCCTATCAATGAGTATGTGAAATCAGCAAGCAAGAAAACATCGTAATGCTTCCCAAAACATTTGGCACATAGGAGGTTTCCATAGGAGAAAAGATCTTAAAAGATGAGATGACTTCTTATGGAGAGGAATATGACAAACATGTATAACGTGGAGCAGAGCCAGATGAAAAGCTGTCTCTTGGTTTGTTACACAGAAGATTTGCAAGACTCATATTTAATTCTTGACTTTGCCACTGCTGACTCCTTGCAGTACCTTAAGCAAAATAGAAATTAATTCTCTTCCCTAATATTAGCTGTTTATAGATACATACTCAATGAGGAGAAATAGGACCCTTGAGACAATTCCACCACTGGACACCTCTCTAAATGGACTCTTCTATTCCGATTGACCAGAGTGAGCCATCAGTCACCCAGCATACAACTGACAGGTTTCTGTTCGCTAATTTAAGTGAGATGAATTCCCACCTTTAGCCTTTATTGGCTTCGGCTGCCCTTCTGTTGAACAGAGACAACTTAAGATGCTCCACCTCCCGTACAGTGCACTGCAGTGTCCAGCTATCAGGCACTGATATTATGTCAGGCACTACTATTTGTGAAGGGAAAATAAAAAAGCTACATAACAAGAATGGAAATTTTTAATGCCATGTAGAGGTAACTTCAGAACTCACTCGTGAAATTTTGGTGATGCCCACAATTCAGTGAGTATTGAAAAGGATTTGAGATTTTGATTTCTCTAACACATATAAAAAGATTTTTTTTTTAATGTTAGCCCTTAGGACAGTTGGAATGACATCTTGGGTTCATATCAGTGGTCTAACAATGACAGATAGTGATCACCTGCAGAAGAGGATGCAACAGGGCAGGAGAAGAGAAGTATTGTGCTTCAAGAGAAATATAGAACTGTTTCAGGTTCTGCCAGTCTTGTCTGGATTCTGAGACAACATCCTTTCTAAAGGTTTCTGATGGATTTTTCCTACCAAAAATTGATCTAGTCACTTTTTGAACCCACATTAAATTTAGCATCCAAAATTTCTGGTGGCGAGAAACACAATTTATGTGAAGAATACTTTATTTTGGCCATTTTGAACCTGGCATCTGAATGTAATGATTTAATTCAATTTTCCCTAGTTTTCCTATGAAAGACAGAAAATAAAAATTCCTTATTCTCCTTCCACACACCATTCAAGAGTTCAGATGTCTGTCAGACCTCTCTGTCTCCACAGTTTATCGTTTCTCTGATCTGAAAAATCATCATCTATTCAGGCGTTCTTGACCATATGTGCATATTGGAATAGCGTTACTGTCCCAGGTAACTGGGAATAGTGCACAATTTTCCAGAGCAGCAAAATCCATCCAATGGTGCATATCCGTGAGAACTATTTGAGTGAAATTAGAAGGGGGAAAATACCCCATAGTGCTGCTGAAGATGTATATTCAGGTGAACATATAGGTTTTGAGATTTTTAAAGAGATGAGACTTCTTCCAGTGCTTGGCCAAGAGGACTAAACACAGCCAAGCACTGAGAAGAGGACGAGTAAGCATGACTGCAAAAGGCTACCTGTAGATCTACCACTGACTAACTTTGTGGTCTTAAAGTTTTAATTCATTGAATTTCTGCGTGCCTTAATTTTCCTGCCTGTTATTCTGGATGTAACAAGATTTCTTTCCCTCTCAAGTATATCCTGGAGCATCTTGGATGTGAAAATGTCGTGTAACAGGATAGAAAGGCCATATGAAATTTTACATGACTTGGAGCATGGGAATGACACCAAGCAATGTGAATATCATTGTATTTAGTTCTTTCTTCTTATAAATGCGTGGATGGGTATGCCAAAGCCACCAAAATAAAGATGAGAGGAGAGTATGTCACTTCCCAGAACACAGCCAAAGGCACAACACTTACCTTCCATCCGTGGGGCTGGGAGGTTTCTTTTGCCTTGCTTTGTCATCGCTGCTATGTTTCTTTTCTTTCCCTGTGACCTCCCCATAATAAGTCTTGTTGCCGATGCTCCTGGAGAGACCAGAGATGTCAGCATGACCACTCTGCACCCATATACAGTGAAATTGTACAGCTTGCTGTAGAAGGGTTCACAGACTGTGCACATGTGAATAGGCTAAGTGTGCTGCTGGTGGAACTCTCCTGGAGTCCACTTGAGTCACTGAGTCAGAAGCCGACTTAGAAGTTCCCTGGTTGGTTGCAGAGTACGTTTTTAGTCCAGTAGTTTACCTCTCTAAAATACCAGTTCAGTAGGTAATCTCCAAAGCATAAGGATGCAAAACAGAAAGCAAAGCAAGTGCCAAGAATCCCCACAAGCACTTTTTTTGGTCTGGTCTCAGATCCACCATCTGTGTCAAAACACATGGTGATATTCAGGATGACTGCTCTCAAGTAGCTGCCACCCTGACTAAAATGCTTCTCCTTGGGAATGGGTTACAGGGCAATGGATTCCATAAGGAAATAGCCCTTAACAAACATTTTGACTGGCCAATAGCAAAAGACTGGTTTTCCTCCTCTTCAGCCCAAATGGAAGCCCTTCTAAAAGAGTTGGCCTCTATCTACAATGATCAGATTTGAAGTTGTGGCCCCAATATCCATCCATAAGGAGGATCTGAGCATGACCAAACCAAATATGTTTTGAAACCAAGAGCTTAATTTAGTCCTTAGTGAGTCGTTTCAGTATGAGCTTGGTTGCCCTCTGCTTGCTCTGTTATACACAGAGAATGACTAGCACCTCCAGCAGCAAGTCTACCTATCTTCTAGCTGGAGTTGACTCTCCTCCTACATTGATGGTATGGAAAACCTGGAACAAGAAGCTTCTTAGGCACCACTGTCAGAGTTAGGTGAGATGACTATGATGTGCCAGTGTTGCTGAAACTTTCATTGGCAAGGTTTGTGAGGGCTAGGAGAGATTTTTCTGGTTCAAATTAGAGAGAGAGGAGGAGAAGGAAGTTAAGAGACACTCAGATGGGAAATAGAATGCACACTGTCCTCGTGTACACTGAGGACTTGAATCTTAGCAGCTTGTCATCCAATGACTTGCTCTGTGCTTTGGGGCCACGACCAGTCTCAAATGGAGTATATCATGTGTGTGGTTTTATTTTTCCCAAAGAAACGCAAAAAAGCCTTGATACAATCCTACTGCAGATTAGCCAGTTTTTGAAATCTCAGAGAGCTGTCTATGGAATAGCAGAACTATTGTCCGCCTACCTGTCAGCATTGCTTACTTACATGGTAAAGTTAGAGATGAAGGCTGCAGCTGGGATCTGCATCTCAAACACACCTTCTCGTGCCTCAGAGCCACTGTTCACCATTGTGCACGACACCGTGGTGAAAGCATACCGAGAAATGATTGTGGATTTCACATTGAATTCAGACATCCGAGGCCTGGTTTCCTGTAGGTATCAAAAAGTTATCTATTAACACTGAGGGCTCGATAGCTCACCCCTTCAGTATCTCACTGGGTTTAATATTTCATATGCTCAAGCAAATAACCACCAAATAACAGTCAACAGCAGGCAAGGTGGGCTTAGCCTCAAAACTTCAGGTGAGCTGCAAAAGGCAAACCAGGAACATGGCTCTGCCTTTCTTCACACACAAGGGCAAAGGCCATAGTCATTCCCCAATGCTTGGGAAGGGTTCGGGAAGGACGAGAGCTCTGATTATGCCAGCCTTTGTGTTGTGAAACACACTAACAAAATCCACATGTATCCTAAAATGCACCCTTCAACTCTGACTGTGTGAGAGGATCAGGATTAGTCCCTTATGGCCTGGGAAGACAAGCCCAAAATATGTCCCCTTTGAGTCCAGAACCGACGTCAGAGAAACTGCCCTGCAGACTGCACACAAGAGCAGATGTAAGACCTCTTGAAAGACTGAGATCACTGTGTATGAAGCAGCATCTTCAAATTCACACCATCAGATCCGTAAGTTATGTAAACAGAAAAGCTGCTGTCAATGGAGTAGGTTGAGTACTCCTCTGCTGAGAATCCATCCTGAAGGTCTCAGCCAATGGATGGAATAGACTTAATAAGAAACATTGACACCGTGACATCTCAAGCAAAATATTTTAAGCCTTTCAGCCCCCACTGGATTTCTTCCAGCAGAGAAGCAGCAGAGACTTCAGTGAATGACACATGATGTAGCAATGGAAGCTGAAAGCCAATTTCTGCTTCTTGGGAATGTGTTTTTGTGCGCAAGTCCTGGGTCGGAGCATTTGTCCAGTCTAACGTGTTTTTTCACAGCAACGTCTCCATGGAGCTCAACAGTTTTCTTCCTGGAAGACTTCAGTGTATTTAACTGTAAGAAGCCCATGAAAAAAAAATAAAATCTGTACGTTGCCTTAAACAAAGACTGAACTCTTACAAGCAGAAGAAAGCTAAAGAGTAAAAAATTGCAAATTTTTTTAGATTAGAGCAACCTCACTTAGAGCAACCTCACTAAGCCAAACACAGCGAGACTCTTCCTATTGAGGTTGATAAAAAGTCACATCAGGCTTGTGAAGACAAGAACATGCTCTTCTGCTGCACTTCCAGGCCTTTTTATCTGAACACAAATAATTTTGACAAACGGCTTGACAACGGGAGCTAGTGTTTGCATAAATATGTAACAAGAAGATTTCTGTAGTAGCTGACGGCATCAGAAGCATTACTACTGAGCATCCAACCAACCACGCTGCTGGGCTAGCGAATTCCAGGCAAATGGAAGAAACTGGAAACAAACACAAAACTGTCAATAGACTCGGAATAAAGATCCTGCACTTTCACTTGGAAAGACTCTGATAAATGTGTCTCAGACGAACCTAATCGTGACAGATAACTTTAACAGTAGGGGAACATGTGATGTATTCCGTGTCCACGATCATCCTGCTTAGCACAGGCTCAGCTCCCATGGAGCACAATGGCAATAAATTAGCACTTTTAGGGTGCGATGGTCTCACAGATTTCAGACAGCTCAGTGAGATGGATCTAGACTAGAACACATCTGCTCAGATCTAATATCCCCACTTTAGGCCACTGGTGGCTTTTCCTCAATCACCGTTGATTAGAACTAGGTTCTGCTGTTCTTAGGACCTTCCCTGATACATGGGCATGGCTTTCCAGTCTCATTATCGTGATGGTGAAAAAGATAGGGAGTTTTGATCAGAAGCAATGTTGTAGGAACGTTTCCAGATACAACAAGCTGATGTTTCATTCAGTCTTCCATACCACTAGTTGCCTGTGGCATACCAAGAGATATAGAGCATTTCATAACAGAAGTAAAAGAAAGAATCTGAAACTACAGCAAATTCTTTGGTTACAGATCTGCATCCACTCCCACGTTCTGCATTTCATCATAAGCTGTAGGTTCAAACATAGTTGACAGCTCAGGAGCAAAAAAGGATCAAGCCCTTTGCCTTTTACTTGAGGTACAAGTGGTTCTGCAGTGACAGATCTGACACTGAGCCTAGCAATGTGAATGCAATGATGGATTCATCTGAAGTCAGAAAGTGTTTAGAATATGACAGAGGACATGGGCTTGCTCTTGTTATGACAAGAACATCAGAGTGGTTGTACTAGGTGAGAACAAAAGCAATTCTAACCCTATAGCCTACCACTGGCGGAGATCAATAGTACATGCTAAGAGAAGAGTGTAAAATCAGTTCAACCTGCACTGATACTACCCAGAAATATTCTCTCACTTTTCAGTAACTTGTGGCTGAAGGAACTCCTGAACCAAGGGTGGTATTTTTGTGCTTAGCAAACCTCTGTGGATTTTTCTTCTGTGGCTTTACACAGCTGCATTTTCAATCCCTGTAAACTTTTTGCATCCGCGACGTCTTGCAGCAAGGAATTCCACAGCTTAATGATATTTTGCATGAAGAACCACAGCACTTAGGGTTTTTTTCTAAATCTACTGTTTGCTGGCTTCAACTGATCTCTGTCATATCTCTCTATCTCACTGAACAAGCTCCAGCTCCGATACCCTCACAGACTGAGCAACAGCAAAAACAAATGAAAAGGCGGCATCCAACACCTCTCCCTCTTCCTGGTGGTTAGGAGTTGCTGCTGAAGAAAGCAAACACTGAACAAGGGCATCACATGCAACCGAAGATGAAAGAACTGATTCATCTTCCCATCCCTGGAAGGGATCTGCCATTCCTTGCATATAAAGATATAAACGGTGGGGCAGAGGCAGCTTCCAAACAGGTTGCTCAGTCGGGCTTGGCGCGCAGCCCAAGTTCCAGTCGGTGATGCGTGTGCGTTCCCTGGAGCTCTTGCACAATCCATCAGCTCCTGGTGCTCTGACTTACAGCTGCACAAATGCCTGTTTGTTTTCTTCATTTTTTATTAAGGCTTTCAGAATGTAAGAGGCAGCGCAAAGGAAAAAACACAACAAACCATTTGTTTAATATTATTATTACTGCAATTTATTATCCCTATTAAAAATAAAGCTAGGGAACTCCAAGGCAGCAGATTAGCACACTGCTATGAGGCAGGTTGGCTGGATGCTTTATGAAGGTGTCCTGGTGATTATGATGAACTGGGAGCTGAAATTTTCTTGCCAAACGAATGATTTTATGCTTGTTTACATCAAATGTTGGGAAAGACAGCAGACAGCCGAAGATCAATGAAATACACTGCATGTTTTTACCTTTATCAGTTGCTTTCATCAAAACAAATCGATGGTATCTCAGATCAGAAGTAATAAACTGGTAATAAGATGGAGAGTTGCTCTCCTCTAGGCTGTTGATCCAAATCTGCCCAAGATCAAAGGAACCAGAAGCTACTAACACGTGATGGCTGCTCAATGTGTGAAATGAGTTCCACCAGTTCTCAACTGGGAAGCCCCTATACCTCAGAAAAGCCAGAGAAATAACCAGCCGTGAACAGCAATTTCACTGACTGCTTCTTCAGCTAAAGTTTTGATCTAAACCATGCAACTTCCAACATAGAAATATAGCCAGATCTCACAGATTTGCTGTACATCTCACAGCTGAAGGTAAGCATCTTAAAGCTTCGGTTCCCCTTCCTTCCTTTCTTCAGTAATTTTTGGCCTCTGCACCAACAAAGAACAAGAGATCTTCAAATTTCAAAGCAAATTCTCCCCTTCTCTTCAAAGGTAATGGGAGTTCACCAGGCTTATGTTCACTTTGTGGCTGAGGTCTGTAAAGTTGGACGTTCTCTCTCCAAATCTGGAGTTAAGAAGATGAATCAGGAAGATTCAGAAAAACCCGTACTTGTTGCATGAAGATTTTTTTAACCTAGAATCTCACCCTACAGTCACTCAGTGACATGGCTTTTTCCTGGGCACAGGGATGCACACACACATACACAACTAGAGCAAGTGTAATTCCCATGAGGTAAAATAAAGACACAGGGTGATACATACCAGTCTCTGCAAAAATTTGGCCTGTCTTGGAACACGGCGTGCAACCTGCAAAGAGTTAAGGGAGTTAATGGAGCCTAGTCAACTTATAGAAGACATGTCACTTGCTTAAATTCAGACATGGGTTTGTGTAACTGATCACCCATGGCCGGGTTCAAATGTTCCTCTGGTTAAAATTAAAACCTAAATCTTTTCTATATTAACAGACCCATTGATCAAAGCTCAGCAGTGGAATGCAGCTCTTGCAGGCCAGGAGGTACTCTGTGTTTTGCAAATGCTACTGGTCAAGAGACCCTCTATATGAAGACAGGAACCTCAGCCCTTAGCCCCAGCCCTGGACACTATGTCTTTGCCCTGGAAGTGTATTCCATTATAGCTTCCTATGGAATCACCCAGAGGCTCTATGTCTCTGTTCTTGCCCTGTTGCATGGTATACAGCACATGAGAACAAAAGGCTGCTAAATGGTCCACAGCGCTCACCAAGTGTCATGCAGGACCCACCTACGTCCCGAGGTGAGTAAAAGCCAAAGCCCATTCCTCAGTCCAGAAGTGGTCCACATCCGTGCAAGAGCACTCAGCACTCATCATGGGTTATGGACATTGGGCAGGAAGAGGGCTGAGGGCACCACAAGCCCCACCACCTGAGGCTGTCCTCAGCTCAGCACGCTATGGCTACTTCGAGCTTGAGCAGTGATCAGGTTAAAACCTAGTACTCAGGTGGTGGAGCTGAGCAAGCATAACCCCGTTCTGCTGTACGTGTGGACCTGCTCCAAGGGAGGACTTGTGTAAATTAATGTTACAGCTTCAGCTTTACTGATATTACCTCAACAGCAGATCTGTTGCCCAAAAACTCTCCACAGGTACTGTGGATTTATTGCATAGTGACAGACAAGCACTAGTTATGTGAAAAAAGGGAATAAAGATAATTAAACTCAGCCACAGGTTTTATTATGAAACAAAGTGTTTCACCTATGACAACGTGATCACACTCATTGTATCATCCTTCACAACAACAACTGCTCTGACTTCTTCCCTTCACGTGGTGTAAGTCTCAGCTTAGCAACATTTCCAAACCAAATCCTTTCCAAAACAGAAAGTACAAGTCTCTTGTCAATGAGAGAAGCCAAGTGACTTCTCAAAATGTCGGTGAAACTCCAGAGAGCAGAGGAATGCAATGGTATTTTTTTACCTAATTTGCCCTTTCTGTTGATTTACACTGAAATAACGGCACTCCTTGCCAAGAAATAATTTTATGTCTGTTTATATCGTGCACTGCAAAGCTAAGGAAAGCCCAACGGAGAAAATAAAGTGTCCTCTGCTAGAATCCTTATTATTTCCTTCTTCTTTATTTTAACCGACGTCTTGTAAAATTAGAACCAAGGAAATACAACTCCCTTGGGAAAAAGGAGAGAGGAGAGGAGAGGAGAGGAGAGGAGAGGAGAGGAGAGGAGAGGAGAGGAGAGGAGAGGAGAGGAGAGGAGAGGAGAGGAGAGGAGAGGAGAGGAGAGGAGAGGAGAGGAGAGGAGAGGAGAGGAGAGGAGAGGAGAGGAGAGGAGAGGAGAGGAGAGGAGAGGAGAGGAGAGGAGAGGAGGAGAGGAGAGGAGAGGAGAGGAGAGGAGAGGAGAGGAGAGGAGAGGAGAGGAGAGGAGAGGAGAGGAGAGGAGAGGAGAGGAGAGGAGAGGAAACTCTCTTCAGTTTAAATTTTAGAAGAAGCTTTCTGTCTGGGTATATTATCTCAGGCAAGTAAAGCACCTCAGGAGTCTACTGTGAGAGACTGCAGAGTCTCCATCACTGCAGGTTCTTCATCAAGAGCCAGACAAATGTCTATGAAGTTGATCCTGCTTGGAGCAGAGGCAGGGATGAGAGATCAGTGATCCTCAGTGCTTTTTGTACTAAAGGATTACCTTTTGGAACAAATCCACCTGTTGTCCTGCATGGAACGGTCACAATGGTTTTTACTGACTAATCAGTGAAACTGGCATTTTGATTACTGATTTTATCTTCCCCCACCACACACCCGTTTTGTTTACTTGTTGATTTGCATAATAAGGTGCTGTATGACTTGGCTCCTTCAAAAGCTACCTTCTTTTGCCAAGAAAGGTTGGACCAGATGATCCTCGAGGTCCCTTCCAACCTAGTTTTCTGTGATTCTATAATTCTATGATTCTGAAGTCTTGAGGATAGCCAGCAGACATCGATGAGTAGCTAAGGATCACTAGATAACAGTATTCTGTTTGCTAGGACTTCATGACTACTGCCAAAGCACTACTGCGGGGTTTGTGATACTGATCAGTCCACCAAAGTGTTTTGAACCAGACAGCTTCACTAGCATCATCTAATGGAACAATTTCCAAGTTCCTATTAGCCTTTACATTTAAGGCCTTCCAAAGCACTCCTAAAGTCCAATAATTGCTAGTCGTGACACCATAGCTGTTGCCATCTGCAAGTCTTAGCATGGTATACAGAGAATAAACTGGGCAGTAGCAACCCAGCTGTCCAGAACTACCTCTAGCACAACAGTAATAACTAGCAACCTTGTCAACTAGCAGAGTGGTCAATCACTGGATGAGTCAACAAGTAATTCACACTCATTGCAAACACTACAAGCCAGCAAAGACGTGTGTCTGTGTTTGCTTTTGTGCAGGAAGATCTTCCCAGGATGTTACAGTTAAATGCAGCCCTACACACTCTCCAGAATGTCAGAGGTTTGTTTACAGTGTAGTATGTTGATCTGTGGAAGCACCTGCCTCCTGTTCTTAGCCTGGCTCATGTGTTCAGTGAGGACGGACAGATGTCCTTTTCTAGATCTGGCTGTCCCAGGAGACTAGGTCACCACCTGCATTTATACATCACGGCTTTTCTGTTGGAAGTTATCTGCCAGCAACAGAGCTCCTGTGAAAACACCCTCATCTGCCTCAAGCAAGATCAGGCAGGTTATTTCAATGCTGTGAGTTGCTTGAGCTTCACAACTGGTTTTGCCCCTAAACCAGATAAATGAGCATTCCCAGTCATCACTCCACAGGCAAGACAGTGGTGCAGATATGCTCTCCCACTTGGACAGGTGGGTCTGCAAGACAATATTGGTTTGTGGGTGGATTCCCCAAGAGGAATACATGTTCACAGTAATCAGGATCCACAATGAAGTTGCTGAGGTTCTTACAGTGGAGAGACATGGGCACTTCTTGAGAGATTCTTCCCATTCTAGGTGGGATGAGCAACTGAATGACCAACTCTGAAATGGGTACAGATACACATGAGGAGTCTCACTCTCCCTGCTTACTGTAAGACAGAAGATGCCAAATACAGGCATTCACTGATGTTTTAGACATGCTAGGGTATCCTGTCTGGCCTCCAGCAAGGCACAGGTCTTCCATAGGTCCTGCTTTGTATCTGCCAGTCCCACATGGGTGTCTCAAAAACTACAGAGCCTCTCAGATCTGTTCAATTTTAGATAACTGATTGATGCCCTAAGTGACTCAAAGTCACACATGATAGCTGGTATGGACCTGAAGGACGTGAGCACAGATCTGAAGCTCAGCCTTTTAAATCTCAATATCTCCAAGTGCATTGCCCTTTTCAGCCCTATTTGCTTGGAGAATCTAAGCCGCACAATACCACAACATAGCAGCCTTCACTTGCAAAAATATATTTTTTTTCTCTCCTGGTCAAGAAGCATTTTACAAGCTGAAGCTCAAGCGGTTCATTTCATCCAGCATGAGTTAAAAACCAGGCACAGTACAACTGAGACCACAGGCAGAAAAACTTTCCTCCGAGCCTGGAATACTCCGAATTACTCCGACTGGCACGCGGCCAGGACACTGCGTTCGCTCCCCTGTCCCTGCGAAATGCCTTGTTAGCACAGCTCTCAGGATGTCAGCTTCGAACCCATCCCAGGGCAGCAGCACCCAGCACAGGAAGGCTCCTGGTGCTTTCCCAGCTTAGCACCTCCAACAACCTCCTTGCTTGGTGGTAGCAGCCTCCCACTGACCTGAAGCCAGCATGCCATTGCCACGCTGCAGGGATGGGTGCCATAAATGTGGTTTT
Organism: Tauraco erythrolophus; assembly: GCF_009769465.1. Lineage (NCBI taxonomy): Eukaryota > Metazoa > Chordata > Aves > Musophagiformes > Musophagidae > Tauraco > Tauraco erythrolophus. Next base: position 4,922,454 of record NC_141468.1, read on the forward strand.
TTAGCAAACTGCCCTGCGTGTTAATGCTGATGTTTCAGAGGGGACAAGCCAGCCCCGGCCACCAGATCCTCCCGAACGACGACCGCCTTAAAACCTACTTGCTCCATGATGCTGTAGTCTGCCATCAGCTCCTCTTCCAGGTACCTCGCCATCAGCTCCGAGTCGGGCTGCCCGGCCGAGGCGGAGAAGCCCCAGCAAAGCCACAGCCAGAGGATCATGGTGGTGGGCAGCGCCAGCCGGGGCTCCGCGCCCCGCGGGAGGGAGGAACGTCGCGCTGCGCTGCCGCGGCGGCTGCCGGCGCTGCCGGGCGGGCTGCGGGGAGGCTGACAGCAGGCGAGACGATCCACCGATCCACCCTCTTCTCCTCCTTCCCAGCTCGGGACCGGCCCCTTTTCCACTCCTTCCCGTGCTGCCAGGGGCGTTCTCCCCGGGCACGGCTGTGCCAACTGGCACGCACCGGGCACGTCTCATGCCCAGGCGTTCAGGATCTTGCATCTGCAACGCTCACCTAACCCCAAACCAGACACATTTACTTCTGCATTTTTTGATCCCAGTAGTAACTTCTTAAATCCAGCAAACCCAAATTTCCTCTGTTTGTGAGAGTTTTTTTGCAGGTGCTACGTGCTGCATGTGCCAACCTGCCAGGCTTCGAACCATTGTGTTTTCTTTTTCCTTTCCAGCTCTGGGTCATCAGGGGCTGAAGCTGGATTCCTTCAGCTCCAGTCCATGATAGAGACAATCCAGTGAGTGGCTCAATGTCTCTCCAGCCTTGCTGGGATGTATGAACACCCCCTTGGGCCACCAGAATTTCTCCTTCTGGACAGACACATGTGCACCCACCTGAAAGTATATATCCACTAAAAGCATATGTCTTGGGAGCATTATGTCCTCCAAGTCTAGCATGTGTAATGGAGGAGCAGGAAGGTGTTTGCTTGCCATTCAGAAGGGAGGAGGGGAACTGGAGATGGAGTAAAGGGACAGGACAGCAAGGTCAAAACCTTTGGAGATCCCCATTAGCAAATCGGTGGCCCAGACTTAGACTGAGGCCGCAACATGTTCGCACACACAGGCTCCTTGTGTCATTGCCAGCAGGAAGCAAGGAATCAAAAGCCTGGCCAGACCCTCTCCCACTGTGATCAGTACACCACTGGCAAGTACAAGAGCATCTGGAGTGGCCACATCCACAATGGGAGATGCAGAGCTGAGCAGCACTGCCGGGGATGACCAACAGCTTACGCTGCTGGAGAAGAGAAAATGGTGGGAGAAAGCTGGAGAGAGGCTGGGGCAGGATGCTTCAGCATCCCAGAGACACCTCAAATGGTTGCTGTGCTGATCTAGTCCCTGCCATGGTCAAGGCATTATCTTCAGCTCTTCAGCATTTCAAAGGGAGATGGAAGAGGGCTCAACCATCCAGCTGTGAATCAAGAAAGACTTCAAAGCAGTGGTTCACACTGAGACCTGATTTAAGGACATGTAAAAAATGGTTTGAAGTATTTTTCAGCTGGGTCAAGTTTATTTTTGCTTCTGCATATCTAGTTCAGCTCAGACATAGAAGAATGAGCACACTCCTGAGCTACAGATGAGGAGTGGGATGAGAAGCAGGGTTGCAGCCTCCTGTGCCCTCTCTGCTGACATTAGGGTGTGCTGCTCCTCAATCTGCTCTGACCATGTTTCACTAATTGAAGGCCATGGCTGTATAAAAGTCTTCCAGCTCTCCGGCACATGCTTAGAAATGTTGGAAAGAGATATTTAAAACAATACATATAGGATGATTTTCCTACTGTTTTGGAAAACCTAGAGGAAACCAAGGCACCTCTGTAAAAGCAAGTCAAAACTACCCTGCTAATTCTAGAGGTATCAGTAGTGCCTGGGCAGGATGGGGAGATGTTTACCAGTTTGAAATAACCATTGGGCAGTCAGGAGACATTTGGAAAAGAACTCCAAATCCCACCAGCTATCACTTTTTCTCCCCTGATCAGTATTCATCTTGTTTCTACAGCCACTCTGCTTCTCTCTTTGCACAGGTGAGGAGCTGAGGGCCAGAGCAAATCAAAACAGGGAGGCAGTGCAAAGATATTGCAAAAAGCTGATCCTAAGCACATCTGGTGAAAGGAGACTATTCAGGCCAAAACAGGACCCCAGAGCAGGTAGGGTATAACCACTGAGTATGAGAGAATGAACTGGGAAAAGCACTGCCCTTCCCAAAGCGACTAGGAGCAGCCAATTCTGCTCGTGCTCCCCTCAGCAAGGGCACGTAAGGACAGAGCACGTAGCTAAATAAGACCAAGATGTGTTTTAACATGGTTCAGGTGCGGTTAGTTTTGGTGAGTGAACATTACGCCTGAGGTCTTTATTGTTCACGTTATCCCTCTCGTTGGAATAAGGCCTCCTGATTTTGCGGGGAACATGGCCGGCACTGTTCTGGGGATGCCGTTGGAGACCGAGATAAGCAATTCATAGAATCATAGAATGGTTTGGGCTGGAAGGGACCTCAAAGATCATCTAGTTCTAACCCCCCTGCCATGGGCAGGGACACCCTCCACTACACCAGGTTGCTCAAAGCCTCATCCAACCTGGCCTTGAACACTGCCAGGGATGGGGCAGTCACAGCTTCTCTGGGCAACCTGTTCCACTGCCTCACCACCCTCTGAGTGAAAAATTTCTTCCTTATATCCAATCTAAATCTGCCCTCTTTCAGTTTAAATCCATTGCCCCTTGTCCTATCACAACATGCCCTTGTAAAAAGTCCCTCTCCAGCTTTCCTGTAGGCCCCCTTTAAGTACTGGAAGGCTGCTATAAGATCACCCCGGAGCCTTCTCTTCTCCAGGCTGAACAGCCCCAGCTCTTTCAACCTGTCTTCATAGCAGAGATGCTCCAGCCCTTGGATCATCTTCATGGCCCTCCTGGACTCATTCCAGCAGCTCCATGTCCTTCTTGTGTTGGGGACTCCAGAGCTGAATGCAATATTCCAGGTGGGGTCTCACGAGAGAAGAGGGTCAGAATCCCCTCCCTCGACCTGCTCACCACGCTGCTTTGGATGCAGCCCAGGACACAGTTGGTTTTCTGGGCTGCCAGCGCACATTGCCGGCTCATGATGAGCTTCTCATCCACCAGCACTCCCAAGTCCTTTTCCTCAGGGCTGCTCTCAATTACTCTCTCAATTATTGAGGTGTGTTCACATTAGACATGTTTGATGCTGACTTTTGCCAACTTAGCAAGATGAACAGCTGTTCTTTGGGTGGGAGCTCAGCAAATTAAATTGCCTGGCATGCCTGCAGTCAGCATGAGCAGAGACGTTGGAGAGAGGCATGATCTAAGAGCTGAACTTCCACACACATTTCACCTGGAATGGACCAATTTGTGTCAAGGAGTCTTTCTGTGTTGACATACAAACACGTGCACCTTGATGATGCTCTGCCTTCACACATCTGCATCCCTCTGTTTTTCCATGCAGGACTCATGGGTAGGACTAGTCTGTCCCATTTTCACTTTACCAGTTAAACCCTGTAGGGAGTGTTGAAGCCAAAGAAAACGTTGGCACCTTCTAGGTCAAAAGCAATTTTCCAGACTGCAGACTGAAGCTGAGGGAACAAAATCAGAGCTGCATTTGGTCATAACATTGGTACCACAACTGCATGGATTCGTAAATTAAAGATTTCCAGCTCTCTGTTCTTCTAGGTAGAAGAATGAGACACCAGACATCCACCTCACGTAGAGGCATCCACATTAAACGCCCAAATAGAAGTGTCTGAACCAGAAACTAGATCTACCCAAAGCACTAACAAACTGTAGAATGTAGTGGCATTCAAAGCGAGAAATTTGACCAAGAAATTGGCAAGAGTCCCAAGGGGTTGCACAGGCATAGACATAGATAAATGTCCAGGGGTAAAATTAATTATGGTGTAAGTTCAGGGAATTACATGAAATATTTTCTTTCAGGTCTTAATCTAATCAATCTCCTTTGAAACATCTGAATAGGACCTGATGGTCCCCAGTTCTGACACTATTTGAGAGGTGCCTGTGTTCCTGAAAGTTCTTTTTTGGAGTCCCAGTCGCTGCCGATCTCCTTGCTGCCTTTAGCTGTGTGCACTCTGGCCCAGCAGAGCATTTCAGAACTTCAATATCTGGTATTATTCTGTTGGAATATGCCCAAAGTCTCTGCCAAAGGGCCTCAGAGCTGGAGATGTCTGACTGTTGGGGGGGGCTGCAGGTTGCCGAGTCCTGATATCTGGTATGTCTCTGTTAAACAGCAGTATAAAGATAAGAAAGTTGAAATAAAAAGAAAGCCTTTTCTGTATGTCCATATATCGTTTCCCAGAATGGTTGGTGTGTAGTGGAATAAATGTCAGGGCAGTAGGCACCCTGGGTAAATGTGTTGCCTTGCAGGTATACCCTGTTCTTACCTGGATCACTGGAAATTTTCAGATTTTCAAATTTCAGAAATTCAATATGGAAAGGGAAACTGATTCTTATAAGACACAGAAATGGTGAGAATTTCTCCCTGGCTGCAAGCCAAGTTAACAAGATTTAACTATTCTGAAGGACAGACTCTGCCCAGCACTAATTCGAGTGCTTCAGGTAAGACAGTGCATGAAAACTTCCTTCCAGGGGAATCTCAACCATGAGAGGACAACTCATGAAACAGCCCAATGGACACATACCACAAAGCATCTTACTGAGATCCTGTCCTCCTCGTGAAAGTCTGGCGAAGTTCACCTAACCTGATAGCAAATGGTAGGGCTTTGAGCATCCTCAGCACTTGTCCCTCATGCGTATTTTCTGTACCTTCTCGAGAAATTTCAGCTTTTTGGACTCTTTTGAGCAGGATATTTGAGCAGTTCGTGCCATCTAGTGGTCACACTGATTTCCGAATCTTATTTTTACCGAAAAAAATTAGGCCACATTTGGTGGTTATGAGATGACTGAAATAAGGGGCTGCAAAATAAAAGTTTAAAGTAAATTCTGTTTTAAAGGGATTTTTCATCTCTTCAGAGCAGCAGTGATTAGCTTCCAGGTCCAAGGTCCCAGATACATACAGAAAGCTGCATTAAGCTTTAAGGTTCTGATGAGAAATCCTAGAATCATAGAATGGTTAGGGTTGGAAGGGACCTCAAAGATCATCTAGTTCCAACCCCCCTGACATGGGAAGGGACACCCTCCACTACACCAGGTTGCTCAAAGCCTCATCCAACCTGGCCTTGAACACTTCCAGGGATGGGGCAGCCACAGCTTCTCTGGGAAACCTGTGCCAGTGCCTCACCACCCTCAGAGGGAAGAATTTCTTCCCTAGATCTAATCTAAATCTCCCCTCTTTCAGTTTGAAGCCATTGCTCCTTGTCTTGTCACTACACGTCCTTGTCAAAAGTCCCTCCCCAGCTTTCCTGTAGGCCCCCTCTAAGTACTGGAAGGCTGCAATAAGATCACCCCGGAGCCTTCTCTTCTCCAGGCTGAACAGCTCCAACTCTCTCAACCTGTCTCCATAGCAGAGGTGTTCCAGCCCTCGGATCATCTTCGTGGCCTTCCTCTGGACCTGCTCCAGCAGCTCCATGACCTTCTTGTGTTGGGGACTCTAGAGCTGAACACAGTATTCCAGGTGGCGTCTCATGAGAGCAAAGGGGCAGAATCACTTCCCTCGACCTGCTGCCCACGCTGCTTTGGATGCAGCCCAGGACACGGTTGGCTTTCTGGGCTGCCAGCGCACAGTGCCAGCTCATGCTGAGCTTCTCATCCACCAGCACTCCCAAGTCCTTTTCCTCAGGGCTGCTCTCAATCCATTCTCCACCCAGCCTGTACTTGTGCATGGGATTGCCCTGACCCACGTGCAGGACCTTGCACTTGGCCTTCTTGAACTTCATGAGGTTCTCACAGGCCCACCTCTCCAGCCTGTCCAGGTCCCTCTGGATGGCATCCCTTCCCTCCAGCGTGTCCACAACACCACACAACTTGGTGTCATCTGCAGACTTGCTGAGGGTGCATTTGATCCCACTGTCCATGTCATCGACAAACATGTTGAACAGTGCCAGTCCCAAACTGGTCCACTTTGACATCTTTTCCAACCTAAATTGTTGGTTCTATGATTCCATGATTCTATGATTATTGAAAAACCCTCCCCATTTTCCTCCTGTACACTCTCATCCTTTATGCACATCACTTAGCCCCACCTCCATGGGAAGCTGCAACACAGAAGATGATGTGGAGCAACACAGGGGAGGGGAAGACTAGCCAGGTCATGCTGTTTGGGCCTGAGGGATGCAGAGCTGCTTACTGAGTGACCTCTGCATTCAGAGACTGTCTCTTCAGGAGAAGCAATGTTGCAGGCTCTACATGTGCACCCTGTGATAGCTGAACCAGAGTTTCAGAAGAAAGTAATAAATAGGTGATGTGGGGAAGCACTGTGTGGATGGATCAATGCGAAAGCAAGATGCACGTGCTGTGAAGGCTGTGTACCAGTTTGGGTACAGCCTACAGGCTCCTAAGCTTTCTAGCATATCTGGAGATCTGTCATCTCCAACTTCAAGATCCAGGATTGCCCAGAACGTTGTGAGAGAGAGCAAATTGAGACTAATTATTCAATGCCTCTTCCAGCGTAACATCTGTGAAACAGCGTATGGAGCTATCACGTGTCAGGTTCAAAGTGGTCAGAAGGCCATAGTTCGTTCTGCGCGTAGTTAAGGTGTGGAACTCCTTCTTACAGGATGCTATGAATGCTAATTTTTTTATCCAGTCTTTTCAGAGGATATGATAGGGTTTTGGAAAATAAATTAACTGAGGACTAATAAATAAATGGAAACTGTCTCCTGTTCATGATATACCATAGCTACAAGTAGCTGGAGACTAAGGTGGTCTTTGGAAAATACCTAACATGCTTGCTTGAGTTCTTATGTTCTCTCCTAAGCACCTTTGGCAACTCTTACATAGCAGTGAGCTGGAAGGTCATTATTCTGCTTGAGTTCCTTGTCTAAATGTAATTTTGGGTCTCAGCCTGAGAAACAAACTGTTGAAAAGATAGAGGAAGGATGTGTAACAGCACACTAGTGCTGCTGAAGTCTTTTACTGAAACATAGAAATGTAACATAACATAGGATAAGAAAACAGAAAATAATTAATATAATATAATATAATCTTGTCTGCTGTTTTGTCACTGGGTCCATATAATATGGGGACCACTTTTCCAATTAAGTTGCTTAGATGTCTGCAAATTTCTTTTCTTTCATTCTTTCTTCCTTGCTTTCTCTGTTTTTTCCCACTATTGTCTTTCTGGCTTGCTTATCCAGTCTCTTGAAGCACCCAAAGAGGCAGGGAGGTCAAAACAGTTTCAAAAGCATCCAGGAGCTGTACAGCATGCATCTGACCATGTCGTCAGATGTTTTCACATTAATAACTTTGAAAAAACTAGAGTCGTTCCAGCACCAGCTATGATCCTCTCCCAGCCAGAGTGGAAAAAGGGTACTTGAATGGGTCAGGATCCAGCCCAAAGGTCTATGCCAACCCCTGTGAGATGGTTGGGTGGGAGGGCCCTTGGAGAAGCACAGTGTTGCTGTTTCCATCGCTCTGAGAACCAGTCTTCACCTCTTTTACTATAAACAAACAAGCTAGGAGTGAGTTCTTGCTTTGATCTTTTAAAGTTTTGGATACTCCAAGGTCTGTGCCTAGCAGGAAGTTAGCCAAACATCACGGGAAGCTACAAAAGCAAGAAGTGAGCCTATCCAAGCCTGAGCTGTTATCAAGGGCAGAGGCAAGTGAAGACACTATTTGGATAACCCTTGCTCAGGCACCACAGCTCAGACTTGCGTTGCAAGGCAAATATTTGCCTACGGCCTAAACAAAGTCAGCGTTTCAAAACTTTGCTCAAAATACTGCATAACCCTAAGCTGTTTCCTTGAACTTGTCTCAGAGAAGGAAAGATCTTGTGTCTAGTACCTATGCGGGCTGTTCTCAGGAGACAAGCGGGAAGAAAATGAAGCATCTGCTCTGCTTCTTGGTTTTGCTCTTCATTTCTGGAGTAGGAAGCTTTGATCTTGTTATCGACGAAATCCCAGATGTGAGTATTTCCAGGCAGGGCCTAGATCTCCCTTCCTTGCTGAAGTCAACATTGAAGCTGCAGATGGCTTTGGTGGGAGCAGAATTGGGTCATTACTTCACAGCTCTGCTTGTATCTCATGAATTCTCTTCTACTTTTAGCTGTAAATGGGATTGTTCTCATAATTGCTTTTCATCTGTCATTTGGGGCATTGCTGTTTTATTATTAAAGTTGGGATAGTATAGGCATAACTCCAATATCTTTTCAAGCAGGATTCATATTTTTACCTCAAATTTGCTTCTTCTGTTTGTTTTAAATATTCAAGTGGGCTTCTATGCTCAGACCTTCAGCGTATTTTATATCCTGTTTCCCTGGAATAAGTAGAAACAGAGCACCAAGATATCTCTGTGGATGGAGTCTCCTGTATGAACCGTTACGAACTTCAGCAAAGCTTCATATGGTCTCAGGTTTTTGTTAACAGGAATTCAAAGATGGATTTAGGATCCTATTGACTGTACGTTCCTCAGCAGAGGGGTGAGGGAGTTTGTAAAAGAGTTTATGATTTCTTAGGATAATACAATGGTGAAAAGAAGTATAGATATAGCTTTGACTCTGGAGCTGAGCCCAAACTTAAACCCCCAGACTCAGGTGAACCTAGATTTGGGTGTCTACACCCATTTCCACATTGCCATATTGCAGTATGCTGTGAAATCAGCAGGGATGGTGTGAAGCTTTCTTTTCCTTTGCAAGATTAACAAAAAGAACAGTGAGAGGGGATATCCTCTTTTTCTGTCTTCTTACAGCACTTTTCATAACACAGTGAGTTTTTTATCCTGAGTTTGAAATTTCCAAGAAAAATATTCTGGACCTCTGGTCCTTTCTAACCATAGATGCCGTATCGGTTTAACATCAATGTGCTTAAGCAATTTCAGTTAATTTTGTGCAAACCTTCACCTGTATGATATCATATAAGTTGGAGAGCAACTCCTGAACTTGAACTTCTTTATTACCATAAATTAAACTTTAAACAAACTTGAATTAAGAGTATCACTGTGGTGTAAGAACCTACGCTTCTAATTGAATCAGTGCAGCTTTGCATTTGGAAAAGACCTGATGTTCCTTTGCTGTCAATAGGACAAATTTAGTTATCAGATATGTTAACATAAAACCAAAGGCAGTTTATACTGGTTTGAGCAGAAATTCTCTGAACTTCCTTATTTAAGTGAGATCAGTATCTGAAATGCTGTAGTTGTCATGGCTGGACTCATCCTGATTATAATCTGCCTCTTGCTCTTTATGGGCATTTCAGTGTGTTAAATATTACTCCTTGTTTTAGAAGGAAAGGTTGTAAAATGATCGTAAGGGTCATGGTCTTATAAGAGTATATAGAGCTAGTTGGTGACAGATGGAAACTGAATATGTGAAGAAGCAGCATTTTTGTCTCAAACGGTTTGCACCTTTGCTCCTCATTCGCACTAAGGGGAGCTGAATTCCCTTTGAACTCTATTAGAGTGCTAACAAGTAATAAATCAAGTGGTAAACTGTAAGGCAGCAGCAACACCTCTTTTCTTCTTATTTCTCCCCTAGGAAGTGGAAAACCTGATTGACCTGGAAATCGATGGATTTCCTTCAAGTTCCAAGACGAGAAATGGCAGGTACCAGGTACAGTACCCAGAAAAGCTTCAAAAAAAGGGAAGCAAGAATGCCTTGGAGCTCTCTCCAGGCAGAATGTTCCATGCCAAGGGTTGTGAGTGTGCAATCAGGTGGGACCAACAGGTCCTTACATGCATTAAGACCTCCATGTCTCTTGTTGGGATAAGAACTGCTACTATCCTTTATGCAGTACCTAGCACAACAAGAATTTGTTCCATATCTGAGCTCCTAAGGACCACAATACAGATGCTAAACAATGGAGATACATGTCTGTCTAACTTCATATGTGGGAAAAATCCCATTGATACTCTTGTGGCTTTTCCATGAGAAAATGGAAAAGAACTTCAGACACTGGCCATGTAGGCTGAAACCTTTCAGTCCTGCAGGTAGTCCATTCATCCATATTTAACGCAGGTCAAAAAAGTGCAGCACGGTGTCACATGACTAATGAGTTGATGGAGTCTGAGACCAGGGAAGAAAATTTGTTGCCAACACACTCATAGGTTGCAGTTGGATTTCCCAGCATCTTTAAAGTTAAGCACAGGCAAACATGATTCTTCTTTATCCTAAGGCTTTTTGAAAGGGGCTTCATACAGAGTGTAAATGTAACTTATTGACACCTAAAGTCCCAATTACACTGCCAGAAAAATGGAAGATTTTAGCACAAATATGAATCAAGCCAGCTCACATTTGTCAGACCAGTATTCAAATAATTTGATCATGATCTAAGCAGAAATCCTCTCTAGCTGCACTTTCTCAGGGCATCATTTCTTTCCAACATGTCTGTGTCAGTGTCATAGGTATTATGCTGCTTCTGTTCCCCAACTTTCTGAATACATGTATATGGACATATACATGCAGTAATTTGCAATTCTACTAGTAGTTTTATTTGTACCAGTTATTCCTTACATTCCCTGATATTGTTTCCCATCCTTCACCTATCAAATGAGCCTTTGGAAACCGATAGAACTAAGATCTCAGCTGTAGGATGGGCCATCCTTATTTTATTTGAGTCACAATAAAAGATTAATAAATGAGATTAAACTGGACTATGTGAAAAATCTCAAGGCAGTAGCTCTTGGCCAACAGCAGGCACACAGTTATTTATTGTTAATCCTTAAAGGAAGACTGTCTTCCAAATTATTGTTTCAGCACTATGTTTTTCTACAACGAGCTCACTAGTCCACTGACAACAAGACAACAGAACTCCTCTGCAGATCCTACTGATTAGTTCTAAATAGAAAGAATTGGGTTTTATGTCCGGATCAGATATTCTGGTGAAAAATATTTGCTCCTGAGTAATTCCAGAAATACCGTGTCTCAGGTATGTGGATGGTCCTCGTGACCACAGAAAGAGAGTGCCCCATGGGCTGGAATGCAGGTAACCTTGTGAACCTCCGTGTGATGGTGCACTGCCGTTATCTCTGTTTTAGAGATAGATAATGGAGCTTGTGTTTGACTGCGAGGCAGGATGTTCTGCAGCATGTCCCCCAGTCCTGGTCCTGATCTCTTGCTGTCCATAGCCAGGTGAGATCACGCCTGTTTCCTTACTGCTCAGCCTGCCTGAGTTCCTCTCCATGAGAACCAGCACAGGAAGGGAATAGGAAAGAGAGAGAGTGAAATCAGCTGGCTGGAGAGCCCCCTGGCTCTCTGGTGTAATTGCAGCCAGGAAGACCAGGATTTGTCTTTAGCACTGTGAAGACGAGCTCTGCAGGACCTAGGTTTGAAATTACTCTTCTTGCAGCTCACAGTAAGGGTTGTGATCCCTAAAAGGAGTCTGTAAGAGGATGCAATGGAATTGTAATGTGTTAAAAAATGCTTAGCAAATGGCTCACATGAAAACAGATGGATCTATGAGGAAACAGCACCTCAAAGAACTGGGGCAACATGCCACACAGATCTGATCTTTCTAGTTCATCATGCCGGGCATCTAATTTTCAACCTTTTCCTGAATTCTTATGACTTTAAGATTCTTATGACTTTCTCTAGGAATTTTCATGTCCCAATACAAAAGTAATTATTTCAATTGGATGCAGTATAACATCTCTGAATCTGCTTTCCTTGTTTTACTAAGTCACACCTCAGAAGAAGCCTGTGAACTGCAACTTGAAAGCAATGGTAAACTAGGCATCCCTTAGATGACCTAAACCCTACCATCCTTGTAGTGTATTACCTCTTGCAATGCACTCCTCTCTTAGAAATCATGTCTGCTTCTTCCACAGATATGACAGGAGACACCAGGGTCAGCAGTGCTGGGTAGTAGTTAGGTTGAAGTACCCAGTATTTTCTTCATGGTACGCTGCATAGTAGTTGCAATATTCATGCACAGTGATTTCAACAAAGATCATTATGAAGGGCTAAATATCCATAGCCTGCACAGATGTCAGGAGAAGACGAGTCTCAATACATGAAGTTAAGGCCCAGCATCAAGACCTGATCCTTAAAACAGTTCCTGAGGCACTTATCTCCACCCTAATTAGCAATTTGCCACACACTACGTGTTGCACCAGGTACTGTTTCTGCGCAGTGCAGTCATCAGCAAATCTGAGTGTGGATTAAAGTCAAGGATCAGCCATGAATTCTCATGCTAGAAATAGCACAAGTCTCATGTGCCACGGAAGTCCCTACAAAGCCCCTGTTCTCTGTAACCACATCGGCGCTCGAACCTGAAGTGTAGTTACCTACAGCTCTGTCCTCCTGACCTGTTGAAGTGGCTGTCCTCTGCAAGGTTTGAGATCCTAGAGAGATGGTTGGCCCACCTCATGTCTGATCTCTAATAGCAGCAGTGGGAGTCATTACATGTGCAAGTGATAAGCGCATGTCTCCATCAGCACCTCCCCTTTCCCCTCCACCTTCACAAAAACAAACAGGAAGGAAACCTGGGCGTTTTGAAAGGTTTAAGCATCGTTTGTAAAGTGAGTCTGGAACTGTAGGCTCTTCTGAGAATCAGAAAAGCACCACAATAAAACAAATCCTCTCTGTGCTGAGGTCTTGGTCTTCATCTTTTTTTTTTCAGTTAAGGTTGGGTTAGTCTTAATTTGTATTCATACTGGTGATGTTTCCTACACCAAAGGTATGTCGGCACTGGTGAGGCCGCACCTGGAATATTGTGTCCAGTTTTGGGCCCCTCGCTTTAAGAGAGATATTGAGCTCCTGGAGCGAGTCCAAAGAAGGGCGACTAAACTGGTCAAGGGGCGGGAAAATAAAACTTATGAGGAGCGGCTGAGGGAGTTGGGGCTGTTTAGCCTGGAGAAGAGGAGGCTGAGGGGAGACCTGATTACAGCCTACAAATACTTGAGAACAGATGGTGGGAAGGTAGGGGAAGGTCTCTTTACATTAGTGATGGGCGATAGAACAAGAGGAAATGGGTATGAGCTTAGTCAGGGGAGATTCAGGTTGGATGTTAGGAAGTATTTCTTCTCTGAAAGGGTTGTCAGCCACTGGAATAGGCTGCCCAGGGAGGTGGTTGAGTCCCCATCCCTGGATGTGTTTAAGAATAGGGTGGATGATCTATTTGGGGATATGGTTTAATGGACATTAGGGATGGTTGGACTCAATGATCTCTAAGGTCTTTTCCAACCTAGAAATCTATGAAATCTATGAAATCTATGTCTGGGGACAACAGTCATTATTCACGATCTGGCTCTTTACCAGATGCGAAGGGTCCAGTTCACTGCACAGTGAGGTTTGTGGGATGCCAGCATGGACTAGGCAAGGACCAGTCCATGAGGCTTTGCAGAGGGTCTCTAGAGATCTACAAACTTCCAGAGCCTGAAATCCCAGTGTGAATGTTTCAGGTGGAGCCTGTATAGCTAGCAAATAAAACCCAGCATTTGCTCTCAGGCAGGTGGAAATCCTGCAGTCTCTCTATCTAGCTTTGAGGAATCCTTAAAATCATCTCATTAAAATGATCTTGCTATGACATGGGCCGTCTATTATGCAGCCCAAGATTTTCCTAGTAACAGTATGTTAATTATCTTCTAATGAACTTAGTAACTGTATAGCAAGTCTTATATGCATCATGTGACTAATGTAGCTTTCGTGAGCATCTTCTGTGGTTTAGGGTCCTCATGGATTTAAGTGCTACTGAAACCTGAGATGAGGTTGGTATGTTTTGGCACATTTTTACAATTTAGCCATCAGTATCAGAACTGGTCTCCCTAAGTTCCTGCTCATCATCCGTGGAGTTGAATGACTCAGTTCAGTTGCCCACACGTACAGATCTAGCAGTGTCCACAACATCTCACTGGGTGTCAGATATCATGCAAGACCTACAGGAGCCTCATGACCTCCTGGAGTCCCAGCTGACGGCCAGAGTAGCACCCTTGGGCACCACCAGCAACACTAGGTACTCACTCTTCTCATCAGTACAGTCAGCATCGTTCAGGGCAGGACTCATTCAGCCAAACTATTTCCAGATGAAAGGGATCACTTCATTGGCTGTAAGGAGCTGAGTTTACCTAGTTTTGATGTTAATACCTAAGCAGATGTCCGCATTAAACAATTGCATCTCCCCATAGAACTAGGTGAGCCAAATCCCATCCCAGGATTATTTATGCAAGTTTTAAGGAATTAAACAGAATGATTCAAATGGCCACAAGATGTCATCACCTCTTCATAGAAATTTCCAAATGGAAATATTCATATGGCAGAGCAAAAAAGCAATTAATGAGCAGTTTCAGCTCTTCTAAGCAGCACGTACATAACTAACTTCATATATATATAAAAGTACATAAATATAATATTAATTACACAATAGGGTTTTGTATACATATTGAATATAATACAAAAATATAAATATATATTCTATAATGTAAATGGAAAAAATTAGCTAAATAGGTCTGGGTTTTGAAGTTTTTCCACATTTCCTAGAAAAACAGTTACCTAGAAAAAGGTAATTTTTTTGTTAAAATCTGGAGTTTCTGAGTATAACTTTTTGACAGCATGTTTTGCTTTCAGGAAGAATGTTTCTGTTCAAGAAGAAAATGTTTTCTATAAAAAATAAAAGATAGAGGAAGAGAGATGTCCTTCTGTTTTTGATAGCCTCTAAGTCACAGCTGGGAGATCATGTGCTCCAACATCCTTTGTATAAATATATAAAATAAGACGAAAGGAATATGCACACTAAGTCTGAGATCTCAAACCAATTCTGATCCTCTTGGAAAGCAACTTTTAGATGTTACCACCGTCCGATCCCTGTGTTGAAACAGCCTCTATCTGTGTTCTTAGCTTCGCTGAAACACATTCTCCGTATTTTTCTTTTCCAGCGAAGCACATCCGACTGGGGGTATGTTGGAGATCTGGTGAGTTTTTTTCTACCTCTGTGGAAAATAATACTGAACAAAGTGATTTTCTAGTTAACCATTTTTTGGAAATCAATCCTTTTGTTTGCTCAGTTCCTTGTTTTTACTGCTGGTTGGGTATTAACCTATTTTCTTTAAACAAAGCACTGTTTGCACAATGCTGTTTGTACAACTGCTCTTGGAGGGAGAAGGGTATGGCAAATATGAAGAAATAAGCATCAAAAGTGATTAGACAAAGGCAAAGGCAATATCTTAACATATCTTAATACTGTTCTCCCACTGGCATGGTTAACCATTTGCAAGACTAGGTCTGTAACCAATGCTTCAGGTCTCCTTTATTTAGGACCTTTATTGAAAATGTAAGCTCTGTTCTCCTCAACATATGATGCTGAAGATTACTGTGTGCCCTTCTGTGCTGGATTACACCAACTGAGTCATTCCAAGGACAGGTTGCATGTTCAAAAGCGAGGAAAACATTCCAGCTCAATAAATTCCCCCTTTCAGCTGAAATGTTATAATGAACTATACTTACATGAGTAGCCTGACACAATATGGACATATTTTGCCAGGTAAAATATGGAGGTGTCTTGAACTTGAGTTCATGTCCCATCTGGCTGCCATATTGTAACGGATAACAGCTGAAAAAAAAGAAAAGGCACTGAGACTGTAAAAGTGGTTGATATTGCCCTCTGGGGCACATTTTCTAGCTATGTCACAAATTTATGGAGTAATTTTGTCAATTACAGGTGGAGGATGATGACAAGATAGGTCTTTACAGCTACAAAGTTCAATCCACCATAACGTCACGGTTGGCCAACACAATGATCCAAGCCAAAATGGTGAATAATGCAAAAAGGCCGCAGCACATAGTGTTTGATGTACAAGTCCCCAAAGGAGCTTTTATTGACAACTTTACTATGTAAGTAGCGGGCAGGTATCAGCCTTGTGCTCTCGCAGGGTTCAACGTGACAGCAGAAGGTGGTGGGAGGGAAGTACTCGTGAAAGCAAACCACCTCTTATTATTTTTCAGCTTCAGCATAATTTCAGCAGGCTTTCTCAAAGAGAAAAGACTCATGTCATCATACCGTCTGTCTGTCCATCTCTTCCTCTCCAGTAATTATTGGGCCGTTGGCCAATATTGGCAAAATGACAGAAGTCTCAAACAGACTAAGCTCCTACCTGTCTTGTGCAAGTTGACACCAGATGAAAAAAGAAACAGAGATCCAAATCAGAGCCCTTTTTGAACAGAAATAAACTGTCCTGGTTCAACATCCATTCAGAGAGGTAGCAGCCAGCTTGCTGGTCAGGAGACGTGTCCTGATCCATGTTCCAAATCAGCCATGACATGAGTAACTGCCTGTCCTGCCCCAAAGGATGGGGAAAGCATGAAGGAGGTGGGGGAGAGCAGATCCTCCTCAGAATACAAGAGTGCTGGCTGCTTGAAATAAAAAAGCAGGTAGGGAAAAAGATACAGAGCTGCTGGAAACCAGACTTCATTACTTCAGGATTAAACAAGAATCTTATTATTTCATTTCCCACCAGATTAGATTTCACTGATGGTTTTCTAAAGTGAAGAAACATTTGCCAATTGTGAAGTTGCTTCTTTTGTAAACTGACTGTGCTTCTCCCTCCTAGGGATATCAATGGTATAACATTTACCAGCCAAATTCGGGAAAAATCTGAAGCCAGAAAAATGTACTCACAAGCAAAAGCTAAAGGCAAAGCTGCTGGAATAGTAAGGTATAAAAACTTTGGCGTATGGATATTGTACTGAAATTATTAATAGGAGAACTGAGGTGACCCACACCAGGAGGAGATAGATGAAGGGGTGAACCTTGGGAAGGAAAACGGGTTGCTTACTTAGAGGAACTCTGATATTTAGTTGTTGAGGACTTGTGTTTCTGCTTTCAGCTTGATAAAACATACTGTGCTAACAGACAACTGCAGCTCCCTGGGATAGGTCACAGTTAGAATCAGACCCAGCAAATGCATAACTCGAAACCAAAATGCATAGAAGCTCTCTTTCTCGTATTTTCGCAAAATAACCCCACAGTTGACTTTTCAGGAGCAATGCCTTGGATATGGAAAACTTCAAAACGGAAGTGAATGTGCCCCCAGGGATGAAGATTCAGTTTGAACTTCACTACCACGAAATGATTCGAAGGAAACTGAGCTCCTATGAGCACCTCATCTCTGTGAGGCCAGGACGCTTGGCAAAGCACATGGAGGTAAAGTAGAGCTGGTGTATGTAGGCAGCACCCCACAGGTGAATCCTCATTGAGAAAGTAGCCAAGATTCCTGCTGCTCCACAGCAGGAGACTTCATCTACTGCTCCTTCTTTTTATATGGGCTCAGTACAAATAACCTCAAGGTCACTGCGTAGACTAGCACGAGACATTTCAAACCAGGAGCTATGTAGCTGCAGCAAACGTGTCCTGCCTCCTCTCGTGCTAACACAGCTGGGCATCTCCTGAATCGTGACTGACTCATGTCAGAACCACTTGGGCAAACAAGCTTTGTCCTATACATACCCTTGTGTAAACTTGCCTTGACTGAAGGAAAACAAACAATATTTGCTATTTATTTGGAACAGTGCTTTTCACAAAAATCCCAACTTCATGAAATGGCGTCCTATTCAGATGTTCTCTGAATGACAGTCCCTCCACAACTGGCTCCCAGAAGATGATTTGACTTATTCTTACTCTCTTTCTTACACTCATCCAAAGGTGTCTTCTGCCATCCAGCAACAGGCAGGATACAGGGCAAGCTGGACATTTCCATCTGGCCATTCTCATGTTCCTGTATCATAAATGTCTTCTTCAGCTTTCCATGACTTCAGCATTTATATGGAAGTTTGCTTCTCACATTTCTTTGGTGCAGGCTGTGATCTCCTTGGTGTCTTGAGTTAATCTTACTGAAGAGAACACCATGTCCTGTCTCCTCTCTCCATCCAACCAAAAGGGAAAATGCTCTCTGTCCTGTCAATAGCATGAGTAGAAAGGAAGAGAACTCACCATCGAGTGTGAGAACTCATCATCTGCCTGGCCTCCTAACCCAAAGCAACACTTAAGGAGAGTCACTTCATGCTTCTTTTGTGCTTTTAGCATAACCAGTGGTATCACCCTTGACTCCTGTCTCACCACTGTCCCCATGGGGTTGGACAGAGAGGAAGAATGAGAATTTCTACCAAATTATTTCTATTCTTTGGACTAATTTTTTTTCTTTCCATCATGCCTTATTTTCAGCATTACATGGATCCCCATCATGAATGAGACTAGCCCTACAGGAGCATTCTCAGGAGCATCTTAACCCCCAGATGGAGTTTGCCTATGGAGAGTTCATGAGATCCTGGTACCACTCTGGCACTGCTTCATACTAATGTTCTCCCTTCCTGCCTTTAGGTGGATGTCCGCATTATTGAGCCACAGGGACTTCGCTATGTGCATGTTCCTAATTCACTCGGAGACCATTTTGATGGAATCACCACTATCTCCAAGGGAGAGAAAAAGGTAACTGTCATAGACCGGAAAAAGCATGAAAACTTCAGTTTTCACACTTGTTGCTACACAATCATGGTGTTTTTTCATATCTGCTGGAAGCATGCAAAAATATGGCAAAAAAATATAGTCTTCATTATTGATACCTAAATGTGTGTACAAGATGCTCAAATACTACAGTGACAGCAATATAGAAATAGCGTGTAGTCCATCCATCTTTGTGCAAAGCTTTGAATTCGTAATTCTGAAAGAGCAATGCACTGGGATTGCTGGATGTGAAAAAGGTAGGTGATGAGCATCAAGTGGAATAACCATTCTGGAATAGCTCCACAGTCTCAATTTCAACTGAGAACATCTGCATAGGAATTTGTTTTAGGACAGCTCTTTTCCTTGACATTCCTACCCTAGCTTTTCTCCAGCGTAGCTCTTGTGTATAAGTAAACCCTTCAACAGCAGAGATGTTTTCTCAAGAAACTTCAAGCAGTTACTCTGGGAGGGTACAACTCTTCTTACTCTTACATGGACATCTAATACAGGATATATGAATCAGGCCCCAAAAGTCTGTCTATACTACTATACCACTACACTAGACAGTATTGTTTCTTGATATCCAGGCCTAACTTTGTGTCTCACTCACCCACATTCCTAGTTTAGCAAATTGTTTCAGAGATAGTGTGTGGCTGTATATATTATGTCTTATCTTCTCAAGGAACTTTCAAGTTATCCGTTCAAAGCAGAGAAATAAAGCCATAAAGTCTGCATAACCAATCATGTGACTAATGAAAATGATTCCTGTTACTCAATTCACAGACAAATTAAAAGCTCTCATTTGTTTGGGGAAAAAAGAATTATGGATAGTTTCAACTAGGAAAATATTAAATAAGCCAACATATTACTTACTAGAAATGGTTTGCACCGCTCTAATTGAAATATTTGGTGCTGTAGATCAGGCCTGATGGGATAATCCCAGAGTACTGAAGGAGCTAGTGGATGTTATGGCAGGATTGATCATCTACCAAAGGTCTTGGGAGTCTGAGGAGGGCCCTGCTGACTGAAAGCTCGCCAATGTTATTCCAATTTGCAAGAAGGGCATGAGGGAAGACCCAGGAAACTACGGACCTCTTAGTTTAACCTCAGTTCCTGGAAAAATTATGGAGAATCATAGAATCATAGAATCATAGAATGGTTAGGGCTGGAAGGGACCTTCAAAGGTCATCTAGTCCAACCCCCCTGCAAGAAACAGGGATATCTCCAACTAGATCAGGTTGCTCAGGGCCTCGTACAACCTGGCCTTGAATGTCTCCAGGGATGGAGCATCCACCACCTCTCTGGGCAACCTGTTCCAGTGTTCTACAACTCTCATGGTAAAAAATTTTTTCCTAATATCCAATCTGAATCTACGTCCCTCTATTTTAAAACCATTACCCCTTGTCCTATCACAACAGGCCCTCCTGAACAGCTTCTCCCCATCTTTCGTGTAGGCCCCTTTGAGGTACTGGAAGAATTGAAATAATTTATTGAATAAAGAAGATTATACTGGGTACTGTTGAAAGGCATTTAAAGAACAATGTGATCAATAGGCACCGTGAACATGGGTTCACCAAGGGAAAGTCCCGTTTACCTAATTTGATGTTCTTCTATGATAATGTCACCTGCCCAGCAGACAAAGGGAAGGCCATGGATGTAGTTTTTCTGTAAGACACAGCACAGCATCCTTCCGGACAAGCTGTCCAACTGTGGGATAAGTGGGTTCAGGGTGCACTGGGTGAAGAACTGGGTGAAGGGCACAACTCAAAGGGTTATAGTGCATGGGGCTACATCTGGCTGGCAACTGATCACCAGCGGTGCTCCTCAGGGCTCAATGCTAGAGCCAGTTCTGTTCAATATATTTATCAATGATCTGGATGCAGGCATTGAATGCACCGTTAGCAAGTTTGCTGATGATACCAAACTGGTAGGTGCTGTTGACTCTCTTGAGAGACAAGAGGCCTTGCAGAGGGGTCTACACAGATTGGAGTATTGGGCTATGATTAATGGGATGAAATCTAATGACTTGAACTGCCAAATTCTGCACCTAGGACAAAGTAATGGCGGGCACAGGTATAAATTGGGAGAGGAGTGACTGGAGAGCAGCCCTGCAGAAAGGGACTGGGTCGCTTTCTGGTCGACAGCAGGTTCAATATGAGCCAGCAGTGAGAGCAAACTGCTTTCTGGGGTGAATCAAACACAGCATAACCAGCTGGTCGAAAGAGATAATCATGCCACTGTATTCAACATTGGTGCAGCCTCACCTGGAGTACTGTGTGCAGTTTTGGGCCCCACAATTTAACAAGGATGTGAAGGTCCTTAAATGTGTCCAGAGGAGAGCAACAAAGCCAGTAAAAGGGCTGGAAGGAATGTCCTAGGAGGAACATTCTCTTCTCTTCTCTTCTCTTCTCTTCTCTTCTCTTCTCTTCTCTTCTCTTCTCTTCTCTCCTCTTCTCTTCTCTCTTCTTTGTGTCACAGGTGCTACTATTAAATCAGCATATCCAGGCAAACCTTAGTGCTGTTTTTCTTTCGAAGTGACAAAGTAGAGTACAGATAAAGAAAGAAGAAAGGTGTTCAGTGAAATAAGATATTTCATGAATAGATGAACTGGTTTTGTTTCAATGATCCACCTTTCACACAACATCTGATTGACTGATGATCACGTCTCATTTCAAGGCTCACGTTTCTTTCAAGCCGACAATGGCTCAACAACGAAAATGCCCCACGTGCTCATCCACAGCAGTAGATGGAAACTTTGTGGTGCAATATGATGTGAACAGAGATACCACAGGTGGAGAACTGGAAGTAAGTGTTGCTGTTTAACTGAGATGGGAGATCTGTGAGTACAAGAACTGCAGTCATTAAGTCAACTGTGCTAAACTTCATCATTCAGGAGAATAAGCACGAGAAAGAGCTCTGTGCTCAATTGAAAGAACAGAGAGATTTTAAGTGAGCAGAATGGATTTACTTAATTTATGACTAAGACGTAGTCCTACATATAGTCAGGAGCAGATTCCTGTCTTGTCCACAAGCCAACGTCTTTTGTACCTAGTAACACTCTGGTGATTTAATGTTGAGTCAGAGGACAGAATCGTTGAAGTTGAACCAATATATCACAAGGAGACAACCAGAACATCGCTATTTTTGTATTAACATGAAACAGAGATATGAGATTGAATTATTACAGACAGAACAGTCTTTTTAAATACATTTTTCATTCCTCCCTATCCTAGTGCATGGCAGTTGTCTGAGAACCAGACTCTGCTTTCCTTGAGGAAAAGTAAAGACTATGACATATAGATGGTGTAAGGCTACAAATACAGGGACATGCAGAGCTGGAAGTTAGATTTGGCCCATAAAAAAGAATAGCATTTTCTGCTCTGTTACTGTCTTGAATTTTCTGACATCTTTACTATAGCTCATTTCACTGTGAATATTTTTATTTTATTTTGCAGATTTTTAATGGCTATTTCATTCACTTCTTTGCTCCAGAAAATCTTGATCCTCTGCCCAAAAACATTTTATTTGTTATAGATGTCAGTGGCTCAATGTGGGGACTGAAAATGAAACAAGTAAGTGTTTGACCTCTATTGTAAAACGAACCTCCTGCCAAGTTTTCCCATGTGCCTTAACGCACAATTCTGTAGCCGACTGGCACTCAAAATTACCAGATAAGTTCTTTACACTTTACTCCATCAAAAGTCTCGCTGAATTTGGAGAATATTTGGTGAATCAAAGACTTCATGACTTTACTTTTTATTTGTAATGCTCCTTCGCTGTTGTAAGGAAGAGGTGATGCCATCAGCATATTAATTTTAGCTCTAAGTTAAAATTTTAACTGACGGATCACAAAACATTTTGCAAAGGCTCTGACCCTCATTTTCTCTAACCTCCTCTGCTGAATCCTGGGAAAGTCTTGGTGGGGATACTGCCACCCTGCTTTCAAAAAGTTGAGGACAAATTGCTGACAGCCCACTGAAAAGCAGTGAGAATTGTTTAGACAACATAACCCATTGGGGGAAAAAATGCAAAAAATAAGATGTTTTCATCTGCAGAATAAAAGACTAGAAGAGACATAATCAGCCTCCAAATATGCAAGTAATTGTTCTAAAAGGGAAACTCATCAACTGACTTTCATGCCCACCTAAGGTAGAATAAGATGGATTTACAGCTGGAGAGATTTGTATTAGATAATAGGAAAAACTTTTTAGTCCTGAGATGAGAGTTCAGAAGAATGTGCATCCTGTGTCACTAAGGTTTTTGAGAACTGGTTAGGCAAACGTTAGATAGGGATGATCTAGGTATATTTGAATTTGCTTTGGAGCACAATGCTAAGGCTTGGCAGATTGCTTCCTTGGGGAAATCAATGCCACAAAACTGGGATACAGGCTAATAGTCACTTGTTTAAATCACACATCTTCAAACAGATGTTACCCAGCCTGAAATGACAGCATTGCAGACAGAGCTAAGTCTCCTGAGCTGATACAAGCAATTTCTCTCTCCTGATCCACGATGTCTCACAAACTTCTTCTCTTTCTCACCTCACTCTGTTAGCAGGAGTTAAGCAAGGATGGGTTGAGGCACATGGGTTTGTGCTTGCTAATTGTGTTTTGTCTGTGTTTCTTTGGAGAAAAGTTCAACTTTATGCAAGAAGTGCAAAAAGGAGAGATTTGGATAGCAGACGCTGTTTTGCATTCCAGTGTTCATGCTCTTATCCATCATAGGCATCTCTTTGCTTGTAGTCACAAGTTAAGAAGATGCTTTCAGCAACAGGAAGCATAAACTTGTCTTCTCTTAAATTTCTTCTTCTCAGACCATCGAGGCCATGAAGGCAATACTGAGCGAGCTCCGTGCTGCTGATCAGTTCTCCCTCATCGACTTCAACCACAATGTCCGATGCTGGAGGGATAATCTAGTTTCAGCCACCCCAGCGCAGGTTGAAGATGCTAAGAAGTACATCCAGACCATCCATCCCAATGGGGGTATGAGGTTTTGATTGCAACGTGCTCATGGAAGTTAGATATGGCAGGAATGGGTACCTCAGACAACCTTCAGATTGGCAGAGTATTCCTGCCAAAAAATCTGATTCCCAAGATGGGAAGAGCGTGCCTAGGGCTAAATGAGAGCAAGGATTCCAGTTTATTTTGTTATAGGATGGGATGACATTTCCTTCTACTGAATAAACTATGACAGATAGAACACAGACAATAGAACAGCTGCCTTTAATCTATAGGTCCTATTTCCAGCCTCACAGATCCCAAATATTCTTGAAAGACCAAGGCTGTCTTATGCCTTTGTAAAGTAGATCATAAGCAGCCCACCTCCAGGGTCTCCACTGGCTGTAAATTGTAGACTACACCATGATCTACTAAATGCCATCCTTGACAAACTCTTCCTCCTTTTCGTGCCTTCATTTCCTATCTGATAAACAAGGACAGTTGCCTTTTTCAACCCTACAGCACTTTTGATGCTTCATTTGTTAGTGCTCAAGCTACTTGTACGGAAAGAGCTCAGGATCATTTTAATCTGTTGCTCTCTGAAGTGCAACCCTAGTGTAGTTGTGCAGTTATTTGTACGCCCATAGTGTGTAGAGGCTCTACCCAACATCAGAGCCTTCTGGTGCTGTGGTATCTTCATTCCCAGAAACATCCACTGGCAACATATAAGGCAGGATCAATACAAAGTTATAGACTTGTCCAAGATCATCAATGTGTTGGGAATAGGAACCCATATTGGCTATTTAGGTGCCTCATAAGCCTGACTTTGTTACCCTAAATGAGCTGACAGACAAGATAAGAGACATGCTCCCATCCAGCAAAGCCAGTCTGCAATGGAGCATTTTATTAGGATAATAAAATTAGTCTCTGGAGCTGCTAATGCTTTTCTTTCTTGACAAACAAAATATCTGTTTTCTGACTGCTCAGCCTTAATACTCCTGTTCCTGTCATACTAAGTTCTTACTCAGTCACTTCTATGCCACAAGCCAAACCTTCAGATAGGGTCAGTAAACATAGACCTCTTCTTTTCCAATCAAGATGTTCAAGGAACAGGCTGTAGCAAAAAAGAAATTTTCTTCTTCTTTCATTCAATCATCTACCTGTAAACCCACTACTTCTTCACACAGCTAATAATTCCCAACACCACAAATGGTCCCACTGGAAGTAGTGAGGGGAATGGTGGGGCGAAGGTGGAGGTGATAGCCTGGAATTAAAAAAGGTATCAACATCTGGTCTCTTAATGGAACTTACTGTGAAATGCATATGTACGTGTATATACAGATGTGTATAAATTCATATAAATAAGTGTTAATGTATTTCAATATCATAGTAAGAAAAAAGTAGCATGCTGAGGAATGAATTCAGATGGATTACAGACTATTTCCACTTACAGAGATGTACATCCTGATTAATTCTGTTGATTTCAATATATAGTGTAACTATAGGCAAGGAAAATGGAGAAGATCTGTTTAACACAATGACCCATGTGCAAAGCCTTTCAACTTCCATTTCTATAGGGAACCAGAGTGTTAGCAGACATACCGTAAGTATCACAGAGGAGGGGTTTGGCTGCCTTGATCTTAGGTCTTGTCCATGCTGACTAATTCCACTTGCATCTCAAAAGGGATCTGGATTTGACAAGAGACTCAACAAGAATCGGACTTGTTTTCTTCATTGTGTCTTTCACAGGCACAAATATCAATGAAGCTCTTCTCCGAGCCACGTTCATCCTGAATGAAGCCCAAAGCTTAGGCATGCTGGACCCTAACTCAGTCTCCATGATCGTATTGGTGTCTGATGGAGACCCGACAGTAGGTAAGGATCCTGCTCTAGGTGAGAAGAAAGGCCGGTGGGATTAGCCTGAGAAAATCATGCAACACGTAGACACTTTGACAGTAAGTTAAAACAATTCTATTCCCCTTTCTTCCAATGCCTGCGCTGCTCTTCTGCCAAGTGCCATAGGTGCCATGGGGCTTTGCATAGAAGCTTTCAAGAAATGAGCAGATTATGTTACACACGTTATGTACTTATTGCAATAACAGAGATGCCCAAGTCCTGTAGGAGAGGTAATGACAACAACCTTAGAAAAAACTTCCTCTTCCAATGACCTTAGCCCACACAGATCTATGTAGTCTCAAGCGTAACGTCGAAATCAGGAAGATAAACTATAAAACAAATTAATTTGGATTGGATTTGGTACAGGTGAAAACCAATTGCTTACTGCAGGATGCCAGCCCAGAAGAGGTTGCCATTAAAAATAAGTCTGAAAAAAAAAGTCAGTCTCAATGGTGGCAGAGAAAATCTTAAGTACAATAACCAAAGTAAAACCTTTATGGAGATGTCTTAGTCTGCAAGGAGCTTGAAGTAGTAATTCAGGGAGAAGTCCAGGTGTGTTACAATTACAGACTTCCCAGGAAGTTAATAGCAGCACTGGATATGCAAAGAATATGCATCAAATACAAAAAAAAAAAGTTCAAAGGAATCATCTTCAGTGGAAACGATTTGTTAATCTTCATCCAGGAGAAGCTGGAATGTCGCTGCAGGCACTGCAAAACAGATTTGGCATCTGATCTAGTTGTCTAGTTATCTCTTGTATTAAGAGAGAACCAGGGACACTAGAAGACCATGAACCTACTTACTTTGATGGAGACTTCCTCCGTTGCTCAGATGGATGTCACCTTTTGTGTGTCTCCAAGGTGAGCTAAAGCTGACGACAATCCAGAAGAATGTGAAGCAGAGTATAAAGGACGAAATCTCTCTCTTCTGCCTCGGGATTGGGTTTGATGTAGATTATGATTTCCTGCAGAGAATCGCAACTGACAACCGCGGCATGGCCCAGAGGATCTTTGGAAATCAGGAGACTTCTGCCCAAATGAAGGTGCGTTTCTGGCCCATTGTCTCTGAAACTGAGAGCCCAGTTCTGTTCACAGCTGTGGAGCTAGGTGTGGAGCTAGGTGACTCCACTAGGAAGAGTTACTGTAGGTTCATAGGGGAGGTCACAAAAAGCATTGTTTCTTCTGGAAAGTTCTGCAAGATGACAACTGTGAATTAGCTTAAATGCTCCTAGTTACCATTTTTGTAGTCTCTATAATACGTACTTTACTGCTCTGCTTAGGATTTATATTCTATAAAACAGTTCTAATTGTAAAAAAATATTTTCTGAATGAAAATTTAGGCCTGGATTTTACCTCAGACCATTTCAGCACCAACAAAAGGCCTACATCTAAATGTTAAATGCTCATCCAAAGTTTGCCAGTGTAAGAAAAGTTCAGTTCTAGGAGGCTGTTTCTCCAAATCCATAAGCAGCAATTACCGCTGAACAAAATCTTACATCCTTATTCTGTTTCTATTCATTAGTTTCATTATCTATGCAGATTTCTTGTACTTCTTTCCCAACACAGATGTGCCAGGACACGCAGAGGTGTGCCAGGACACGCTGCACGGTGTTCTGCCAAATAAAGCAGCACTGAGAGTGCAGCCCCTCGGTATAAGACAGCCTCCATCCATGGCACTATATGGGTACCTGTTTTCCCTCTCTGGTGCCATATACTAAACCCATCTGCGCACACATCCCAGTTCACATCAGCCAGGTACCACAGGGTCAGAAAAGGGTAGACAGCCTACAGCAAAGAAGCAAGTACGAGTGAGATATAGGTCTAGTTTTTTTCAACTAGCAGCTGTGTGTCTTACACAGTAGCCAAGATCTGGTCAATCTAATAATAGATTCAGGCTCATATGCATCTATGTTCAAGCCTTTTAGGACTGGAAGAACACAGTCCATGGGCTTCTGCCCATCCTTTGACTTCTGCAAGTCTTGGGCTTGATCATCTTTCTATACCCTGTTACAAGTGGACTAAGGTCTAAATATAAAGAAGTCTGCATTTTCTGAGACAAGAAGAGTCTCATTTGTTCATTAGGGCTTCAGGTTTTGTCGTTTACTGACCTTTCAGTAAGAGTGGTGCATGTAGGAGGGTTGCTTCAAGTACAACAAACTCACTTCTCTGTCTCTTTCCATCTCAGAATTTCTACAACCAGGTCTCCACCCCGCTCTTGAAGAAGATTCAGTTCAACTATCCCCAGGAGTCAGTGTCAGACATCACCCAGAGCAGCTTCCACAACTACTTTGGTGGCTCAGAGATAGTAGTGGCGGGGAAGGTCGACACGGAAAACCTGCAGCACTTGGAAAGCATCGTCACAGCGACAGCAGTGAGTGAAGGTGTCCCTAGGATACCTGCTCCTGGGGTTCAGGCTGGTTCATTCACTCATGTGCACAGTCTCCTTGCTGGAGGCTATTGCCAGCAGTGTTTTGTCTGCTTGGGTCCTGGATGGGAGTGTGGAGGAACTCAGAGGAGGGTTGTCCAACAATGTTTCACAGTAGCTTCAAAAACAGCCATGAACAGCCACTGCCTGCATCCCGCGTCCTGCCAGAGGAATATCCTTCTAATAAATGTACCAAACAAAATTCAATTGCAAATCAGAATTTTGCTTTAAGACTATTGAGTCCTCCTTCATCCTTTGTGGAGGTGCTGGGGAGGCCTTCTAAGGTAACTTCTTTCATAGCTGAACCTCCCACTGCTGGGATTTCAAGCAGGTGGCTCTACAGAATATCAAGTCTTAGCACTGTGCTTTTATGCTCTGCCTTGGGGCGTGTGTAATGAGACTTTCCCCATGTTTCAGGGCTGCTCTTCCAGGTCCTATATCCAGATCCTTCTTT
This sequence comes from Tauraco erythrolophus, assembly GCF_009769465.1. Taxonomy (NCBI): domain Eukaryota; kingdom Metazoa; phylum Chordata; class Aves; order Musophagiformes; family Musophagidae; genus Tauraco; species Tauraco erythrolophus. The sequence continues at coordinate 4,950,665 of NC_141468.1, forward strand.
CTGAGGAGGACACAAAACATTCACACTCTTATGGGGCTTAGAAGTTACCATTTGTTATTTGCTGGAAAAATCAAACACATTGAATGTCTTTTTGTATCAAAACACAGTGCAGTCCAAGAGTCTGTGGGAGAAAGTAGAACTTCATCCCTGTTCCTCAGTAGGAATTAGATGTGAAAAAGCCTGAGAGGCAGATAGCAGAGCATGTGGTAGCACCCTCTTTGGCCACTGCTGACAGCTCCTTTACCTGTTTTAATCCAATTTCACTAAAAGTGTCTTTAACAGAAGACTCTCTTGCTTCAGCTCCCCTTCCCATGGCAGTCAGGTCAACGGTGCCAGGACTTTCTGATCTACAGGTGACCACAGACAGAGCCAGAGTGGGTCCTTAATGCCAGCTACTCCAAGAGAGAAACTCAAAGCCACTCCATTCTCCTGGGTCACCCTCCATTACCTTTATCTCTTATTGATTGCATAGGCAAATGCAGAGCTTGTCATGGAAACCCTGCGAGATGTTGAAGAACTGGACGGCTTCATGAAGAAAGACAAATACGCAGATCCTGAATTCACTAGGAAGCTGTGGGCATATCTGACTGTCAACCAGATGCTGGCAGAGAGGTGAGGAGAAATGTGGTCTGTGAAGGGAGAGGTGAAGCTTGAGAGCAATCTGGTCCTCTCTGAGACCACAGCCATGAGGCTGCTCACAGGGTTTCAAGTGGATAAGGTAAACAAATCAAAATAAGGGTAGGTGATATCTTCAGCCACATTCCTCCTACTTTTAGCACTCACAGATATCAAGCAGTAGAATTTGGGAGCAGTTAATTAGAGGAATAATGGTCAAACAGACCTGGCTGTGGGGCTGAGGGAACGAAATGTATAGATTTGCCGTACGGAGCCTGAGTAAAAGCTATGGAGAGGTTCAGGACGAATCCCCACTGAAGCAGAAAGAGGTCTCCTGCTGAGACCAGGAGATGGAGCAGACTACTTTGAGTCCAGGCAAAAGACCCAAAAAGGCAAGAATAGTCTTCTTATGGAGAGTGCATTCACACAGACCCTTAGCCTTTCCTTCTTGCAACACCTACGAGTTCGTCTCTGTGACTGCTCTGTAAAGCTGCTGACCATGCCTTCTGTTTTGTTTTCCATCCAGAAACACAGCCCCCACTGCAGCTTTGAAGAGGAATATTACCAAATCCATCCTACAGATGTCTCTTGACCATCACATTGTTACCCCCTTCACAGCCATGCTGATAGAGAATGCCGAAAAGGACGAGATAATGCTGGCAGACCAGCCTAAAGACCCCAGAAAGGGCTGCTGCCCAGGTTAGTGTCTCAGTCTGTCTTACTCTACCTCTCATTTTGGCTTTGTTCTTCTTGTTTTGGAAGAAGTGTTGTGTTCATTGTTCACTCTGGGTATTTGGGCTTTGATAGCCTGTATTTTCAGTAAAAGTTGACCAAATCGTCAGCCACTTTAAGAGCCTCCTGTTACAGAAGTTTGGAGCCGTTGGCTTTAGTGAGGATTGAATGTGCCAACGTTGCAATGATATTTCCAATAAACCTACAGTCTCAGAGATTGAACATCTTCTAACTGGTACAGATATGCCTAGTTCCCTGCACTGAAGCGGTAGAATTCATTAAACTGTATCTTATCTCCACTTGGAAACTTCCTAAGATCGTCATCAATAGGCCGCAAGCTTACATGGAATCTGAGTTGTCTTAACAACAGAGAGTTCCTCATTAATTAAACTTCTGGATTTCTCCTTTAAATCCATTATTTCAATACATGTTCCAAGGTCTTTGTTACAGCAACCTTATATCCAGCCGAATGAGCCCGAGTTGGCTTGTTCTGGCATTATATACTAGAGTTAGTCCCAAAGCAACAGCTGTTGACATGCATGGGTGTCCAGCAGATTCAAAGTCATCCCTGCACAGCCATGTGCTTCCAACGAAACTTAGCAGCAGCTATTTTGTGCCCTCACCAGTCAGTGATTTGAAAAAGCACAACTGTTGCTGCCAGTGCCATGCAACCGAAGCACCAACAGTAAAAGATCAACTCCTTCAACAACAGAGTCTGGTGATTTAAAACCTATTAATAAACAGGAGTGTTTACTATGGGTTGTGAAGGAAAGAAGCAACCCACATTACACCAATGGACCACATCATCCATCTGGCGTTTCACACTGGAACTGGCTGTGACTTTGCTGAAACTCCAAGTACATCCTGCACGCTCGCTTCTCGTGCTCTGGATAACTGTAAAAATGTCCTGGTGCTGGCTCAATGAAATAGGGTTCTTATGTCTGTCAATTGTTATTTTTAGGTTCATTTATTCTTCTTTTCAATTTGAAAGTCTGCAACTGAGACCCAAAGAGAAATTAAATAGTTGTTCTTTGTACTGCATGCTACAACTCACAACTGCCAAACAGTTCAGCACGGAAATAGCATGCATTGCATTCATGGATAATGAATTCATTATACATGGCATCATCATTATCTTGATTTAGGTGATGCGGAGGATTTGAGTGATTTTAATGCAGGTTCTTGTGTCTTTGTGTTTGATGGAAGAGTGAAAACTTAACAGCACTGAATTCATGGTTAAGGCATGGATGGGTTTCAGGGACAGCGGGACATGACTCTTGAACCTCAGCAAAGGACAGAGCTTGTAAAATAATATCAAAGTAAATCTGTGCTTAGGAATGTGCAACACATGGGCTGTACTAAAAAGTTTGCGTATACAAGAGACAGAATGAGTAATCTGGAATAGATTTTCCTGTCTGTCCTTTCACAAGTTTGCGGACGACACCAAGCTGGGAGGCTGTGTCGATCTGCTCGAGGGTAGTGAGGCCCTTCAGAGGGATTTGAACAGACTGGATCGTTGGGCTGAGGCCAATGGCATGAGCTTTAATAAGGCCAAGTGCAGAGTCCTTCACTTGGGGTATAAAAACCCCAAGCATCGCTATAGGCTCGGGGAGGAGTGGCTGGAGAGCTGCCTGGCGGAAAAGGACCTGGGGGTGTTGGTTGACTACCGGCTTGATATGAGCCAGCAGTGTGCCCAGGTGGCCAAAAAGGCCAATGGGATACTGGCGTGTATCAAGAATAGTGTGACCAGCAGGAGCAGGGAAGTGATCCTGCCCCTGTACTCGGCACTGGTGAGGCCGCACCTGGAATATTGTGTCCAGTTTTGGGCCCCTCGCTTTAAGAGAGATATTGAGCTCCTGGAGCGAGTCCAAAGAAGGGCGACTAAACTGGTCGAGAGGCTGGAAAATAAAACTTATGAGGAGCGGCTGAGGGAGTTGGGGCTGTTTAGCCTGGAGAAGAGGAGGCTGAGGGGAGACCTGATTACAGCCTACAAATACTTGAGAAAAGATGGTGGGGAGTTAGGGGAAGGTCTCTTTACATTAGTGATGGGTGATAGGACAAGAGGAAATGGGCATAAGCTTAGTCAGGGGAGATTCAGGTTGGATGTTAGGAAGTATTTCTTCTCTGAAAGGGTTGTCAGCCACTGGAATAGGCTGTCCAGGGAGGTGGTTGAGTCCCCATCCCTGGATGTGTTTAAGAAAAGGGTGGATGATCTACTTGAGGATATGGTTTAATGGGGATTAGGGATGGTTGGACTGGATGATCTCTAAGGTCTTTTCCAACCTAGAAATCTATCAAATTGATGAAACTCCCATCAGAGCTGCTCTGTTTTCATAGACAGAGACCACTGAAATCACTCACTTTTCAAATGATTGACTAATTGTTCTTTTGTCATGATAGACTTATTGCAAAACTGGACTGTGCATGGGAGAACTTCTTCATGCATTGTGGTCTGTGAAATTAATATGACCTGGAAACTCAGGACTCTCTGTCTTTTTTAGTTTTTAGTTCCTTTATTATCTGCACTGACTTCACATTCAACTGTGCAAACTGTAAAAACAGCCTATAGTCTGAATTAAGAGTTCAAGATAGAAGATGCTGACAGAGATTTAGAAGTTCTAGCTGTGCAATCTTCTGTCCTGCTGTTGTTCCTGGCTCTTTTTTCCCCTTACTCCCCTTCAGAGCAGGGCCAGCAGATGAGAATATGCGCCCTGCTTCAGCTCTTGCCATTCTCAGCCCAATGTATTAAAATAAACCAAGTTTCATGGATTGTTTAAGATCATACTGCTTCATGAACTAAGTGGCAGAGAGAGGGCACATTTTACTTTCTTCTGCCTCTGCCATGGCAAAGGCAGAGAGACCTCTAGCAGAAGGGGACACGTTAGGGGATCATATTTTAAATGCTTGCACTTATTTGCAACCTTTATGCATGTGGGTCATCCCAGGGCATGCAGAAAGAGTTTTCCCTTTTCTCCCGCTCCTCAAACTCAGGACCCAAGTCAGCAAAGCTTTTACCACATGCTAAATTTTTTAAATTTAGCTGTTTATTTTGCAAAACACTTAAGCCCTTGCATTGAGGGCTTTGCTAAAGAAGGGCCTATTCATATGAATAAGTTAAAAAGTGAGGTTCCATTTTTCATCAATAGCTTAGGGTTAGCTCAACCGCCCTAGTAAGTTATATTCCTCTGATGGAGACACTGGAGTAAACCCGTCCTAACTTCATTATACAAATCTGTTTGTTTTAAAGAGTGTTGCACTTGCTTTACATTGGTATAAAGGTATCAGGCTCTGACCTCCTACATTGCTTTAAAAATTACACTAGCAAAAATCTCAGCATTGACAAAAACCTGGTTATGACTGTCGTTTAACAGGTACTCCAGGAATAACTCCAAACGCACCTAATAATAACAAAGGTATCCCAGCCTGGGCCAACATCACAGCTGAACAAGTTCACTTTGTGCATGAGCATAAGAGCCCTCTTGTGTCTTCTCTGAGCATAAACCGAGGTAAAAGCTCCAGTATTTCTCTGCAAAGTAAGACCACACAGAAACACTCATCGCCCAAGACGCAAATAAAGGTGATACAACCAAAGTGATCGGGCGCTTTGGGAGTTTCAGCTTCTGTGACAAGATGCTAATCCCAATAACGATGGAGGAGTGTATCAGTTGTCCCTATTCTTCTTGCTGAGGTTTCTAAATTGTTGGAAAAGCTGTATCTTCATTTAGGGGCTAGAGACTCAATCAACTGCCTAATGAAGCTACTTCACTGCTGTAGCAGAGGACATCAGTGTGAAAAGTCTTTGGTACAGCCTCTGCTGAAGGTCTGATCAGGGCACAATCATGCGCATCCCAAATGACAGCCACCTCAGTCAAATTTTTGCAAATCCATCCAGCACCCAAGGGTTAAGCTTTTCTTTATAAAATACTTAAGTCATTTTGACTATAAATAGACGAACCTGGGAAAATATGCTCTAAATTACAAGGACGAGACTAGGTTAGATCCTAATAGGATCCCAGTGACCTCATCTGCTGCTCCATGCTTCCCTGAGGCTGAGTCAGTTTGCTCAGCTTACCTTCAGCTTCTCTGCACTAGTAAAGCTGATGTAAAGTTACTGCCCTTGTAAGTGACAGATGAACGTTCGTTTGGTGGTAGATAAAAATCTCTGAATGCACTGATGACTGATGGGTCCTGTTAATGTTTGGGCCGTGTCCACAGTTTAGTGCCTACCTAAACAAACCAGCTGTGAGAACCGTTGCCTGTAAAAGCAGCATAACTCTGCTAACTCTGGGAGCGTGCCTGCCTGCGGATGTGTGTATTTACGTAGCTATCAAACAAAGAGCTGGCAAACTCCTTCTTGGCATAGCTCCAGATTTAATCTAAGGCTTTGGGTAGTCAAGAAAATTCTTGGAAAAGAAGGTGAACAAGGCAAGGTTACCCGTCCATCTTATACATGTGTTTTGCACTGGGAATTCTTTCTATTCCTGGAAATGTTGATCAAAACAGGCCTTGTGATCAAGTTAAGGAAGATCAAGCAGTTGGTCAGAATAAGAAAAGATGATTGAGAGCTATATTCAAGAGACTCAATATATTCAAAATATTCAAGACATTCAAAAGCTCCTTCACCTCTTGAAGTGTACCTACCCCACGGTTTCTTGTGAAGATATTCCTGGTCAGGGGTCTAGCACAGGAAAAGTCAAATGCTTCCAAGAGGTGAGGAACACCAGTGAATGAATGGAAGCTGGCCTGGCTATCCCCATAGGCAACACTGAGCACGGGGATGTCTCTGGATGTTGACGGGGAGATGCCAACCACCACCAAGCCAGCAAGAGCTGGGCAGTGCTTTGCACTTCAAGATGAAATTGGAGGCAGCTGCCTTCAGTAATAGGTGCAGATGTTTGTCTCATTCCAGGCAAATTATAAAGAACACAGGACTTCCAGAGGGGCCTAGTCCCACCAGGGTGTTAAACATACTGTGAGAACAAGTCCTGGATTGTATTCCTCAGAGAAGTTGGTATGCAGGATGTATATTTACCCAACATCAGTATGATGGTATGAACTTGTAACATGTCTGAGAGCTTCTTAGTTTGAGAGAGTGATGTCCTGGGAGGGTGTCACTGCTAGAAATAGGCAACAGCTCATCATGGACAAGGTTGGATATTAGTTTTGAACAGAGGTGTCACCCAAGTCTTGCTTTCCATGCCTTAGGTCCTTTCCTGGACCTAGGCCTTAAATATGTGTCCCTGTCTGTCTGGTGCGCAGATGGGTCCTTGGTCTCACCTGGAGGCTGGCTTCCATCATTAAGAAATAAAGTTCGGTTTCTAGAACTCCAGGTCAAACCTATGGCATCCTAGTGTGTAGCTGACCAGTTAAACCAGTAGTTCACTGCAGTTGGCAATGCTCCTCAAGCCTATAATGTCACATACTTTCCCTAAACAGGGGAAGTATATGAGGAGAAAGTGTCTGAGAGGCTTTCGTGAGGACCATCTGAGAACTGTCTTCACTCAGAGGGTGGTGAGGCAGTGGAACAGGTTGCCCAGAGAAGTTGTGGCTGCCCCACCTCTGGAAGTGTTTAAGGGCAGGTTGGATGAGGCTTTGAGCAACCTGATCTAGCGGAAGGTGTCCCTGCACATGGCAGGGGATGGGAACTAGATAGTCTTTAAGGTCCTCTCCAACCCAAGCCATTCTATGATTCTATAAACTTCCTTAGCTACTGCAGAGGTGGAAAGGGCCCTTGTCCTACTCTGAGAAGTCCCAAAAAGTGCTTCAAAATCCTCCAAAGAAAGTGTCTCAGTCTTTGTGTCCCTTACCTCAAGGGCAGGTACCAGTCTGCTTCTCATGCCTGTTTGTATTCCATGTTTCAGTTGACAATGATCCACATTTCATCATACACCTGCCCAAGAGCCAAAGGAACATCTGCTTCAATATCAACTCAGAGCCTGGAAAGATATTAAACTTGGTTTCTGATCCTGGTACCGGTAAGGAATAAAACATGGTTTACTTTACAGCACACTTTTCTTCTCTGAAAAAGTTCTGAAAGGTGTCTGGAGGGAGCAGGGGAAATGCCTACGGGGAGGACAGCGTGCCAAGAGAAGTGTGGCCAGCAGGTTGAGGAAAGTGATTATTTCCCTCCACATCTGGAGAATTGTGTCCAGTTTGAGGCTTGCCAACACAAGAAAGATTTTGACAAACTGGATCAAATTCAGTGGTGGCCACCAACATGATTATGAGACTGAAGCACAGGACATAGAGGGAGAGACTGAGACAGCTGGCTTGGGTCAGTCTTAACAAGAACTTCAGTGAATCTTATTGCTGTCTACAACCACCTAATCCGATGGTAAAGATGAAGCCTGACGTCTCCAAAATGCACAGCTAAAGGACAAGAGGCAACAGAAACAAGTTGCAACAGGTGAAATTCAGAGCAGGAGTGGGCTATTGGGAAAAACTTTTTCATTGTGAGGATGGCCAAACACTGGGAAAGGAGCCAAGATAGGTGAGGAAGTCTCCATGACAGGTGAAGATTCCCCTCTCTCATTTATGCTTTTAAAGAAGAAAGTGGAAGATAGATACAAAGAGAAATAAAACTGGAGGCATCCTTGGTGGCAGGCAGAAAAAATGTGTAACTGTACTCCTACAGGAAGCAAAGGGAATTAGCCTCTTCTTCTCAGAGGGCTTTACCTATCAACATTTCTTTAATTTCTGGGGTGTATGTGAAAAGTGATGAGTGTTTGGAGGCAGGGTAAGCTGGGCTGGAAATGTGGTGCCATTCCTCCACTGCCCATCGGCCCCATGCCCTTCACAGCCAGCAAGGGACCGAATGGCTTATGAATCAGCTCATGCTACCAGTAAGATGTAACATCAATTCCCACCAGACTGATAGGCTAAGGGGTGAACAGTGCTATCAGGAGGTGATTTAATAAATTATCCTCTTCTCGTGGCTGGCAAGATGAGAAAAACAGGATCAGAGGGGTCCCTGTTTCTCCTGATCCCATGGTACTCCCTGCTGAGATCAGAACTCCAAGTCTTGAGGTGGTGCTCCAAGGTTTAGGTAACATCTGCTTCTCTGCACTTCACAGGAGTCGTGGTTAATGGGCAGCTCGTTGGGGCCAAGAAAACAGAGAATAAGAAACTCAACACATACTTTGGCAAAATTGGCTTTTATTTCAAAAACAAAGGCCTGAAAGTGGAGATCACCACAGAAACAATAACGCTGAAAGATGGATCTTATGGCATCACGCTGACCTGGTCTGACACGGGGCACATCATTCGGAAACAGTAAGTTGCTGAGAATCTGTTGTCTGCCCTATGGAAACCATTTGCAACGCAGCATTGGACTGTCCCAGCGGTGGGTGGGATCCAGGTCACAGGGTGCCTACACATGGGCATGTGCATCTTAGATGTCTGAGCTCTCGTTATAGTTGATGAAATTAGGCAGTCGGGCCAAGAGAACAATTCAGTTGACCAGACACTTGTAGAAAGAGTTGAATTCCTCTTCCTTCTGCTGACTGCATTAACTAAGAGCAGGACTCAGTTGCCTGAACACAAGCACCTCAGATTATCTGAAGTATCCTCAGGGTTCCTGACATCCACAGGTGGATGAGAGACAGGACTCACAACATCCAGGAGACTTTCACAAGCAGATTAGCAGCTAGCAATCATGTTGGACAGCTTACAGCACTAGACACCTGTTTAGGCAATGGAATCACTTCCAAAATCTCCACTCATTGTAGGAAGAGTTTAAACTTGCGAAGCAAGATTTGGTTGCCTGAACATGGGCATGAAGTGTCTGTCCAATTAGTCACTGTCCTGCCAGACCTCTGGGTACCATTCCCAAGACTGTGGGTTTCTGACGGATCCTGTCATATCTGCCAGCCCCGTGTGGTTGTTTCGGATGCCTGAGAGCATCTCCAGGGGCCTGAGAGCTCATGTGAGGGCAGCTGAACTGAGCCTTCCCTTTGGTTCATCTCTGCTAGGCTTCTCATATCTGTGAAGAAAGAAAGCAACGTTACTATCAGCGTGGGTGAGGAGATGTCCTTCATGGTATTGCTGCACCGTGTGTGGAAAAATCACCCGGTTAATGTTGACTTCCTGGGAATTTACATTCCCCCTGAAAACCAGTTGTCTCCTGCAGCCCACGGGCTGATCGGTAAGGTCTGCGGGTTGGGTGGTGGGAACGGCAGGACATAAAGAAGGGGTTTTGCTGGATCTTTGAGTGAAGTCGTTGGTGTTTGTGTCCTGATGGGGAAGCTGTGAAAATTATTCAAATAGAAAATAAGGGCGATTCCCATAAAGTCCTGGAAGTCCCACGGACATTGTAGAACATCAGGGACCAGGAGATTATTCCTCATCCCAGCCAGGCGAGGGTGTTTTCAGAACAGCCTTGGTGACACTGTGACAGGGCTTCCCCAGCCTGGCTGATCTGCTGAGGTTTGAAAACAAAAAGGCTGAAACAAACCCCTCAAAGCTTCTTTCTGAGAAGACTTCTGTGAAAAAGTTGGTAATTCAGCTCTCCCTGGAATGACAGCCCTTTTCTGGCAGTGGTATAAACAAAAGCAAAGGCTCAGTTTACAGGGAAAATCAGCCCTCCAAGCCCTGGACCCACCCAAGGCTTCTTTTAAGATGTGGGCATCCTGAGCAGCAGAAGTTTTCCCAAATACTCTTCCCAACTCCGGTCTGCTTTCTTAGAAGACATTTGCTGGCTCAAAAGCAGAGCTTTTTACCCTCCCAGTGTGGGTGACCGGATAGCACTGGAGACACACGGTGCCCTGTGATCCATGCAGGAGGGGTTTGCCCGCTGATTTTCCAAAAGTGCCCGGCAGCAGCTCACATGAGAGCCTCAAAGGTTGGGACATGCAAAGAGCTTTAAACCTCTCTTTGGTCAGGTCAGTTTGCGTCTGAACCCGAAGTGTATATCCACCACCAAAGACCTGGGCAAGCTCCAGAGAAACCACAAGCCACCATGGAAGTGAAAGGCAACAAACTCACAGTTACCAGGTAAGAATAAGGTGCTTTATTGTTCTTTTTCTAAATCTGACTTTTTCTTTTTAATGACATCAATGACCACAAGCTGATTAATTCTCAAGGATTTCAGGGGAAAAAAAAAAATCCCTGTTTGCCCTCTGTTAATAAACCAGGGGACAAGTTGGGTTCTTTCATATTTTTGCATGAACAGCTCTGACTGTGTAGCTGCTCAGCATCTGACCTCGGACAGGCCATGTCAGAGTGTCTGGGACCACCACAAAAGGGCCCATGAGGTCATAGAACTGTAAAATCCATTGCGTTTTGTGGGTTTTTTCCACTCTCTGTTGGTGGAAGACACGCATCTCACTGCTTTGGCAGAGCAGCACCGTGAATAAGCAGGACTATCGATGTCTCCTTGTCTAACTGTCACACCGTGACCTCCATTTCGGGTGGCCTCTCTCTCACAGGGGGCTGCAGAAGGACTACAGGACGGACCGCGTGCTTGGGACCGATGTGCAGTGCTGGTTTGTGCACAACAGTGGCAAAGGTTTCATAGATGGCCACTACAAGGATTACCTCGTACCCCACCTGTACAGTTTCCTGAAGAAACCCTGAGTGCTCCAACATGAAACGAGTTTACGACACAAAATTCTTATCTGTGTTCCTTCACGCCCAGACAACTCTTCCCAACAGTAGCTGTCAGCCTATCAAGCCAGACCAGCCGATGGTGACTTCACCACCATTTGCTCTGTCAATGATCAGTGTTTCAAAGCAATGTAACTCCCTTTTCTGTTAAAAAAATATGGAATCTGTAATAAAGTGACATGCTGGGTTGTAGTCGGTATCCTGCTCCTGCCATGCCTTCGTTTATTGGGTACTAAACTCCTTGAAAAATTTCAGTTCACATTTCGCAGTAGACCTGTAACAGCACCGTGGTCCCTGCCGTGCGGATAACGCACACGACCGGATTTTGTACTTACACCTTCGATTTTTCAGACTGCTGGGAAAACATTAAGTTCATACACTGCTGGACTGGGCAAGAGGAGGATGGGCAACAGATGCAAAGGAAATTTAACAGAAAAGGAACATGGGCTCGTCAGGAGGCTCCAGTCATTGTGTTAACCAGTGGTGAGGATTGTCCTTGAAATAACTGATGCTGTCAGATTGCAGGTTAATTAATTAGATGAGTCAGTCTATTTTTTGTGAAAATTGTGACATCACAGTGGAGTTCATCCTCAGGTACAAATCTGGCAAAGCAGGAAAAATTTAGACTATCTAGAAATCCTCATCAGTACTAAAAACTTCCCTTCCAGAGGGATCAGCTCCCAAAATGAGTCTTGCTCTTCAAGAGTATTCAACAATGAATGAGATCAGTAGTGAAACCAATATGCATGTGTATGTACCTAGGGCCAGATTTAAAACTCTGCTTTCAGGCAACCTTAGGAAAAAACATGGGCCAGATTCTTCCCAGCAGCCCTAAAAATCGAGAAAGGGGACTCCAGTAACCTACTCACCATTCTGAAGTTTTGTTTCCTTCACTTCCAAACCAAAGGCTGGTACGCCATCTTTCCTGCAGCCATGGTGTCAGGAGTGAGAGGACCAATGTGTTGTAAGTGTCTCTTCAAAGCAACTCTTGGAAGTGTAAGCAACTTCCCTACGAACCATTCACTGCTGCTTTGAACTCATTTATTAGTTTTGGCCTCCACAAGATCCTGTAGCAGTGAGTTCCCCAGTTTACCTGGCCATGAAGGAAGAGGGAAAACCTATCAAGTGTGTTTTTAAAGCAGTAATTCCACTGTCTGCTTCCTAGCTTATGTGTGAAAACAAGCAGTGAATAATCTTTCTCTGTTCATCTCCACACAATTCATAACTTGTCTATTATATTCACTCTAACTTTTCAGGCTCCAGAATTTTACACGTAACTATTTTCAGTGAACCTGAAGCTGTTCTGTTCTTTCACTCAGCCTCACTACTCTCCTCCATACCTCTTCTCACTCAGTACCTGTTCTTCGAGAAAAGGCAGAGCTGTTCACACAAACCAGTTTGCACAAAGAGCCTGAATTTACAAACAAGCACGTCTGCCTTCTCCAGTTCCCTTCCTCATAATTATCCGTTTTTTCGATACTGCATTCCTGCTCGGATCCCAGACTGCGATCCCTGGACAGCCATGTGACGTCCTATGTGAGGTTGGTTCAGGCTTTTCCACACAGGAGTTGTCTCACTAAACCTCTGCAGTCTTTCAGTTTTCCTGCAGGGGTCCTCTGGAAACCACAAATCAACAAGACGGTGAATCTTTGAGGCAAGGAAAGGGACAAGGAAGAGTGACTTTTGCCTTCAGTGACATGGAATTTTTAGATGGCAACATAACCGATGTGCACATCACAACAGCATCCTGCCCTCTACAACCCTCAGCTGAGATCTGCAGACCCTGAAGGGTTACAAGGGCTATTGATTATCGATTATCTTTCTGTCAGGTTCCAGACACACACGACCTACTCAGAGGTGATAGTTTGTACTTTCCCTGGGACAACCTGCATCTTCGTTACACAAAAAGGCAGCGCACCAGCCGGGCACCTTGCCGTGCCCTTTGGCAGGTATAAACCAACAGACACCTCACGCGTTTAAAAGGCTGATAATAAATACACTGACCTAAGAAAGGTTTGTGTTTATTCCTGAACTGCCTTAGAAATTAAACATTGTACAAAATGTGACTTTTTTTTTTAAATAAAAAAGTAATGTTACATCATTTAGGATAAGTAACGTTACTCATGTAGCAGAGCAGGGAAACAATGGAAGCATGAACAAAAAGAGGCTCTGGAAAACCAAAACAGCGATCACCAATTCTTATCTGCACACACTTTGGCCAGCATCCTAGAAAGCCCACAGGTGACATCTCTCTTGGAGTCCATATGAAGATAAATTCCACATTACTATTATTAGGAACCCTGACAACAAGCGATGACTTGGATTCTACTATGGCTGATATGCTCACCAAAAATAAGTTGGTGATAGCACTCAATAAAGCAGACCATTCTTACAAAATCCAGGAAAATAATCCCTCGCAGCACTGTTACCTTCCCGCTCCTCTCTTAATCCCTTCCCTTGTTTCTGCAGCCAGAACTCAAATTTTGGCTGCAGACTGAGAAGTGTGTTGTTTAAACTCCACTGGCTCCGACACACACTGCCTCAAGCAGCTATTTGTAAGTAATTCTCTCTCTTATGGAACTTCAATAAATAAAATACTCCAACCTGCAGCTATCTGCTGTATTTTCCAAGAAGGAAATTGAACCAAATATTGTAACTTAACTTTGACGCAGAATCAGCTGAAATATTTCCACTGATAAGATTTCCACAAACGTTTTACATTACTAAATCCACAGTGATCTTTAAACAAATCCCATTTGCTTGTGGCTAATTGCTATATACATTATAAATACATACACACGCACACACAATTAAAACCCTGACATGGTAGAGTCCTGTGTCTGCCTGCAAGATGCCAGAAAGGTGTCTTTGGGAACCAAAATCTTCTCTGATCCACGACTAGTGCCTCAGGCAAGTTTGGAAATGTCTTCGTACGGGATATCTTCAACTCGGCGTCCTTTTAAAGGGCCCTGGAGAATAACATAGTAGAAGAAATAAGATGGAAATAGAAACTTGTTTGTTTGTTGAATTCCCAAGAGGGAGTTTAAAATGGCTAAAGGGGTGTACGAAATCCTGCCACATTTAGATGATTTTCAAGAAGCACAACCAAAGCGAACAGCTCTGCAAATCGCAGGCATTGGTGTTTTTCCTCAGTGCTGCACACAGCAGATGCACAATGACTACTTTCTTTTGAAGTGCTCTGTCCAAAAGCCACATGTAACTGCACATGGGCTGCTGTACAGGGCATGCACAGCAGGATGCATCCAAAAAACTGCAGGTCTGGGATTTGCTCACCACCCAATGTTTGGTTTCGTTATTTTCAATGTAATCAGAGAATGTGACAGGGCCTCCATAATGTCCCAGAAATCTTCTCACTTTCAGGACACTCTTTGTATTAATTAAAGTCCTTGCAATTTCGAGGCAAACATAAGCAGCTGTTTTGAATTAATTCACTGTGAACTTACAAGTAGTAAAAGATTTCATTTTGAACACAAACCTATTATATACAAAAATCATAGTCACCCTATAATCAACAGGAAACTTCTCACAGACTTCACTGGTTTCCAGGAGTATTTTCACCCATTTTTAATGTACAGACTCAGAACTCATGCAGGGAGGGGAGCAAATCTTAACACCTACAAGTATCAGAACTAAAGAAAAACTACTCTTGCTTTCCAGTATCAATGTTATCATGATCCCCCAACCAAAGTTCCTTCTGTGGTTAGGACATCCCTACAGTTTCTTCCCAAGTGAATTCCCCAGAATCCAACATAGGCTGAGTTGCTGCAGTCCATCTTCGCATGGGACCCTAACAGGGTCTCTCTTCTGCAAGATGTGTTTAAGAAATTTGGTTTTGAGCCAATATCCTCTCTGCTGTATCAATGAGTTTGAAGATTGGTTTTGCAAAGGAGAACAAAGAAGTAGCCACAGAAACAGACACAACAACATGGCCTAATTTTAGCCCAGAGAAAGGTGACACATCAAAAAAACCCCAAACCCAAAACCAGAAGAACCACCACAAATGTTAATCAGAAACAAGAAACAAATAACCACATAAAGCCTCACGTTTAGTCTGGAAAAGGCATGAGAAAATTCACTTCCTTGCACATTTCTCATTTTTTACCTTCCCACAAAATAGTACAACAGCCACGTTCAAAACAAACATACAAAATATTTTGCACGTCTCTTCAAAGTTCAAAACTGGCCGAATTCCGCACCCTGGTAGCTTTTTAAGGGCAAACAGCAAAGCATTAGTCTGCAGTGAGGAATACATGGCTGGTTTCGTACTGGTTGGGAACAGGTGGAGAGTGAGCACAGCACTTTATGTATCATAAATCCCACCTGTAAGACAGGATTAATGATATCATCTTTCCTCGTGAAAGCTCTCCGACATGCAGATGGAAAGCGCTCTACACAAACTAGACCTTGCAGTGTTTGATGCTTACAGAGTCGATGATTATTGTCGCTGAAAACCTCTTTTCATTGATGGATTCCAGGATGCCTTCATTTCCCCTGTAACCACCATTTAACACCATCACTTTCTTGCCTGAAAGGAGAAACAGGAAAACAAGTTACACAACAGGGCTCCCAACTTCTTTTGATGGAGTTGCGTTCACCTCCACTGACGGCTGAGGGAGGGAAGGTTCCTCCCAGCAGCTCCAGCAAGCAGCACCCAGCTTTGCTTCACAGACTGCCCATTTCCAAACCACACCTAAGTTTACTGCTCTAGGCTGCACTGATACTACGGGCAGAAACCACTGAAACTATGCCAGGGAAAGAAGCCGGAGCTATTTCTCCCGTGTCCCACTCCCTGTGCTAACAGCTCAGTGTACCTCTTTTTGCTTTCTGTCTCACACAGGCAGCCCCCTCAGGGCATCAGTCCTGGTGCAAGGGTGAGCACAGCCCACCTACAAGTACCATTATGCTAAAGAGCACTCACCGACACCATCAACCAGTTCTTCACCAGCTGCAGAAATGCAGAGTGCAGCAGGTCTGCTGAAGAATCTGTGAATCCCAAAATCCTGTTTCCCCATATGCTGAGAGTGTTCTGTTTACTGCTACCCTGACTGTTCCCTGAAATACTGGTCAGAGGCTACACACAAACATCAGCGTGTTCCAGCCAAAGAAATGCCAGTGAATCAAACAGGAGATGAGGCGAGCTTTGCCAAGTACCCACAGCTATTTGAGGCATGACTTTGGACGGAAGACACGGGATAAATACGACCAAGGGTTCCGTAGGGCTCCCAGAGATGCTTCCTGGCAGCTGAAGAAAGATACTTTCATCTCCTCAAATGAACTGATTCCTAAAGCACTTCTATCTTCTCAGAAAATAATCTAATTCTTACGAGAAGGGACTGTGAAGACTCAAAGCACAAGGAGTGTAATAATTCCCTAGAAAGTAACCAGAGGATATTTGGTAAATGATCAGAGTGGCTTATGAAACACTGTCCCGAAACCAAGATGGCTCTTGTCATGGTACTTTCAAGTGGATGAACTATAGTTTAAAAGAACTGAACTATATGTTTTGCAGTGACAGCTAAGCTGAAAAACAAACAAAATAGCTGTACCTGGTGCTGGTATGACAGTTTCTAGATGCGTCTGATCAAGCTTCAGTTTGTCTCCAGAATCAATCATCTTCACAACTGCTGTGTATTTGTCAATCACTTCCTATTGTGAAAGGCAGAGGCTAATCAGAAAAATAAAACAATTTTCTCTAAATTTACATCTCAAAATTAACAAACTCTGCACCATGAGTCTCCTCTTCCACATTTTCAAAAGCAGCAAGGACTTTGGAGCTGTCCTAACGGCACTCAGCTTTCACAGACTGCTGACTGGCCCCACTCTGAAGTTAAGCCAGATTAAAAGAACATCAACGACTGGTCTAATCGACCGCTGATTTTGTCAGCCTTGCCAGAACGTTTTGTCAACCTTCAGGTCAGTTATCTTAGCTACTTTCTCAAAGACGGAGAGTAAATTAGAGGCTTCTTTCCCCCATGGGAGGCTAAGATGGCTGGAAGCCACACAGTGACAACTGGGACACCACCTCTCAATGAGGCAAAATGTTACCGATCATCTTTGTGCCTAATATAACTCACGTTCCACTTCTCATTTTCAGAGTTCAATGGAAGACAGCCCTTGGGACTCATAAATTCTCCCAAACATCTATCAAAAAAGCTGTTATTTTGGGCTCTGTACACTCTTGTCAATCATTCAAAACACATCTGGGCGGCACCTTTGGCGCTCTCGCCAGAGACTGTTGAGCCCTGGCCTACCTACTAAAACATCATTTCACTGCCAGTGGCTAAAAGAAAGCACTTCCCAACAAGAGAGCGAGGCTTACAGCCTGAAGATTTTGTATGCAAATAGGATCTTACCCAAAGGCAGCCTGCAGCTTAATTATCAGTGCAAAACTGACCAGTCTCAGATTAAAATGCAATTGCACTGGTCTTGGTCATATCACTGTGACAAAGCGACTGTTCTCCAAGATGGATGTGTTAATAGGGACCAAATATGTAGGACAAAGAAAGGATCACTGAGTAAATGGCATTAAACCAATTCAGAGATTCACTCCCTGCCCAGAATAAGTCCCAACACAGGTAAGGTGATGTTTCAAGCCCTGTTGGTGTTGACTTAAGACTGAACGACTTGCACCAAGAAACAAAACTTCAGAAAAGCTACAAAACTACCAGAAAAGCCTAACCAATGCCACGTGCTTCCATTTGCACACTTTACCTTAACAACAGCTTTCTTCTTGTGATACTTCTCTCCAAGCTTTTTCGTTACAATTTTTACAATTATTTCCTGGAAGATTTGAAAGGAGAAAAAAAAAAAACCAAAACAGTAAATGCCAAAATATACAAAGAATTACACAATCTAAACTCATTGCACATTCAGGTCACTCTGACTCCAACCACAGATTGTACAGCACAGCGCAGGAAGCAACAATAGTAAAGACTCAGCATTCAGGAACTTGTCTTTATCCTCGAACTATTGCCTCAAAGTAGTAGCTCTCAAGACTTTTTTTTTGTTTTACAAGTACAGTTACACTTGAATTCAGGATATAACGTGACAGCCCACAATGGGTCAAAGGCAGGACTTCTTGATCTGGAAGTTCAGTCAGTAAGTAGAAGCTGAGGTCTCTCAGCTCAAAGGCTGATGTTGACTTCTACATCTGTGTGTGACTACTACTGCAGAAAGAAGAGGGCTGTAAATAACATCATGATTTAAACATGATGAGTAGAAACTCATGTATCAACACTTTATTTAGAGAATTCCATCCCATCTCAGATCAGGCACACAACGCTTCAGACTGCAGATCATGTTCAACCAGAAGAGTAATTCCTCCCAGATACTGTAATATTTCACATTTGGCAGGTTGGAAAATAAGAGTGAATTTAGTTTAAAATCTGCTTCTGGATCTTCACACAAATCAATAGCAGCTTTAGAGACGCAGAATTGGTTGTATTTAGTATAATAATAGTAATTTTTAAGACACTTACAGGCTGCAACCAGTAGTCTCTTCGAGATGTTCTTTTCTTCTCCTCTTCAAGCTACAGAACAACAACAAATAATCACCATTTACTTCCTCCTTTCACTGCAGCTTTTCCATGCCTTTGAAAAGCTAAACCTATTCTCCAGGCCCACATCAAGTGAGGAATAAAAACTCCCCAAAACTAAATAAACATAAGTCAGTATGTTCTTGCTGCATAAAAATCAATCTGATGAGATCCAGGAATCCATAATAAAATGATGGAGGATTTTGGTTGGTTTTTTTCCAAGTGTTTCTAGATATTTTCTTCTCTTCCAAAATCCGTATTCCTTTTACTTCCAACATCTCACTCGTTTGGGGAATAGGCACAGATGAACAGCAGAAACCAGTTTTAATGGGGAAGTGAAATCATTTTGCCTGCTAAGACATAAAAGTCTGAATTCCACATGAACCGAAGGTCACTTCAAAGGGATGCCCTGGTAAAGCAGACATTGCCACAGGCACGGGGCTATAAAGACACAGATCCTGCATGATTATTACCTCCATAATCTCATCCAGTGCAGATTTCTTCTTTTTCTCTTTGGACTGACCAGAGCTCTGCGCTGGATCTTTTCTTTTAACTGTCCCTTCCACCATCTTCAGCGCATTCGGTCCAAGGACGCTGCTGGAAGAGTAAGATGGTGTTTTCACAGCAGACCTTACATTGTCTCCTCTACCAAGATGCATTTGAAGAACTGGTTGTGCAAAAAGGCCTGCTGATCTATTTAAATTCATTTGTGCAAGGCACCTTCCAGATCCTGCATGCCTCCTTCTCTGGGACTGCATTTGGCAGCTAGAACTGATCTCCTTGAGGTGTAAACTCCATGTCCACTGACATCTGCTGCAAGCAGTGCAGCAGAATGAAAACAACCTAATGATCAGTTCAGCAGTGCAAAAGCAAAGAGTTGATTGGGACTTGAGTTCAATGGAGAAGACAAAAGCGGCTCTGTAAATAAGGTTTTCAAATTCAAAAAGGACAAATTTGTGGCTTTAGAGAAGCCACCTGGATAGAGCAACTCTCAAACATGGTAGACATGTAGAACTCCTTCCAGACAGAGGTACTTAGCCTATCTGGCAGAGGGAGAGAATACATGGGAATCTATAGAAAAGGGCTCCATATCCAGCAAATAAACACCATCTTCACCATCATATTCAAAAGAGGGAAACAGCCTACGAGTTAAGAAAGAAAAGAGCAATCAACACAAAGTTACATCTCAGCAATCGGGGAATATCTAGGTAGAGTGAGAACTGCCTAAGGGCAGCTTGAGTTAAGCCATTTTTATAAAAGACATTTGAATGCAGTAAAAAAATTTAGGTGTTCTCTCATCCAGAAAGGTGAAGAAGGCTGCTGCGAGGTGGACAGTAAGGTGATATTAATATGGCCTTACAACAAATCCCACGTTCTGCCTGTGGCAAGGATGTTGGATATACTAGCAAAGGGAAGATATGTAATGGGAATGAAGATACAGAAACGGTAGAAGTAGCAAAATTGAGAGAAAAGAACATATTTCAGAGAAAGTCTAGATAATCTCCATAGCAGAGTTCTAGAAGAAATAGCACATTAAATCCTAAATCAAAGAGCAAGTACTAAAAAAAAAAAATCTCATAAAGGGTATCAGACAATTAAAACATAACAATTGCAGTGCCTATATTCAAGAAGGAAAACATACCCAGCTGTGAGGTTATTAAGGGATTCCTGGGTGTCAATACTAAACCAAAACTTATTTCACATATTCATCAAGGACCCTGGGACAACGAGTGAGAGATCGCCACCACTGTTCGGGTGTGTCATCAATATGGAGGACACCAGAAAGAACTGGACACCAGAAGGGACAGGTTTATCTTGAAACCCACATTTTAAAACCCACAAAATTCAACAGCACATTATGAAAGCTCACATACTTTGGAAAAGTTGACACTGATTACCTTCTATCTACTGGGAGCCTTTTAAGAAAAAACAAAAGCAGAAAGGGGTCTGGCTATAATCCCAGCTGACAGCTACCAGTGTGGAACAGTCATGAAAGAGTCAAATGCAACCCTAGGAAGCATCAAGACAGACAAGCATTAATGCCTTGCATAAGTCATGGTGACGTTTCGCTTGCAGCATGCACAAACTCCATCAGCTCCCCTGTTCAAGATTAGCTGAAACTGGCACAAGGACAAGGAAGGGATATTTAGCGGATCAGGGGAATGGGGAGCTGAGGCCAGCACCGTGCAGACCTGCTTGTACAGCACAGTGCAGGCTGAGAGGCTAAAACTGTTCTCCACAAATACATGGTCTGAGAAAGCAAACAGCAGGGAGAAAAAGAACTATTTGTGTTAAACGTCCATACCAACATGAAAGCAACTGGTATAAACTGGCCCTGACTACATTTCACTGGGAAATTACAAACAAGGTCCTAACCATGAGAAGAAACAGGTTTTGAAGGGTCTTCCCTTGGGATTATAGGGCTGGGGAGACCCTACCTGTGTACAATGGAGGTAGATCAGTGTGCAGACAGGACTGGACACTGGTACACTTGCAGCACTGCAGACAGGAGTCAGTGTCCTTGACAGTAGCTTCTGCTCACTCCTTAATTAGAAGTAATTCTAATCTTACCTTTCCACTGAGTGAGATAAGCAGGGATCTGAAGATGTAAGTTCTTGATGGAAAAAAGTAAGTCCAGGGCTCCCAGTTTGCTCAAGGGCAGTCAGCATCAGAAGCCGTGCCCGCGGTGGCAGTGGTGGCTCCTAGCTTCATGTCAGCCACACGGACGTCCAAGGGAAGGCACACCCCCCTTCTCACTCCCCTTCTCAGCAAGGCTACAACTCCATCTCTGTACCCAACTACCAGTATCCCCATGCCCTCAAAACTCGATCATCCACTACCGACGATCTCCTGGTCCTATTTCTGCACCCTGCTCAGGAGACACAAGTGCCAGGTTTCTGTAGCTTGTGCTGCGAGCATAGAAGATAGGAAGTCAGGAAGTCCTGTAGCTTGTGCTGGGAGCATAGAAGATGGGAAGCCAGGAAGTCCTACTGTACACTGCACTGGGGTGGTGGACATCAGGTTGAACTCAGTTGATCCTCAGTAACAACCAACAGCTGCAGACACACCTTTGGGCTGACACAAGGCAGCAGCTTCCACATATGACTGAAGTGATTCCTGTATCACCAGTGACACATAAACCACTGTCTGGTCACTTTACCATGAAGTGGTATCCAAATTTTGCTTCCATTGCGAACAAATATCTCCTGTATGCTATGAAAAAATTAAGACTACTTGATATATGATTTCACATTCAGCCAAATTTTAGCAAGCACTTTAAGTATTCCTCACTGAAACTCTTCAGGTGAGTGTCTGAACTAAGTTTCAGGCTCATCTGAAGCACGACTCAATGCTTAGGGATAATTTACCAGTTTTCCTCAAAGCCCGAAATCTGTATCTATTATTGCAAAGAACTACTTTATTGTCTCATTTTCTGCCTGGCGTATCTCCCATCAGATATCTTATTTAAGAGCTGAGCTTGTGATGAGAGGAAAGCTTTCATTTTACCTGCAATGCATTTAATTATCATATTGCCTCACACAGTGCTCATCAAACAGTTTCAGCAAAAAGTCAGTACTGTTTGCATTATTGATCCCTTTTGTCCTGTATTTCCTGTGGTTATATGACAACAATTAAATTCAGGCGCTTTAGAAAGATTTACATCAGGTCGATTCAGCTTCTTAAATGATCAGAGAAAGTACTACCTTCAATTAGACAAGGCAACCAGACCTTTCAGGAACCAAAATTAACAAGTCATAGAAGGCAGCTGGGACTAGATGGCATTCACTTCAAAGGTTTTGACTGGATCCCTTATCCATCCTTCCACGTGACAGTATCTTCTCAGAGGTACCTCTAACTGCCTATTACTTTCCAGGCATCTGCCATGAACCATAGTGAATTCAAGAAGGCCCTTCACAGCACACATTTAAGATATTCCCATTCATCCATTTTAAATACAAAAGGAACCACGAAGTCGCCCAGTATCCCCTCCTGAATAACATAGCAGGATGAGATATTAGACTCCAAATGTTTCAGGACAAGATACATCTTCCTGCCCATACAGATATCATTGTCACATAAGTGCTTTGCAACAGTTAAGGGTTGCCCTTAAATTCTTTTCTCACCTTGTTTTAGAAGATGCTGCTATTGAAGTACTTGCTCCTTTGTTTAAATTAAATGTAACTAAAAAATAAAAAGACATTACTCTATTTCTATCTTTAAAAATAACTATATTGAAGGATGTTACAATTTTTAAAATCTGCAAATGGAAAAGATCATAAATTTGAAAATGTTTACTAATCTATGTTTTGCTTCAGCTTTTAAAGCAAATTACTTTAAACTTTATAAGAAAGAACACTCTGTATTTCCATATTCCAGCGCTCTTCACAACCGATCTCAAAGCACTTTACAAAGCACCGAGCAGGCCTCAGTGCTCCTTTCGTTTTAATCATTAAATCAGCTTCAGTATGTTCTAGAAAATTACACGTATCAAAGTCTGGTTACCTTTTTCTTCTTCACTTTCTCTGTTCAGTTCAGTATAGACTGGCTTTTCCTGCCAAAAAAACACAAAACACATTTCAAGAGTCAAACAGAAAACTGAGCCAGGATACCATTTTTTGGTGATCACTGATTAGCTCAGTTTTACAGACTGCTGCAAGATTATTACAAGCAACTGTAATATTCAACCTGGCTTGATTCACAGAAGATTACAAATTGAAAACATTGTCTCATTACAGGCTCCTGTGCAAAATTCTCTAATTAACACTCCCTACAGAGATGCTGTCTAAACTTGCTTGATTCCAGCGTGAAAGGAAAGTGGCCTTACTATAGCAGCTTTCTCTATTTGAACCAGCATGATTAGACTGGTTTCTGGACAGACTGATAACTCAAAGAAAGAAATTCTGGACTCTTTCCAAATTTTTTGAACCGAAGGCTCAGACCATTTAAATTTCAATTAGTTTTAAATTAAGAAAAAGACAACTGTTTACAACAGCATTTAAATTTATCTATCAACACCCAGGATCTAATGGGAGGTTCTAGTCCCAGGCAACAACAACGTGTATGGGAGTCATCGAATGATGCCAAATAAACAGATCCCAAATATCACATCAGCACTATCAAAATAAAACTTTTCACTATGTGGATTTTATTACGTCAGCCCCACCCCCCCTGCCCCAGTTATCTGTCTCAGCCTCCCCACTGTACAAGGTACTCGTTATCTGCAGCCACGAAAGTTGTGAAATACCATAAATGAAGACACATCATGCTGGTTACTGTATTGTTTACTCTCCCTTCCTAAATTGAAGAGTGATTTTTAAATCACTAATCACTCAAAGAGCAGTAATTATTACTCTTTTAGTACTGAAGCAAGCCAGGTACAAAGTAACCAAGTTTTCCTCCAGAGCAAGTTATAATCTGTATAGCAGGAAAGTCAGAACGTAAGTGAGCTGATGTGGTGACTCAAGCATGGAAGAAGCCAGTCTAAATGAAAGTGAAATGGCCAGGATCAGACACCAGGGCCACAGGATACAATTCCAGCAGATTTCAAAATCACATCAAACTTAAAAGGAGCTGAGACCTCTGCTTTCTTTGATTTATTTATTTTCTGGAACTGTGATTCCATAGAGGACCTTGATGGTCATCAGCTGTAAAAACCATGAGCAAGTTGGGCAGTAAGGAAATGTAACAACTTGCAATTTCAACAGAATCAAGATAGTCAAGGCTGCTATCAGAAGCATCTGGAAGAAGACTGTTCCTCGTGGCTTAGAAAAGAACAGCAATGCAGCCAAATACGCCCACTGCTCCCCAGTTTGAACTGGTGATGAGCTTGTCACCTGAAGCCTGAAGCTTACTCATCACCTTCCAACGCTGCAAAGGAAATACCAGTGCAAGAATCCCAGTAGCATCAAATACACCATTAAAGTAACCAAGAGGAGCTTTGAGCTGAAGGTTGACATACAGTGCAAGTTTCCTCACCAGTTCTTTCCCCTCCAAACCTCTTCTAACTTGCTGCTCAATGAATTTAGCAGTTTTTTCTTCATCATCAAGGTCCTGTTTCTTCTTCCTCTCTTGTTCCTGTTGCCTGCGAATAGTCTCTGGGTCCCTGTCAATGTACTGAATGTACCAGCCTTTTGGAGTCTCATCAACCTTACAAAGACCTGAAAAGTCAATGCAAGATAAAGTAAGATTAATACTCACAAAAGTCAGCAAGGGACAAAGAAAACACCAAGAACAAGGTGCTGGAGCACCTCTGCTATGAAGACAGGCTGAGACAGTTGGGGCTGTTCAGCTTGGAGAAGAGAAGGCTCCGGGGTGATCTTATAGCAGCCTTCCAGTACTTAAAGGGGCCTACAGGAAAGCTGGAGAGGGACTTTTTACAAGGGCGTGTAGTGACAGGACAAGGGGAAACGGCTTTAAACTGAAAGAGGGCAGATTTAGATTAGATATAAGGAAGAAATTTTTCACTCTGAGGGTGGTGAGGCACTGGAACAGGTTGCCCAGAGAAGTTGTAGATGCCCCATCCCTGGAAGTGTTCAAGGCCAGGTTGGATGAGGCTTTGGGCAACCTGGTGTAGTGGAGGGTTTCCCTGCCCATGGCAGGGGGGTTGGAACTAGATGATCTTTGAGGTCCCTTCCAACCCAAACCATTCTATGATTCTATGATCATTTTCACGGTCCATGTTCACTACAACAACGCAGATACTTTACCAGAGGAATGTAACCCTTACTGGCCTAGTGAAATTGACTTTTTATGATCTTTACTATCTGTTTCTGCCCTTCAGCGAGCTGGTTCTATTTGGAAACAGGCCAGAGTATATAGCAAAGTGGAGTGGTTTATACTACTTTCCTTATTGAAGAAAATGTTTCCTTCCCACTGTTTTAACAAGGAAGAAAACAGAAATCTGACACATATAAACAATATACATTAATAGCATCACACTAAAGGAAACTTAACTGTGCTACACTATTGTTACTCACTCCTGCTAAAGTGACTTTTCAAACACTGTATGACTCATGAATGTATCCTGCAGGACACAGGCAACCAGAGCCAAAGTAAACTTTCTGTCATACCACAGTGCCATTTAATCTCTGTTCCTTCCACTGAACACAAAACTGCAGATCTCAATAAACCAGGAATGAAAACTGCTCGCTTCTTGCCACCTGAAATACGGAAGGATTCCGTAGTCATAAGAAATGTTGTATCAGAGCTTTTAATTTTTAAATGGCAACTGTTGGAAGTGGATTTAGAATTTAGCAATACCTCCAGAAAATACAGACCAACAGATGAAACAAGGAAAGGTTCATGATTGACGCTCTTATCCCCGACTTCTGACATTTTTCATAAGCAAATTCCTAATGGTTAGCACAGAGATACGTCTGGACATCTGTTAATACATATACAGGAGGGGAGGGGATAAAAACGAAATGGGAGAACTAACATAAATGTTTACTGATCACTTATCAGCAACGCAATTATCCAATAACTCTAAAATTTCCAAATCCTAAGCAACTACGCTTACCTTCTCTTCCCAGCCATTTAGTAAAATCAGTCAGTGTCTCCCACTGTGTGGCGTTCATGTGGATGTGTTCTCGATGACTGATATACTCATTGTACACAATATTATTGTGGACTCTCTTTGTTCCTGAAATACAGAATTATTATTATTATTATTAAATGTAAGTATTAGGAGAAAGCAACCAAAACTTCTTGCACTGAACTAACAAAAGACATCAAAAACAAACAAGCAGTAAAATATTTACCAAATCGCCTCCTGAGCAGTTCTAGGAAATCATTTCGGAATTCCCTTAGGGGATAAAAATAAAGTATTTTAGTAAAACTAACAATTACAAAGTAACTTTCTATTGTCATTAACAATTAAACATCTGCAGTATAAACATGAGTTCTCTTTTGAACTGAGCATGACGAAATCCAGACACTCCTCTTCCAAAGGGTAACACCCTCTCAAAGAGAGAAAAAGGAAAGAACAAAATCTCAACACTTCCCACTAATTGCTGGTATTTCATTACCAGGTGTCTTCCCAGGCGGAGTGACACAAAGCACAGGGCAGGACAAAGGGCAGCAGTGGGAGATGGGGTAGCTGATCACTCATCTCACTGGTAATTTGAGGGCTTGAGCATAAAGCCTCACTTCAGACAGCTCCAGTCAAACCAGCTGTCCTGTAGGTCAGCTGGACAAAGGACTGGGGGAAACTGGGGGACATTAGTCACACCCCTGACTTGTTATCTCTCTGTGATGGGTCTTTCAGCTCTTTGTCATTCTGTGTGTGGCGGTGACTTTGCTGGGCCAGAAGGGTGACCTACTTGGTAACACAGAGCACCTGAAAACGGGGCTCTGGCAGAGATAAAACTGTCAGATTTGATCAAACATCACCGTTTCCTGAAATTTGATCAAACATCACAGTTTCCTGGAACGCCTCATGTACGTTTGAAAGCGACACCACCCAAATTTTCAAATTGCCATTAAGAAAAGAGCTGATGCTAAAATGTCTCAGAATCAAGTGTCGGGGGAGGCGAGTGGGCTGCGCAGATGTGACTCAGGAGTGAAGACCTGGGTGAGAACACACGGCAAACTTACTCGGAAAAGTAGTCCATGAATTGCTGAGGATTTTCAGAAGCCAGCAGCAACTGCCTCTGGTGGGACTCAGACATACAATGACACTTGAAGCCATTCTAGAAAACAAAAATAAATACTTTGTCTGTCTTTGTCTTGGTTTGCAACACTTGCACAGGCGAAGAGTAGTAAAAATAACAGCTTCTACATGAAATTTCTCAGAGGCTCCACAGAAAAGACCTTAACTTAGTCACAGTCTAAATAGGGTGGTTGTTCCTCCTGACTGGATAAGCCAGAAACAGAACTCTTTCCGAGGCCAAAAGCCTTAAGCCAAACTGTGAAAGGGTTACAAGACAGAATATCCCAGCAGTTCTCTTCGTCCCTTGTGGAATGGGATAGACATGGCACCACCCAGGCCCACCCAGGACCCATCCAGGTGCTTGTGCGAGAGCACTGGAAACATTTGCTGGCTTCCTGCCTGACCAACGCCGATGCCAAATGTGTTTAAGGAGGGGATGGTGTCTTGGGAGAGCTCAAGCTACGGATTGTGATGGTTTGGCCATCTCTAGCACAGGGCTGAAGACATCAGAGCTCCCCAAAAAGCACCCCAGGCATAGGATGTGTGGCCGCATCCTTGTTTTGTCTAATATTGACAACTGAACATCCACGGGATGCTTTACTTCTCTAAGGCACGTTAAAGAGACTGTTCATGGAGAATGAAAAACTAAAAGCACAGTTAGCTCAAGTGGAGGTACTTTCTGAACACAGCTCTGGTGGAAATCAGGAAGAATCATAGAAAGGTTTGAGTTGGAAGGGACCTCAAAGATCATCTAGTTCCAACCCCCCTGCCATGGGCAGGGACACCCTCCACTACACCAGGTTGCCCAAAGCCTCATCCAACCTGGCCTTGAACACTTCCAGGGATGGGGCATCTACAACTTCTCTGGACAACCTGTTCCAGTGCCTCATCATCCTCTGAGTGAAAAATTTTTTTCTTATATCCAATCTAAATCTCCCCTCTTTTAGTTTAAATCCATTTCCCCTTGTCCTATCACTACACGCCCTTGTAAAAAGTCCCTCTCCACTCACATCCCACAGGCATCTGGGTCTAAGTAGACAAGTGAAAGGAAGAGGAGGAAGCTTCAGAGAAAAAACATCTCTTTGTACCAGGTAATAAAGGAAAGAAACCAATCCAGAATCAGAAGGAAGGAGCCCTCAGTGCAAGAAAGACACACATCTGCTGGAGCGGGTCCAGAGGAGGGCCACAAAGATGATCCAAGGGCTGGAGCACTTCTGCTATGGACACAGGCTGAGAGAGTTGGGGCTGTTCAGCCTGGAGAAGAGAAGGCTCCGGGGTGATCTTATCGCAGCTTCCTAGTACTTAAAGGGAGCTACAGGAAAGCTGGGGACAAACTTTTTAATAGGACCTGCAGTGACAGGACAAGGGGCAATGGTTTTGAACTAAAAGAAGGCAGATTTAGACTAGATACAAGGAAGAAATTTTTTTTAATGAGGGTGGTGAAACACTGGAACAGGTTGCCCAGAGAGGTGGTAGATGCCTCATCCCTGGAAACATTCAAGGTCAGGTTGGACCTGACCGACAGGAGCTGCTCTGGAGTCAGCCCGATCTGCAGTGCAGCAGCAGACCTTGACGTGCAGGGGGTTTTCCTGAGGCAGGGAAACATCAGCAGAGAGACACACCAGGAGCCAGCGGCTCTCGCGGGAGCTGCTGATGGGGCCTGGGCATTGCCAGAGCGACAGCGGCCACCCCACACCCGGGAAAAGCAGCCTGGGGAGCACAAGCGACCAGGGGCACTGTGAACAGAGGGAGCACACAGAGCGTGGCACATCAGCCAGGGGGTAGCACGGCAGTCACCCTGCCAGCTCAAGAGGTGGGTTCCACGGGTGGCCATCAGCCCCTCAGAAGGAGCTTAGCTATGGTATCCACCTGGCAGAAAGCCATGTCCTCTATGCTTGCCAGAATGGATCTGACAACTCAGACAGAGCTCCCACGAAAACACACAGCCACCCAGGTCTCAGGCTGCAGGGAGTGCCAGAGCCATCCACTGGTAATGGTCAGCAGTGGTGGGAACAGCTGTGTGAGGTGTGACCAGGAGGACAAGGACCAGGCTCTGCTCAGCTGGTGGCACAGCAGGAAGTAGAAAGGTTGAGGAGTATCAGGGAGTCTGAGAGAGAGAGAAGACCGGTGGAACCATGCGCTGCCCTCCCTGAGGCAGAAACAGGAACGACCACCAGAAAAAAAAACAAGATCAAGGGCATGCTGTATCCTCCCTCCACCAGGCTGAAGGCAGCAGCTTACAGGAAAGGAGTCAATGGAGGCAAGTCCATGCTCGAGGCGGCAGGTGAACCCCCTCCTTGCCCATCTCGCCTTCCTAGGTGCCTCTGTACAACAGGCAGGAGGCTCTGGATGTGGAAGGTCGGTCAATGGATGATGCGGATGATGGTCCATCTACACCAGGGGTGTTGCCAGGGTCAGTGAGGCCTCACCCCCATATCACAACCACCTCCATGAGGAAGAAAAGACAGGTTACAGCTGTAGGTGACTCCCTTCTGAGGGCAACAGAGGGTCCAATATGCCAGACAGACCCTCCTCTTGGGGAAGTCTGGTGCCTCCCTGGGGCCAGGGTTAAGGACATCACTAGGGAACTTCCCAGCCCGCTGTGGCCCTCGGACTATTACCCATTACTGCTCTTCCATGTGGGTGGCAATGAAGCCACAACACGTAGTCCAAGGGCGACCAAAAGAGACTTCAGGGCTGTGGGATGGCTGGTAAGAGAACCTGGAGCACAGGTTATTTTTTCTGCTCTCCTTCCAGTTCTGGGCAATGACATTGGAAGAAACAGACGTGCCCAATCTATTAACACATGGCTCTGTGGCCAGTGTCACGGTCACAATTTTGGTTTTTCGATAATGGGATGGCCTCCATGGCACCAGGCTGCCTGGCACCAGGTGGGATTCACCTTTCTCAAAGCAGGATGAGGGTCTTTGCTCATCAGCTGGCGGGGCTCAGTCACAGGGCTTTAAATTAGACTTGCCTGTGACAAGATGGGAGCACCTGAAGAGCAGCAGAAAGAAATTCCAGACACTCCAGCCAGGAAGTCAGCTTTATTGGGGTCCCAACTTAAATTCCTCTATGCAAATGCATGTAGCATGGGGAATAAACAAGAAAAGTTAGAGATGTGTGCACACCTGCAGGACTATGGTCTTATTGGCATCATGGGGCCATGGCAGGATGAATCCTATGACTGAAGTGTTGGAATGGAAGGATACAGGTGCCTTAGGAAGGACAGGTAGGGGAGACGAGGAGGAAGGGTCACCCTCTATATCGAAGACCAGCTGGAGAGCATGGAGCTGCACCTGGGGATGGACAAGGAGTCAACTGAGACCTTATGGGTCAGGATTAAGGGGAGGGCAGGGACAGGTGACATTACAGTGGGGGTCTGCTACAGACCACCTGACTGGGAAGACAGAGTGGATGAGGCCCTCTACAGACAGATAGGAGCAGCCTGACGTTCACGAGCCCTGGTCCTCATAGGGGACTTCAACCACCCTGATATCTGTTGGAGGGACAACACAGCAGGGCATAGGCAATCCAGGAGGTTCCTGGAATGCATGGATGATAACTTCCTTCTCCAAGTGATAGAGGAATCAACGAGGAGAGGTGCTTTGCTGGACCTTGTTCTCACCAACAAGGAGGGGCTAGTGGGGAACGTGAAGCGCAAGGGCAGCCTTGGCTGTAGTGACCACAAAATGATGGAGTTCAATATCCTTAGGGTAGCGAGGAGAGAGCACAGCAGGCTCACTACCCTGGATTTCAGGAAAGCAGACTTTGGCCTCTTCAGGGATCTGCTTAGTAGAGTACAATGGGATGAAGCCCTGGAGGGAAGAGGGGCACAAGAAAGCTGGTTAATATTCAAGGATCACCTCCTCCAAGCTCAGGAGCAGTGCATCCCAACAAAGAGGAAGTCAGGCAAAAACATCTGGAAGTCTGCATGGATGAACAAGGAGCTCCTGGACAAACTCAAGTGCAAATGGGAAGCCTACAGAGGGTGGAAGCAAGGACAGTAAGGAAGCCTGGGAGGAATACAGAGAAATTGTCCAAGCAACCAGGGATCAGGTTAGGGAAGCTAAAGCCCTAATAGAGTTAAATCTGGCCGTGGACATCAAGGGCAACAAGAAAAACTTCTATAGGTATGTCAGTGATAAAAGGAGGACTAGGAAAAATGTAGGCCCTCTCCGGAAGGAAACAGGGGACCTGGTTACCTGGCATATGGAGAAGGCTGAGGTACTCAACAACTTTTTTACCTCAGGCTCCACTGTCAAGAGCTCCAGCTGCACAGCCCAAGTCACAGAAGGCAAAGGCAGGGACTGGGAGAATGAAGAACCGCCCACTGTAGGAGAAGATCAGGTTCGAGACCATCTAAAGAACCTGAAGGTGGACAAGTCCATGGGACCTGATGAGGTGCATCTGCGAGTCCTGAGGGAACTGGCAGATGAAGTTGCTAAGCCACTATCCATCATATTTCAGAAGTTATGGCAGTCTGGTGAAGTTCCCACTGACTGGAAAAGGGAAAACATAGGGGAAAAAAGAAAAACCCAGGGAACTACAGGCCAGTCAGTCTCACCTCTGTGCCTGGCAAGATCATGGAGCAGATCCTCCTGGCGACTATGATAAGGCACACAGAAAATGTGCCTTAGCACATCACAGGAGGTGATTGGTGACAGCCAGCATGGCTTCACTATGGGAAAATCCTGCCTGACTAATTTGGTGGCCTTCTACGACAGGGTTACAGCGTTGGTGGATAAGGGAAAAGTGACCGACTTCATCTACCTGGACTTGTGCACTGTCCCACAGGACATCCTTGTCTCTAAATTGGAGAGACATGGATTTGACGGATGGACCACATGGTGGATAAGGAATTGGCTGGATGGTCGCACTCAGAGAGTTGTGGTCAACGGCTCAATGTCCAAGTGAAGGCCGATGATAAGTGGCATTAATCAGCAGTCGCTGACAAAGATGTTAAACAGCACCAGTCCCAATATCAACCCCTGAGGAATGTCACTCATCACTGTTCTCCACTTGGACATCAACCTAGGAGTGAATCACCCCTCCAGGCACTTTTGGGCCTGTGCTCCCTCTCACTGAGGGTTGATCAGTCTCTCTGCAGGAGACTGAACATCCCCAAAGATGGATCAGGGCCAACACACTTTCTCCAAAGCAGATGAAGACTTCTCCCATGGGGGATCCCAAAGGGACTGCACCACCCCCTGCATCTGGGAACCCTCCAGGTCCCACCAATCTGTCCCCAAAGGGACCGTGCTCCATACAAGAAGGACTAGGGACTCCTAGGTGAGAATAATGGCCCTCTCCAATGCTCTCCTAAACAGACTTGCGGCTCCCTGTGCTCCCAGGAAGTAAGACCGCTACACACCCTAGAAGGATTACACCCCACAGATGGGATCAGAGCCCCCACAGGGAGACTGGAGACATTAACAAGGGGTACCTGGGCCAGCCCTGCACACTCCACAAGGGAACTAGAGAACTCTACAAGGTTATGAGGCCATAAATCCCCTAAGGCGATGGCAGCACCACATAAGAGGACTGAGGACCGCAACAAGGGCGATCGGAGCCCCTCCGTATCCCCTCCACCGGCACTGCGGACACTCACAAGGTGGATAAGGACCCCCGCAAGGGGACTGAGTACCCCAACAGCGGGGATCTGACGCCCCACGAGAACCGCCCCCCTCAAAGGTACCGGGCCTCCCTCCAAAGCGGTCGGAACGCCCCGCGCCCCCTCACAGACGATCGCTCTCCCTCCTCGAGAGACCGAGGCCCGCCGCGCTGGCCGGCCGCAGGCCCGGCGGCTGCCGGGGCGCGCTCACCTCATCGCGGCACTGCTTCTGGCACATCTGGCAGTACCAGCGCAGCTTCTGCAGCCCCTTGGACTTGATGCGGTTGGCGATAGCCTTGGGGCTGAGGAAATCCGACTTCCCCATGGCGGCGGCGGCCCGAACCCCCCGCCCGCCCGCCCCTCCCGCTCCTCCCGCCGGAAGTGGGGGCCCGCGCCCCGGAAGCGCTTGGCGCCCCCCTCCGGGCCCGGCTGCGCGCATGCGTGGTGCGGCCGCGCTGACCTTCAGCGGGGCTGTGGTGGAGGCGCCGCCATGTTCGCCCGGGGGGCTGTGGTCGCGCTTTACCAGCCGCAATGGTAACGGGCAGGGGTGCGGGCCGGGAAGGGCGCTGTGGGGGCGAGGGAGGGCGTCCCGGTGGTAGCGGCGGGGCGGATGGGGTCGGCCGTGGCGGGGCTGAGGGGATGGCGCTCCCTCAGAGATCGCGGGGCCGCCGGCCCCTGAGGTGCTGCGGAGGAGCGGTGACCTGAGGGGAAGCGGCTTCCCCGGGGCACGGCGGTGACCTGTCCGGGCCGAAGGCTCTGTCCTCTCTGCCGCGGCGCTGCGGGGGACGAGGGGAGAGGGCGGCTCGCAGGGAAAGGGCGCCCGGCCCGGAGGAGGGAAAAGGACAGCCTCGTAGGTGACAGGCGGTGCAGGGAGACTCTGCTCTCGTCAGGAAATGGTGTCGCCTTCTCTGCGTTGTTTTAATAATTTTTAAAAACCAGTTACGGTTTTTGAAAGTTGGGCTCTTCTGGTGCCGTGCTGTCTGGCCTTGGTTTTCATCGTGCTGCTATCTAAGGCAGCGGATAATGTATTAAATTATAAACGATGTAACAGGAGATAAAGAGAAGGGAGGAAGATCTGGATACAAAGTTTGGTTTAGAGTGGCTTGTCCCTGATACAGATGTGTTTTAAGAACCAGCAGTTCTTAAATTTTCATCCCTCTGAAAGAGACCTGCTCTTGATAGATGTTGGTTTGCTGGAGAACTGGAAAAATAAAACTTACGAGTTAGGGTTAGGGGCTGAAAAATAAAACTCATGAGGAGCGGCTAAGGGAGTTAGGGCTGTTTAGCCTGCAGAAGAGGAGGCTGAGGGGAGACCTGATTACAGCCTACAAATACTTGAGAAGGGATGGTGGGGAGGTGGGGGGGGCTCTTTACATTAGTGATGGGTGATACAACAAGAGGAAATGGGTATAAGCTTAGTCAGGGGAGATTCAGGTTGGATGTTAGAAAGTATTTCTTCTCTGAAAGGGTTGTCAGCCACTGGAATAGGCTGCCCAGGGAGGTGGTTGAGTCCCCATCCTTGGATGTGTTTAAGAATAGAGTGGATGAACTACTTAGGGATATGGTTTAATGGGGATTAGGGACGGTTGGACTGGAAGATCTCTAAGGTCTTTTCCAACCTAGAAATCTGTGAATCTATGAACTATCCTAATGGCTCCTGCATTTGTTTTCAGGGGCCAAGTCAGGAATATGGCAACTCTAAAAGACAGTAAGTACTGCTTCTGATTGCTTTTGAGAGAGGGAGATTGCTGCAGGAGAACCATATGTTAAAGTGTCATTCTGGTTAGGCTCTGTTGGATAAACTGGTTGTGCTACACCGTAACGTTGATATATGAGCCTCCAATACTTCTTGTATTAAGTAAGTGTTTTTCAGAAAAGGATAAAATGGTTTTAGCACAAAATTAGATGTCATTTCAGCAAGCCAATATTGTTTTACTCAAACATATTTTGAAAATCCAGAGTTTTGCTCACCTTTAAGAATTAATTAGTTTTCTGTTATGTTTATTTCCCTGTGCATTTATCCAACGTTGGGGAAAAAAAGGTTGACTTTGATAAAAAAGGTTTTACTTTGATAATGCCTCTTTAAGCCATTCCTCATGTCTTCTTTTTCAGGGATATTGCCTTGGAATTGCACTTGCCTATAGGACAGTTGTTTTGTTTTCTTTTTGCATCACTATTTGAATTTGATTTCGACACAATTTTAACAGAGAAGGAAGTTTATTCTCTTTCTTTATAGTATGGTGTCTTTTTTTTTTCCCTCCCTTTGTCATCTAGGAAAAGATGACAATATACCTCAAATGATATATTTGTGAAATATACAGAAGTGGAAAGAAAGAGAATAGTAAATAGATCTTATGTTGGGCTAAATATTAAATGTTATGTCTGGGGGAAAAAACATACTTATTGTAAAGATGCGTTTGGTTTAGCCAGATTACCACTTTCTTACTGTAAATACTAGGGGCATGTCTTCTGTGAGGTTTATTTGTGCATCATTTCTTTGGTTTTATTTGGTTTATTTCTTTGAGGAACTTGGCAAGATATTTTTGGGTGATTGTTGCTGGTATTTTACCACTTGGTTTTGATATCGTTATGCCCAGTACAGTCCATGACCTTCAACTATTAACCTTGTAGTTACCAGGCGCTTGAAGTCCATCAAGAACATTCAGAAGATTACAAAGTCCATGAAGATGGTGTCTGCAGCAAAATACGCAAGAGCTGAGAGGGAGCTGAAGCCTGCTCGAGTCTATGGAACAGGAGCACTGGGTGAGAGATGACTCTTGCACTGGATGATGTGGGAACAGAAGAAGAAGGTTTTCATGGTGGTGATAAAATGCCCAGAGTTTTTTAACCTTTTGGTAGTTTTTTTTTCCAAAAGCATTTGCATCTCTAGGCTTCCTTGAGTGTTCCTTATAAGTAGTTGATGAAAAGTGATTTTGAAGAGTTCTAATGTGAAGTGCATTTTGATTTTATTACTTTTTTAGCTTTTTATGATTGTATTTGTTCGTCATAAAAGCACCATAACTCTGAATTTTTGGCCTGCTTCTGTTAATGGAATTGTGTCCTGCCTCTGTAGCATCCACAGCTACTGCCACATCTCCTTGCAAGCTCTTCGGCTGCACGTGCTCCTGAGGCCGTGGATTTGCACAGCGAAGTTGTCACATAATCAGTGTCATTACTTAGTTATCTGATGCAGAGGTGTGACTGGCTTCGAATTGTTTCTTTGTCACCACTGGTTAGACACACGCAGACTTGAATGATTGTGAGGGAGGCAGAATTCATCTGACTGTGATTTGAAACCCCTTTTTAGTTTAGAATAATTCACAGGTGTTTTGATAAAATTTATGTGCTTCCTGGCACCCTTGAATAACTTCTCCATCTTCTTTTCTAGCTCTTTATGAGAAAGCAGAAATAAAGGCACCTGAGGACAAGAAGAAGCACCTCCTCATTGGTGTGTCCTCTGATCGAGGTCTGTGTGGCGCTATCCATACATCCGTTGCTAAAACCTTGAAGAATGAGATTGCCAACCTCTCAAACGCAGGGAAAGAAGTTATGGTGGTCGGAGTAGGTGACAAGATCAGAGGCCTACTTCAAAGGTGAAAAAGAGAAGGGTTTGGTTTGGTGGTTTTGCTTGTTTTCTGTGGTAGAAATTTCAAGACTGCTTTGAAAGCTGTGTGGTGTTCACAGACAGTTGCATTTAATGAAACTGCCCTCTACAGTTACCTGAAAGGAAGTTGTAGGGAGATGGGGGTCGGTCTCTTCTCCCATGTTGTGAATGACAGGACGAGAGGGAATGGCCTCAAGTTACACCAGGGGAAATTTAGGTTAGGTATCAGGAAAAATTTCTTTACAGAGAGGGTTGTGAAGTATTGGAACAGACTGCCCAGGGAGGTGGTGGAGTCCCCATCCCTGGAGGTGTTTAAAAACCATGTGGATTTGGTGTTGAGGAACATGGTTTAGGGACCCTGACAGTGCAGGGTGAATGGTTGGACTCGATGATCTTGAGGGTCTCTTCCAACCAGATTCTACGATTCAAGTTCCTTTTTAAAAAACAAAAAAGCAAACCTGCAAATACCTGAAGATGGCTTTTGATCATCTGGACATTTGTAAAACTGCTGCACAGCATTATTACATTTTCGGGATAAAAGTCTGAAAGCTAGCAACAGTAGCACGACTATAAGAGTGTGTTTATCATGAAGCTATCACAGTAACTGAAAAAAGACAAAGCTTATCTCGGACTCCAATTCAATAAAACGCTCAGTTCTGAACACAGAGTATCCACTTGTTCTAACAGAGGTTTCATGTCACTGCAGGACACATGGCAATTACTTCCTGCTGACATTCAAAGAAGTGGGACGGAGACCTCCAAGTTTTGGAGATGCTTCAATCATTGCCTCGGAGTTGTTAAATTCTGGCTATGAATTTGATGAAGGGTCTGTCATCTACAATCGATTCAGGTAAGATTAAACTGAAAAACTGGAAAACTAATGGGTAAAAGGCTTCAAAGAGCATATTGGCTCGATGAAGTAATAGGAAAACTGTAAATTATCATGTTTTGTCATAGGATCTTTGTTTCTTGAGGAGCAAGTGCGTTTTGGTGTGTGTGAGGAGCTGTTGGGTTGGTTTTTTTAATAGCTGTGGTTGGAATGATCTTTTTACCTGTATAGTGGGTGCTGTTATATTTACAGTCAGCACATCATTACCTCGACATGATATCTGAGATATCTTCATCAGGATTATCGTAGAACTTTGTGGGGTTGGAAGGCCAGAAGTTGTCTATTCTGGTTTGATTTTTAGCACTCAATTGAGGGTTAGTTGGACTGAAGAGCCTATTATGCTGCTTTTATACAGGTCTGTCATCTCCTACAAAACCGACGAAAAACCCATCTTCTCCCTTGAAACAGTTGCTGGTTCTGGTAAGTAGTGAACTAGAACCACCAGTTTCATGAAGTGATAAATCACAGAAAAAGTACTCTATGATATTAAAACATCTTATTATGGTGCTTGTATCATAAATTTAACAGATTGTTTTATCTTGGCAGTCCAAGGCTGACCTTTCGAGATGCTGTGGGGCAAGGAGGTTAAAAAGAACGGTTGTGCTAATTTTGATTTGAGATTCTCTCTCAAGCAGGAATTACACGTGTGCAAAACTGTCAGTTCCAGTGTTTTGGGCACTCAGTAATTTTGCATTACTCATTAAAAATACC
Source organism: Tauraco erythrolophus (assembly GCF_009769465.1). NCBI lineage: Eukaryota > Metazoa > Chordata > Aves > Musophagiformes > Musophagidae > Tauraco > Tauraco erythrolophus. The sequence goes on from NC_141468.1 coordinate 4,988,639, forward strand.
CCAGGATGTTTCTGCAGCATTGTGTGGGAGGATTAAACATAATACACCAGTTCTGTCTTTAGCCTTGGTCAGGATCCGACTTTCCCGGCATTAAATTAGCATTAAAATCCCAACACAAGAAGGACAGGGAGCTGCTGGAACGGGTCCAGAGGAGGGCCATGAAGATGATCCGAGGGCTGGAGCACCTCTGCTGTGAAGACAGGCTGAGAGAGTTGGGGCTGTTCAGCCTGGAGAAGAGGAGGCTCCGGGGTGATCTTACTGCAGCCTTCCAGTACTTAAAGGGGGCCTACAGGAAAGCTGGAGAGGGACTTTTTACAAGGGCGTGTAGTGACAGGATAAGGGACTATGGATTTAAACTGAAAGAGGGCAGATTTTGATTAGATATAAGGAAGAAATTTTTCACTCAGAGGGTGGTGAGGCACTGGAACAGGTTGCCCAGAGAAGTTGTGGAAGCCCCATCCCTGGAAGTGTTCAAGGCCAGGTTGGATGAGGCTTTGAGCAACCTGGTGTAGTGGAGGGTGTCCCTGCCCATGGCAGGGGGGGTTGGAACTAGATGATAGTTGACCAACTGAAAATGAAGAGGTTAGCCTACAGAGGGTGGAAGCGGAGACAGATAGCCTGGGAGGAATACAGAGAAGCTGTAAGAGTGACCAGGGATCAAGTGAGGAAGGCTAAAGCCCTGAAGGAATTGAATTTGGCAAGGGATATAAAAAGCAACAAGAAATGCTTCTATAGGTATGTAGGGGACAAAAGGAAGTCCAAAGAGAATGTAGGCCCCCTCCGGAAGGATACTGGTGCTCTGGTTACCCGGGACATAGAGAAGGCTGAGGTACTCAATGAATTTTTTGCCTCAGTCTTCAATGGTAAAGCCTCTTGTCTTACCACCCAAGCTGTGGAAAGAACTAGCAGGGACTGTGAGGATGAACCACCGCCCACTGTACTTGAAGACCAGGTTCGAGAACGTCTGAGGAACTTGAAGGTGCACAAGTCCATGGGACCTGATGAGATCCATCCGCGGGTCCTGAAGGAACTGGCGGATGAAGTTGCCAAGCCACTGGCTATTGTATTCGAGAAGTCGTGGCGGTCTGGCGAGGTCCCCGATGACTGGAAGAGAGGGAACATAACCCCCATTTTTAAAAAGGGGAACAAGGAGGACCCGGGCAACTACAGACCGGTCAGCCTCACCTCTGTGCCTGGCAAGGTCATGGAGCAGATTCTCCTGGGAACCATGCTAAGGCACATGGAGAGCAAGGAGGTGGTGGGTGACAGCCAACATGGCTTCACCAAAGGCAGATCGTGCCTGACCAACTTGGTGGCCTGTTACGATGGGGTGACAGCATCGGTGGACAAGGGTCGACCAATGGATGTCATCTACCTGGACTTGTGCAAAGCTTTTGACACTGTCCCGCACGACATTCTTCTCTCTAAATTAGAGAGTCATGGGTTTGATGGATGGACCACTCGGTGGATAAGGAATTGGCTCAATGGCCGCACTCAGAGAGTAGTGGTCAACGGCTCAATGTCCAAGTGGAGACAGGTCACAAGTGGCGTCCCTCAGGGGTCCGTGTTGGGCCCGGCCCTCTTCAACATCTTTGTCGGTGACGTGGACAGTGGCATGGAGTGCACCCTCAGCAAGTTCGCCGATGACACCAAGCTGTGTGGTGCCGTCGACACGCTGGAAGGGAGGGATGCCATCCAGAGGGACCTTGACAGGCTGGAGAGGTGGGCCCGTACCAACCTCATGAAGTTTAACCAGGCCAAATGCAAGGTCCTACATCTGGGTCGTGGCAATCCCAGGCATAAATACAGACTGGGTGGTGATTGGATCGAGAGCAGCCCTGAGGAGAAGGACTTGGGAGTACTGGTGGACGAGAAGCTCAATATGAGCCGGCAATGTGCTCTTGCGGCCCAGAAGGCCAACCGCGTCCTGGGCTGCATCAAGAGGAGCGTGGCCAGCAGGTCGAGGGAGGTGATTCTCCCCCTCTACTCTGCCCTCGTGAGACCTCACTTGGAGTACTGCATCCAGTTCTGGAGTCCCCAACATAAGAAGGACATGGACCAGTTGGAGAGGGTCCAGAGGAGGGCCACGAAGATGATAAGAGGGCTGGAGCACCTTTCCTATGAGGACAGGCTGAAAGAGTTGGGGCTGTTCAGCCTGGAGAAGAGGAGGCTCCGGGGTGACCTTATAGTGGTCTTCCAGTACCTCAAGGGGGCCTACAGGAAAGATGGGGAGAGGCTGTTCAGGAGGGCCAGTTATGATAGGACAAGGGGTAATGGTTTTAAAATAGAGGGAGGTAGGTTCAGGTTGGATATTAGGAAAAAATTTTTTACTATGAGAGTGGTAGAACACTGGAACAGGTTGCCCAGAGAGGTGGTGGATGCTCCATCCCTGGAGACGTTCAAGGCCAGGTTGGACAAGGCCCTGAGCAACCTGATCTAGTTGGAGATATCCCTGTTTTTTGCAGGGGGGTTGGACTAGATGACCTTTGAAGGTCCCTTCCAGCCCTAACCATTCTATGATTCTATGATTCTATGATCTTTGAGGTTCCTTCCAACCCAAACCATTCTGTGATTCTATGATAAATCGAATTAAAACATATAAAATACTGAATCTGCCTGCTATTTAAAATTCTATTACGAAAGTACACGTTGTGTGTAGAGAAAATACCTCTGCATTGCCTTAAGCAGAGAAGCGGGCTGGTGTAGTAGTCTTTCACGTGGCATTACATGGTTTTGCCAGAAGTGATGTATCTTGGATGTCTCTGAGTCCACCCTTCTGTATTTTACAGAAAGCCTGAGTATCTATGATGATATTGATGCTGACGTGCTTAGAAACTACCAGGAGTTTACACTAGCAAATATTCTGTACTACTCCCTGAAGGAATCTACCACCAGTGAGCAGAGCGCTAGGATGACCGCTATGGACAACGCTAGCAAGAATGCTTGTAAGTCTACTCCGTGAGTTTCCCGGGAATTCAGCAGTTGGCATGAAAGTACTGACCTCCCTTTGTGTACTTCTTTGCTTCCAAAATTATAAGAAATGAGCTGGTTTCTCACTTAATTAAATTTTGAGTCTTTTTTTTTTTTTTTTTTTTTTGAGCCCGTCCCACTGGGATTTTTTTCTGAACACATGAGCCTTATTTAGTCCGCGGAAAGAGGGATTGCTGTCAAGTGTATGAGAAACAAGACTAGATAACTGGAAGTGAAATAACGGATTCCTTAATGAGAATATGAAATACTAAACTAATCTTGTAACGGCCAAATATTCTTCTCACTCTTCTCATGTGGCTGGTCTGAGGATTCCCAAAATTGTTACAAACCTGTACCTACTTGTGAGCCTGATGTAATTAGTGCTGCATCAGTTTAAAGGAGGGGAAACTGAAACAATGGTTAAATACTTTATCACTTCTCATGCAGCAGGGTGAAAATATACCAGTATCCCTGGGAAGGTGTCCAGGCTGAGTACAGCCCAGAGAGTATGCCCGTGATATTAGTGGGAGAGAGCTAGTAGAGGAAGAGGTGATACTTTCTGTGTTTAAAAAATAAATAAAGCCTGGCTCCCTTTGCCAGAACACCAGTAACTTGAAGGAAATACCAGTGTAGTTAATTGACAGGTCTGATTTAAAAGCACATAACACGTGCTTGTGTTGCAATAAGCTGTGTCGTACGATGGTGTTCTCTAGTCTGTCAGCTGTTCTTCAGGTGTTTAACTCTGATGCCTCAAGCCAAATTATCGAGTTTCTGAAATGTCTGCTAGTAGTGTTACCTCCAGGGGCAAAAAAAATGGAAAGTGCACTAAGCCTCTTGATTGTCTGCATGGATTTACAAGACTGTTTGATGTTCTGTTCACGCAGCTTCTCTTTATCTGTGTTTGAATACTTATTGCGTGTTTAAATTCCAGTTGGTCTTTTTTTCCAGCTGAGATGATTGACAAACTGACCTTGACGTTCAACCGTACCCGTCAGGCCGTCATTACCAAGGAGCTCATTGAGATCATCTCTGGTGCTGCTGCTCTGTGAGTACCTGCGTCAACGTGATGCAGCAGTTGTTGCACAGTCGTGCAATGCTTGTACGTCCTGCTTCCGTCGGGGTAATGGGGAAGTTTGGGGCACGTGGGTCCTGAGGCTGAAGGGAAGACAATCCGTGGGGTGACTCTCGAGTTTTCAGCTTGTATGGTTCTACTAACAAGTGTGAAGTTTGACAGTCTTTTTCGGCCAGATGAAGTTAAAAAGCTGGTAACCCAGATCTTTAGCTTCAACACACATCCGTGCCTGATCAGGCAGTGGTTTTCCTCCTTTTTGCCTTTAGTGGATTCCCCTCCCTCTTGCCTGGGCTGCTCTTGCTCTGCTCACACAGCCCAGTAGTGTTGGTGGGGAGGAGCAGCCTGGGTGACTGAAGTGCTTTTGGACAAACCGGCTGGTGGTGGTGTTTAGAAGCTGAGAGTTTGGGGTGGGGTTAGGAGGAGGAGGGAATTTCTGGAGCCTGTTGATACTGAATGTGTATTTTACTTCAAGTTCAGTGTTTTGCTTATTTCCCTGAGAAAGAAGTTTTGGGAAGGTGTGTACTGCAGGCTACAAATGTGTGGACTCAGACCACTATTTGTAACTGCACGTAGCTAATGCGTATTATTTCTAACAGCTAAACATTTGTGCTACACTCAGATGCAAATCCATGTGTTACTATCCTCTGTGTTTACAAAATGCCTGGAATACAGTTACATGGTGTATTGTGCTCCTCACAATACATTTGCGTTACGAAGACGTGCGTAGTTTTGCCTGAATTTGCATGAGTTGCTTCCTAACCTGCTTGTTCTGTTTTTTCTCATAATACCATAACCAGGGATTAATCGGGAAAAGCGGTTCAGCCAAATCCAAGAGGTAAAGTTATGAAATAGAAACTAGATTGCCTTTTAAAATGAATTTACACAGGGAATCTCAAAGCCAGAATTCAGCAGTGTTGGTCAGCTGGGAAACTGCCTGTTGCTAGTTTGATCTGTCTGAACAAAAAGTTGTTAATAATTTTAAGCAAAATAGGTTGATGATAGCACACACCCACGTTTGACATCATTTTCTGTGGGTTTTTTCGTGGGTTACTTGATTCATTTGCAATTACTGTTTTAATTTTTCTATTGTGCCTTGATGACTGAAAAATGTCTGTATGCCAGACATCGTACCTGAAGAGGTTTCTGTAGTGAAATAACCATGTTCAAAATGTAAAGCTTCAAGGGAAAATAGACTTGATAAAGCGTTTGTGGGGCGGGTAAGGAATATTAGTGAGTTGAAGTGTTCAAATTGGAGGAGAAAAAAGTTTGAAATTAAAAAAAAAATATAATTAAAAGGGTTTTAATTTGCTTCAATTTCCCTTACAGGTGAAGAAGAGCTCTTCTGAGCATATGGTGTAACCTGTGTGAAGGAGACTGCTCTGTTATTTCGTGGAGAAGTGGTAAAGCTCCAGAAATCTGTAAATTCTCACAATAAACCACGTACATGAAACAAGTGCTCTTGGTTGTCCGTGGAGCAAACGCTCTCGGTGTCTAAATCTCTGGGTTTGACTCGGGTGTGCTTTGAAACAAGCTCTTTGAAAGCTGCGCTCTACATTTTGTAGTGTATCTGCCAGGCAAGATGTAGAAGTGGGTGTTTCTTCTGACGAGTGGAAGACATCGCCTGTCTTCGCCCTGTGTCCAAAAGCCTTGGATTATTCCGTACATTGTGATGTGTGCTGAAGGAGACCGTGGAATAGCCTCTGCATCACACAGTTGGAACGCTGATTTGAATCTCATTTGAATCATAGAATGATTAGGGTTGGAAGGGACCTCAAAGATCATCTAGTTCCAACCCCCCTGCCATGGGCAGGGAAACCCTCCGCTGCACCAGGTTGCCCAAAGCCTCATCCAACCTGGCCTTGAACACTTCCAGGGATGGGGCAGCCACAGCTTCTCTGGGCAACCTGTTCCAGTGCCTCACCACCCTCTGAGTGAAAAATTTCTTCCTTATATCTAATCTAAATCTCCCCTCTTTCAGTTTAAATCCATTGCCCCTTGTCCTGTCACTACACGCCCTTGTAAAAAAGTCACCTCCCTCAACCTGTTGCCCACGCTGCTCTGGATGCAGCCCAGGAAATGGCCTTGAGCTTCGGAGCCATCTGTGAGTGTGACCCAGGGCCAGGCGTGAGCAGCCACCTGTGTCCTCAGGCTGCTGTTGGGTTGGACCTGTCTGCTGGTCTACAAACGGTGGGATGAGTGCTGAGCCTGTGACAGCGTGCTTCTGTAGAGGTGGCTTGGCTTAGCGAGGTGCTGTGGTGTTGACACCCTGCAGCTTTCGGTGTGCTGCCTTGGCACATCAAGACGTACGCATGGATAAGAAGGGAAGCAGGATCATGACCTGAAGTGGGATTCGGGGAAACGAGAGAGTCTGGCTTGGGGCAGGTTTGTTACATGTTTAGAAAACACTTCCAATGACTTCTTTTAAGGAAGTAGGGTTTTCGTGCTGTTGCTCTTCACACCACTGGAGCAGCAGACTGGTTGGAGTGGGTGAGCTCAGGGAGTACTGAAATGTGGGAACAAAAACCAGCCACCAGATGTTGTGATGGTGTAGAAATCCCTGATCTGTGCAATTCTTAGTTCACAACCCTGAGCCTGTACGTCTTTTAAGCATAATTTTATTTTTATTTAGAACCCTTTTAAATCATGTTTTGTTTCCTTTTCTACCAAAGTGTGGGAAACTCTGCTCTGAACATGCAAGCCTAAAATGGCAGTAGGTTGTAATTTACTGTTAAAAGTTGAGAGCTAGCCCTGTTGTTTCAACAACTTCCATGTTTTTTGAGGTAATCCTGATGATTTATGTTACCCTTTTCCTCTGTAAATTTATCCTTCCTCTCTGTTCTCTTCCATGTGAAATTCTATCCCCATTAAGGAGTAATTTCAGGCTCCTGCTGGTTTTCTAATGCGGCTCCCACCACATTCCTGACCGGATGGTGCCTGAACCAAGGTCCGTAGCCCAGGGCCAAGGCTTTCCCACAGTGCCTGAGTTTTTGTGGCCACCTGGCCTGCAGCCACCACCTTGCAGGGCAGGGTGTGCAGTCCGTGGGCTCGGTGCGACAGGCAGCCGTCTGCTGCTGTCACCCCAGATGAGAGGGATGATGTGTGGAACGCTGGGCACGGAAACGCTGGTCTGAAATGGTTGGCAAAGTGGAAACTGCTGCGTGGGCCCTGGGCAGGGCCTGCCTGGTGCAGCGGCCATGTGCCAAGTCAGCTGGGTCCATCAGGCAATGTGAAGAAGGAAAACACCCCTCCTGCTGTCCCCAACCATCTGACTGTTCCTCGCCACCCAAAGGAATAGTCCTTTAGTTCCTCTCAAGCAAGGAAACCTTTTCTGTACCCTCCATCCTTCCCTTCTCCCTTTCAAGACACAAAGGAGCACCTCGCAGCACAGCCTGGGTCGGGTCAACGTAGCTAAGGAGCAGCATGTCCACAGAGGAAAGTTCTTTCCAAGTCCTTGAATCCTATGTTAATTCCCTGAAGAATACTTCTGAAGTTTCAAAACAGGAGCCTGTGTGTTTGCAGCTTGCCAGAGCACTCAAAAAAAAAAAACCCAAACCAACCCAAAAACATTTCTAAGGTGGGAAATGTGATGCCAGTTCAAAACTGCCCAAAGCTCCTCAACGAACTGACTTGAGACGTGACCATACCACGAGACTGTTTATTGACTAATCGACACACTACGAATCATCTAATAAAGAGCTAATTTGTGAGCTAATTAACTTCTAATAATAGGCAGCTCTTATTTACAATTTTGTCCTTCATGCTCCGATTAGTTACACACAATTACTGCGTTACAGTTTAGCACTTGTTCCTACTCCAATAACAGTTCTGTTACTCCTTGTTTGACCTCCCACACCACTCGGGAGCTGTTATTTTTGTTTCTGATCCTCCTTTTTGCCACCATAGTTTCATTCTTTCCCTGCTCAGTTTTTTCCCCAAGTAAACAACTCGCCCATAAACACTTTTTTCTCATTGTTCCCACTTTTTTCTCAGTGTTTCTACTACCTACGCAATCCTGGCCTTACAGGTAATTATTTCCAGAGCTGCCTACATACAGGTGACCTTGCAAAGTTCTTCTTCCCCAAAATATCCCCCAAACTTTCCTTCAATTTGGCTCATACTGGCTCTTAAAAATTGTCATTCCAAGCTATGCAAAAAATTACAGCTCCAGAAGAGATTCACAAAAGTCATCTTCTCTTCCTCGGCTCTGATGTTGGATGAATTACTGAAATTAGAAAGGGGAGAAATGTAACAGATCAGCCTTTTTTGTTTTTTTCTGCAAAGAAGAAATATCCCCTACAAGTCTTCTGGCGTTAAAGGCAATTTTGTCTTAAAGTGTCTTCAGTCAGGCTCTTTCCTGTGTCCTTAAGTCTCTTCACTGTCAAAGGATTTCTGTGTTACGCTAAAATTTCTTCTCCGTTTCTCAGATTCCCATTCCTCAAAGCACAGGCCTAACCCTGCAAATTCCCAGTGAGTGCGGGAGGTCGCTCCAGAACAAACCCAACGCGGTGTCGATGGCGTGTGTGTGTCGTGGGTTAGGCTGAATCTCACGCACAGCCAGTCACTCACCCTCCCCCACCCCCAGGAATGAGGGAGAGAATCAAAGGATAAATGGGAAACCCGTGGGTTGAGATAAGAACAATTTAACACAGATGATTTAATACACAGTGTAGATGCTCACCACCCCCTCGTATGCGAAGCCCGTCTCGTCCCAAAGCTGCAATCCCGGACGAACGCGAGGCCCCGAAATAGAGAGGGGCAGAGAGAGCAAGAGAGTACTCTGAGAGTGGGAGTACTGGGAGAGAGAGAAAAAAAAACAATAGAGCAAAAGCAGCGAAAGAGCCAAAGTGCAAAAGCCCTTCTTCCCGGCTGACCCTCACTTTTATACTGGGCATGACGCTGCGTGATATGGAATACTAATTGGCCAGTTTGGCCCTCAATCTTAAGTTCCACCACAAATCACAAGGGGAATTGTGTCCCCCTTGTCCCAACTATGCTCCCCCCTTATCCTGCCGTGCTTCTGCACTCCGGCACACTGAAAAGTCCTTGGAGTCTCAAACATCAGCTTGCTATCAGCATTCTTCTCAGAGCGAGCCTCTGAGTAAAACCAAAACACGGAGCTTTTCTAGCTGTTAAAAAGAAGAGCTAACTGTCCCAGCTAAAACTAGGACAGAGTGACACACAGGGCAGCAGCACGCAGCATGAGGCCATACAGCTGCGGAGCGATGCGGTGGGACCTGAATCCGCCATTTCCGAATCAAAAAGTGACCAACTGGCAGGATTAGCACAAGGAGTAATTAAAGGGCTTCGCTCAAAAGGGAAAATCTAACGGCAAGGTCTTGGCAGCGAACGTTTGATATCCATGCGTACGAGGCGCCGAAGGATGTTGTCAGGGAGGGGAAACCCGGTGACAGCCATGGCTGCAGAGAGGGCTGACACCTGACTCCTCCACCCAGCTGAAAAGAATAAAAAATATCTCAAAATAATCAAACAGGGCTGCGGATAAACTGCTTTGACGACAAATTTTCAGCTTTCTGGCAACACGCGGCATTGCTGCCCCTGGGTTCTGCTCCGGCGCCTCAGCGCAGCCCCGGCTCTGGGCCTGAGGTGAGGGAGCCGCGGTGGCCCCTCGCTGCTGAGGGAGCCCAGCCCCGGGCCCGCCGGCCCCCAGCGCTCCGAAAGGCCGCCCGACATCAGCATTTCCTCACAAAAAAAACCCATTTCGGGGTTTCTTGGGGCAGCAGCGCCGCTCCGCAGCCATCAAACCCCTCCGCCCGCCCCGCCCTGCCGACGGCCGAGCGCTTCGATGCGACGCGCCCCGCTCGATGCGCTCGGCGCTGGAGCGGCGCGGCCTGGCGCGCGAGGCGGGGAGGCGCGGCGCCAAGATGGCGGCGGCGGCGGGCCGTGCGTGAGCCTCCCTCGGCCCTCCCGGCCCAGGGCGGGCGGCGGGCCCGGGCGGCGCCGCGCCGAGCCGGCATGTGCGAGACCTATTCACGGTGGCTGCTGCGGGTGTCGGTGGCTCAGATTTGCCAGGCGCTGGGTTGGGACTCGGTGCAAGTCTCGGCCTGCGACCTCCTCACCGACGTGCTGCAGCGGTACCTGCAGGGGCTGGGCCGGGGCTGCCACCGCTACTGCGAGCTCTGTGAGTGCGGGCCGGGGGGCAGCGCTGTGGGGAGAGCGGCTTTGGGAAGGGACGTGGTCGTTGCAGGCTGGGCATGGTCCTGGGCAGGGGGCTGTGGGTGGCCCTGCTCGAGCAGGGGGCTGGAGCGAGCCACCTCCGTGAGTCCCTCCCTGCTGGGCTCGGCCGTTCCGTGAAGAGAGACCGCGGGGCAGTGCTGTGCGCCGTGGGGAGGGAGGGCTGGGGGGTAACATGGGCACGGGGAGGGCAGCTGTGGGGCGTCAGGCTGTAGGGTGCTGTGCAGGGAGGAGGGATCTGGAGACTCGGGCTGCGGGGCGGTGAAGGAAGGCACGGGCAGACAGGCTTTGGGCTGCACAGGCGGCTGTGGGGCGGCAAGTGCGAGGTGCAGGCATGGCAGAGACCAGGCTGTGGGGCAGTGTGGTGGCGTGGGGAGGCTGCCTGTGGGGCAGTTCTGCGGGGGGAGACCCTGGGAAGCGATTTGTGGCAGGGAGGTGTGGGGCAGTGCCGGGAGCCTAGGGGGAGGTCGGGCTGTGGAGGAGTGTGGCGAGATTGGCTGCGTGACAGTGGCCCACGGTGTGGGCATGGGGCAGATGAGGTTGTGGGCCAGTGGTGGGGTCTGTGGGCTACTGCATCTGGGGGAAGATGAAGGGGAGGTGGGCTGCGGAGCAGTGCAAGGGACAGAGAGAATGAGGAGGGAAGCTGTGGGGCAGTGCTGGTGCATGTGGTGACAGGCTGTGGGTCTGGGGTGTGGACAAGGGTGAGGAGTTGGGACTGTGGGGCTGTGGACTGGGCAGAAACGGAACACTGAAACAGTGGGTCTGGGATGCGGGGAGGTGGAGCTGCTGTCCCGCTTTCTCTGACTGTCGTGTAGCAGAGTATGTGTGTACAGGAGAGGGAGGTGAGACTGTTGACGCTACTGCCGGGGCTGTAGTGCACTGGGTCTGGAGGAGATGTACTGGAAGAGGAAAAGGAGTAGCTAGGCTCTTTGCTGGGTAGGGTGTATGCATGGGAGGATGTGATGCTACTGCTGTGTTGTCCTTGCTCACCTCTTAGTCAGGGTCTGTGCCTTGGTGGGAATGCTGAGGAGGCTGTGGAAGCCCGCTGCAGATGGATTGTGTGTGTCAGGTCCAGGATGCGGGCACAAGGGGAAGTGCTGAAGCTGTAGGACTCAAGGTGTGGGCTGGCTGCATGGGGTGGGGAGGTGGGAGGTGTTAACCCCATGGCTGGGCCTCTAGCGCGTGTGTCTGGGGTGTGTGTAAGGAGGGAAGAGACGGAGCTGCAGTGCACAGGGTCTGAGAGGTGTGTCTGGGGGGAGTGGAGTCATCTGCGTGGGGAGACACTATTGCTGGGGCTGGGTATGTGTGTGTGAAGGGGCAGCAGTTTGTGGGGCTGGAGGTGCGTGTGTGCAACAGGAGGTGTGGGGCTTTAGTGCTGGGGGGGACACACGTGTACTGTGCTGTGTGGGGTCAGGAGTGTATGTGTGTTGGGGTGACATGAGACTGTGGTGCCTGGTGCCAGGGATGCCCGTGTACCAGGGCAGCACGGAGCTGTATACATGGGGATGGGGATGTGTGCGTACAGGGGGAACGATGGTACTGGTGGGCTGAGAGCATGTGTACAGGGGATGTGGGGCTGCAGTGTGTGAAGGCAGGGATGCACCGGAGTGTTTTTTGGAGTGAGATAGAGCTCCAGGATGTGGGAGGGTGATGGGGCTGCATGTGGGAGGTGTGGAGTATGTGTATGGAGAGCAGGAGGGATGGGGCTGGGGATAAGTTTAGTGCGTGAGGTGTGAGTGTCCTCATGTGGATGCAGTGGAAGAGTTTTGGCTGGATATAGAATCATAGAATGGTTAGAGTTGGAAGGGACCTCAAAGATCACCTAGTTCCAACCCCCCTGCCATGGGCAGGGAAACCCTCCACTACACCAGGTTGCCCAAAGCCTCATCCAACCTGGCCTTGAACACCTCCAGGGATGGGGCATCCACAACTTCTCTTGGCAACCTGTTCCAGTGCCTCACCACCCTCTGAGTGAAAAATTTCTTCCTTAGATCTAATCTAAATCTGCCCTCTTTCAGTTTAAAGCCATTGCCCCTTGTCCTATCACTCCACGCCCTTGTCAAAAGTCCCTCTCCAGCTTTCCTCTAGGCTCCCTTTAAGTACTGGAAGGCTGCTATGAGATCACCCCAGAGCCTTCTCTTCTCTAAGCTGAACAGCCCCAACTCTCTCAGCCTGTCTCCATAGACAGCCCCAACTCTCTCAGCCTGTCTCCATAGCAGAGGTGCTCCAGCCCTTGGATCATCTTCGTGGCTCTCCTCTGATCCCGTTCCAGCAGCTCCATGACCTTCTTGTGTTGGGGACTCCAGAGCTGAATGCAGTATTCTAGGTGGGGTCTCATGAGAGCAGAGCAGAGGGTCAGAATCCCCTCCCTCGACCTGCTGGCTGCGCTGCTTTGGATGCAGCCCAGGACACGGTTGGCTTTCTGGGCTGCCAGCGCACATTGCCGGCTTATGTTGAGCTTCTCATCCACCAGCACTCCCAAGTCCTTTTCCTCAGGGCTGCTCTTAATCCATTCTCCACCCAGCCTGTACTTGTGCTTGGGATTGCCCCGACCCATGTAATCTTGGGCACTGTAGTTAGCCAACGCTGCCATGGAGGTGGCATGTGCAGGAGCTGGGAGTGATGGTGGAGGGCAGGATGCCCAGGGCCTCGCTGCGTTTGGGGTGAGGCTGTGCTGAGGTGGGAGCACGGAAAGGGTGAGTTCACACCAAGTGGGAGAAGAGAAAGAAGAAAGGTCTGGGACTCTGTGTGAGGTCTGCTGGCTAGGTCACATAGGAGTACAGGGCGTTTGTGTGTGGATGGGATGGGGAAGGGGCAACAAGTATCACTGCTGGGTCTGGGAGTGTGACAGAGGACGAAGTTGTGTGTCCCTTGGGGTTGTCTGTGTCCTTGGAGAGACTGTGGTGGAGGTACTGAATGGGGCAGATGACCTTCATGCTGGTAACTGCAACATATGGGGCTGTGGGAGGGCAGGATGCCCAGTTGCTTGCTGCGTCAGTAATGCTGACTGGGGGGATGAGAGGATGCTAGGGGTCTGCTGGGTGTAGGAATGTCAAGAAGGGGGTGCCAATGTCCTGTTGGGTCAGGGAGGGTGTGGGGAGGTGGTGGTGTGTGTGGAGAGGGAGGCTGTCGGGGCTGCTGAAGGGCCTGAGCACAGGGAGCATTGCAGGGGATGTGGATCAAGGCTCAGGCTGTCAGTGTGGTGGGAGAGTCGTGAGTGTGTGCGCGTGGAGCCCTTTGGTGCCCTGCATGTGGGGCAGGGAGGGTGTAACGGGGCAGGGAGGACAGCAGAGATGGGGCTGCCACTGCTGTTGCTGGATCTGTAAGTGTTTGGGGAGGGATGAAGCAGGGGTGCACAGTGTGGGGAGCTGGGGGAGAGCGAGAGTGCCCTGGAGGGATGGGTCTAGGCTGTGTATGCGTGGACAAACACGGCTGATTGTGCCTCCTGCGCCAAGAGGGACTCGTTCCCTGTTACCGTTTCCTTCAGCGTGCTGGGGAGCTGTGGGATTGTGGGCTGCCACTGCTGCTCCACGTGTCCATGTGTACTTGTGAAGTCCTGGAGAGCCCTTTTGAGCGGAGGTCAGAGCTGCTGTGGTTGGGTCTGACCGCAGGGAAGGTGTTGAGAAGAAGCAGGGGCTGGAGCTGGGATGGATAATGTGATTGCTCGCCTGAAGCGCTGAGTGAGGAGAAAGTGACTCACTGGTGGTGGATTTCGGGCTACCGTAGTCACCACCAGTTCAGAGGACGTACTGGCAGGAGGTTATGTATGGAAGAGGGAACAGGGATGGCAGCCCTGAACTGCCTACATGTAGAAGTTTGACAACTTGTGTCTGAGTTGTGGAAGCTGTGCTAACGAGGGCACCACAGCCGCGGATGAGAGCAGTGTCAGAGGCACATTGCTGTCAACTGGTGGTGGATGCAGCCTTCAGATCAGAGGAATTTCGAGGGCTGGAGATAATGTCTTCTTCTGTAAGAGTGAATTTGGAGAGTGTGTGGAGCAAAGACCTGCGGATTGGGAGGCACGCCATGATTAGCTTGGTGAGGAGAGGAGCAGCCGTGGCCTGAAGGTGCTGCTGCTTGTGCTCGTGCCTCTCCTCCGAAGCAGAAGTTACCACTGCTGTGGTGATCCCTGATCAAGGAAAGTGATGATCTGAGCATACCTGGGCCTGCCTTTGCTTCGGGATTTCAGGAATAACTGAGATCAAGTCCAGCACAGCTGAGCTTAGGAGGGACTTAGTGAGATTGCTGCAAACTCTTTGAGTTCTAGGTTGAACAGGTTTCCTTGTACAAGCTTTCTGCAAGTTTGAGAGCTCGTTGGATGTGAAGCCATGTGTGGTTAGTCTGGAAGTGGGACTGTGCAATATTAAACCAGCAGCACCAGTGCAGCTGCTGCTCCTGTGAAGTCTGTATCTCAATCCAAACAGAGATGATCTGTGAAGAGATTAAAGGGGACAACATGGAGAGTTTGGGAGAACTGGATTATGGGGTGAAAAAGGAGCTAACCTTGGCTGGGGATCAGAGATGTCCTTCGGTGTGGTTAGTACAAATTTTGGGGAGATCCTTTCGTAACTGCATCACTGGTTGAGCAAGAGAGGAGTTGTTGAGCAGCGTGTCCCCCCCTGAGCTCAGCTGAATGCCACCAGTACCGCAGTGATTGTAAAACTGGGAGGAAAGGATGCGGAGATGATGAAAATACAACTTCCCTTTGGTGCTTGAGAAGTTGTACTCAAGTTGAGAAGAAATACGGTGTCCTTCTCCTGCTTTGGGTGTGTTTCCTGAAGATGGGGAAAGGAAATTTTTTCCCCCCTCTTTGAATGGAGAAGGAAGTATCACAGTCGTCTTTTTTTTTTTTTCTTTTCTTTTGTGGAGGAGAAGGGGATTATGCTGTTTTCATGCCAGGTATTTCTTGTATTACCTCTCTTAAAATGATTCCTGTATTTATTTCTTTAAAAGTTTTGTAAAAAGACATCTTAACGCTCAACTGATGTCTCTCTGCTTTTTCAGAATTGTTTCCTTTTGCTCATAAATAAGTTACTGTACAAACCCAGCCCTGGCTGAACGAGCTGAATTTTGCCATGGTTTTGCATAAGTAGAATTAATTAAATTCCAATTGTAACATCTTTATTGTCAGTGTGTTATCTCAGAGTCAAGCCAGTGGGGTTTGAGTTAGCAGGGTTGTCAGCTGAAGGGACAAAATCTTTGTCTTGGAAAGGGAATGGATTTACTGGGACGTAATTGAGGCAGTGTGGTATTGCTCTGAGAAGCATGGCATTGCCGTTCACGTTGTTTTCTCAGTTGCAAAGGAAAATGGATAGCTTTCCCAGCTGTGTTAGATCTTTGTTCCAGCTGTTACATCCCATTAGGAGAGCTGCATTCAAGATTTTCCTTACTTTTCTGCTGTTGTTTCTTTGCATTTGCAGTAGCTGTCGTTGATGGGAGCTTCTGTGGCTGCAAAGAGAAGGCAAAAGGATTTGTGAAGCGGGCTTGGGATGTGTTTGATGCCGTGAAACGCTTCTGAGTACTGTGTTGGGAGAGAGAGTCAACTTAGAGGGGAGAAAATAAGGGTTTTTTCTGTTAAAGTACACCATATTATGCTGTTCAAATTTGTGGAAAGCTTGTAAGAGGAAGCCTATTCAATCCTGCTGTGTGCTTCAACATGTTTTTATCCTAAAATTCTATAAAATATTTGCAAGACAGTGTTGGAGTATGTAATGAAGGTATTGAACCACAAACCCAACTGACACGGTGTGGTTTGTGAGCGCCGAGTTCCATGTTTTTGGTTTTGTTTGTTTGAAGCAGAGGTGAAAGGGGACAAGTCCTCTGTTGTGTGCCACGTCGTTGTGCACTCACGTTTCCCATGGGTTGACAGAGGTGGTGGCACATCTTTGGGTTAACTGCCGTGGGTTTTCCAGTATAGAATCATAGAATAGCATGGTTTGGGTTGGAAGGGACCTCAAAGATCATCTAGTTCCAGCCCCCTGTATGTGTTGGTTTGTTTAGATTGGGGAAAGGTCCAGTGAAGACAATGCTAGCTATGGATTTAAGCTAATGCAGCTTGGCAGTGGGATAGTGGGTTATAGACACACAGAATATGTCGTGGTTTACCACTTAACTCAGCACATCCAGTAAGAGAGTTCAGTTTCCAGTATATTTACGTGGGTGGTGCCATTCATGAGAGGGATGAGGAGGCGAGTCAGGATTTCTGTTCCCAAAAGCCCAATTTTTCTATTGCATTGTTTTAAAAAACCAACCAGGTAGAAGCTACTTAACTTTAATCACTGGGGGCATTTGGGCACATTTGAGCAGGACAAATCTAGATCATCTGCTGCTAAAACTAGAAGTGTAATGAACTAGATAATTAACCTGGAGGTGTGTTGGATCTAGAAGTTGCTTTTTCAGTACCCTTTCCCTGAATTTTCAGTGTTGAGCATATGCTTGGACATGCTATGCTTTTTATTTTTTTAATTTTTTTTTTCTGTTGGAATTTGCTTACAGCACGGAAACATTTTAAAAATTTCTCTTTAGTTTCATATCGTATGACTACTTTTTTGAAGATTTTGAAGATGATAAGAGGGCTGGAGCACCTTTCCTATGAGGACAGGCTGAAAGAGTTGGGGCTGTTCAGCCTGGAGAAGAGGAGGCTCCGGGGTGACCTTATAGCGGTCTTCCAGTACCTCAAGGGGGCCTACAAGAAAGATGGGGAGAGGCTGTTCAGGAGGGCCTGTTGTGATAGGACAAGGGGTAATGGTTTTAAAATAGAGGGAGGTAGATTCAGATTGGATATTAGGAAAAAATTTTTTACCATGAGAGTGGTAGAACACTGGAACAGGTTGCCCAGAGAGGTGGTGGATGCTCCATCCCTGGAGACGTTCAAGGCCAGGTTGGACGAGGCCCTGAGCAACCTGATCTAGTTGGAGATATCCCTGTTTTTTGCAGGGGGGTTGGACTAGATGACCTTTGAAGGTCCCTTCCAGCCCTAACCATTCTATGATTCTATGATTAATTTTATGTAAACACAGACTCATAGAATGTCTCAAGTTGGAAGGGACCCATAATGACCATAGAGTCCAACTCCCTTCTCCTCACAGGACTACTTAAAACTAATTTTTTATGGATATATAAAAATATTAAATAATATCTGAAAAAAATGATATTAATAATGGAACTACATTTATAGTGCAAAGGCAAGTTCTGATCTGGTGAGCACAACGTTGTAGCTAGAAGGAAACGTGACAGATCTTGCAAAATGTTTTGCCAGGGTAGAGCTGGCTCCAAACTTACTCCAATGTCACTGCACAGTCTCCTGTAAAGGAAAATTTAACTTCATTATAGCAAATCTCTGCTTTGGAGAATGCAAACAGCAGACCAGTGTTTTCATTGGGAATTACCGCAGTGGAGAGAATTGACCTGGCATCACCAATTTTCTCTTTCTAGTCAAATGTCAAGTCAAATTTACCTCATATGCTTTTTTTTTTAATTTTGTTCTTTTTTTTTTAGTTACTTCACTCTTATCAGTGTGTAATAATAAACTCTATCAAAGTGTTACATTTTGATAGTCAGCTTAAATGACCTGATTCCCTGTACTGATCCTGAACAACTGTTGTAACAAATCTGTCCAGGGCCCATAACATTTGTTACAAGAAGTGTACCTCTTTATGTCCTGATAACCTTAAATGTTGATGTTTTTAAGCTAATTAACTTCTCGCTAGCTACCAATAAAGGACAACTTGGGTTTTTGCTTGACGTTTATGAGGTTAGTGGGAAAAGGAGCAGCCAGCATCAGTAGAATCATAGAATGGTTTGGGTTGGAAGGGACCTCAAAGATCATCTAGTTCCAACGCCCCTGCCATGCCTGCTGGTAACTACGTTAATTGGACCCTTTTTCCCCACTTAAGTGTGCTCAAGTAAGGCTTATATACTGATTTAATAATCTGCTGTGTGTGTGCTCCTGACTGTTCTTGTGTATGCTGGATGAAAGTGGTGTTTTGTCTGCTTGGAAGAGTTGTCTTGGAGTAACTGTTCAGTGTAGATACAGGGGTATTTAATGGGTGGCAGGGTTGTGTGATGTGCTGGAGCACAAAGAATCTGTGATATTCCACCTGGAATACTGCGTTCAACTCTGGAGTCCCCAGCACAAGAAGGACATGGAGCTGCTGGAGCGGGTCCAGAGGAGGCCATGAAGATGATCCAAGGACTGGAGCACCTCTGCTATGGAGACAGGCTGAGAGAGTTGGGGCTGTTCAGCCTGGAGGAGAGAAGGCTCCGGGGTGATCTTATTGCAGCCTTCCAGTACTTAATGGGGGCCTACAGGAAAGATGGGGAGGGACTTTTTTACAAGGGCATGTAGTGATAGGACAATGGGCAATGGATTTAAACTGAAAGAGGGGAGATTTAGCTTAGATATAAGCTAAGAAATTTTTCACTCAGAGGGTGGTGAGGCAGTGGAAGAGGTTGCCCAGAGAAGTTATGGATGCCCCATCCCTGGAAGTGTTCAAGGCCAGGTTGGATGAGGCTTTGGGCAACCTGGTGTAGTGGAGGGTTTCCCTGCCCATAGCAGGGGGGTTGGAACCAGGTGATCTTTGAGGTCCCTTCCAACCCAAACCATTCTATGATTCTATGATAAATTACTGTAATAAGTACATAAGTCTGTAATAAAAATACTGAGGAGCTATACCTAATAATTTGCTGATTAATATAAAATCTTTAAAAAATCTGTTTTGTAGCAGACATGAAGGTGAACACTGAGCTATTTTAACAGACCGTACACGTTGCATGGGTAGTGACTCGTTCATTTTGCTCAATGTATTTTTTACAGAGCTGCAGTGGCTCCCTTTAAAAAATCCAGCATGAAACTAAAAGCTTTTCTGTTCTGTACTTGTTTGCTTGTTAAGTTTTCACTGATTTATGTGAACTTTTGGAGTTGGTGATGGGAGTGAGTTTGACAAAAGTAAATCAGCGATTCCTGACACTGAATTTCAGGAAAGTGAGATAGTTTTTCCCTAACCCCCACCCGCCCCCTCACAGTTTCTTCAGATGACATGAGCATTGGTCAGCTTGTTTGCTGGAGGAATTCTTGTGACTTTGGCAAAATTAACTAGGCTTTGGTAGCTCCTAAAAATTCTTTTCCCCTCAACTGAGAGTGAGCTTTTCTTGCTAGAAGGGGAGTTAGTGCACAGCCGTGGTTCTCTTTTGGTTTGTTTTTCTTTGTGGTCAGCGGGGTTTATCTGCAGGTGACGCCGAGCAGCGGGATTGAGGGCTGGATAACTTTTCACTCAAATACTCGGCTCTGCGTGGATTGTGTTTGCCCGTCGTTAACGGTGCTGTACTTTTTGGGAGATCCATTTCTGCATGCAGATTCCTTCTCACCCAGCGTTTGTTCTCATTCATAGGGAAGCTGAGAGTAATGTAACTGCACGGCCATTCCCACAGGTTTCTGGTGAGCTGTTTTGGGATCAAATGGTCTTAATTTAACTCTGCTGTTTGCTGCAGCTGTATCAGTTTCGAAGCACAATTCCAGTTCAGGGAGATAGTATGACTTAAAAGCTTGTGAGAAAGATATTTTCTTAGTTCATTGTTTGCAGGGTAAGGAGGTGAGTTGTGACTTGCTGGATGAACTATTCCCACCTCCTTCCATCTCTTCCCAGTCCTGGACAACAGATATTATTTGAAGTGTCATGGTATCAGGAACAGCACGAGACTGGAAACCAAAAGCTCCAAAGCTGTTTGTGATCTGGCACTGACTTGCTGTGTGACATTGGATTGATTATTTCACTGGGAGGCTTCATCATCTGGATTTTTAAACTGAGGATAGCACAAATGTCTGAAGGACGTTGAGACAAGTTCAGTAAGCACAGATGAAACTCTTTTTTTGGCATTATTTACTTAAAGAAAAAAGCCTAAGACTAAATGAAAGACCAGGAGTGAGTGTTACATGTTTGTCAGCATTCTCCTTCATGTGTCAGGCTTCTGCTATTTTAGTGAATTTTTATTAAACCAGAGAGAGAAGAGGAATGCTAAACTGTTCAAATAAAAGTATGAAGGTGCAAACTTTTATTTGATGAATCATCTGAAATTACATTTAATGCATTTTTGTTCTGTGTATATTTCTAATTGATAAGTGTTTAGATTTCAACACAGATATGAATACAGACCTGGAACTTTTTTGGTACGCTTTTACCACTGAGGACACTTCTAGGAAAGAAGATGTTAACTGATTGGTCCTTCCGTTGCTGTGACAGTTGCAGGTTTAAAAAGTTTTTTAGCTTTTAATCAATCTAATGACTTAGCATTGTCACTTTTGAGGCAAATGTCAAAGGTATGAGGAAACTGAATCTTCTTCAGGTTATTTTGGGTCACCTTTTGAACCTACTTTCTAACACACAAAATTGTTTTTTGATGTGGTCATATAAATATTTCCGTGCTTCAGTTACTCTTAGTAGTTGCTTCTCTGCCATGTGCTCTTAAGAAGCACTTGCAGGAAGAAGTCCTTTTCAGCATTTATCACCTGCTAATCATGTCAGCACACTTTTTTGGAGGTTAAAAAGATCACGTGCAGATCTAGGAAAAGTCTTTTTCCCATCACGGTAATAACGAACTGGACTAAACTGTCACCCTGAATACACAACATTGCTGGTATCAAAAGGCACACACTGAGCAAGGGACTCGAAACACCTTCATGAGCCCCAGTAATGGGCTTGGTGGCACGGTGCATCTTGCAGTCCTGTGCCCCAGGTTATAGAATCACAGAATGGTTAGGTTTGGAAGGGACCTCAAAGATCATCTTGTTCTAACCCCCCTGCCTTGGACAGGGACACCCTCCACTACACCAGGTTGCTCAAAGCCTCATCCAACCTGACCTTGAACACTTCCAAGGATGGGGCATCTGCAACTTTTCTGGGCAACCTGTTCCAGTGCCTCACCACCCTCTGAGTGAAAAATTTCTTCCTTAGATCTAATCTAAATCTCCCCTCTTTCAGTTTGAAGCCATTGCGCCTTGTCCTATCACTACATGCCCTTGTAAAAAACCCCTCTCCAGCTTTCCTGTAGGCCCCCTTTAAGTACTGGAAGGCTGCAATAAGATCACCCCGGAGCCTTCTCTTCTTCAGGCTGAACAGCCCCAACTCTCTTAGCCTGTCTCCATAGCAGAGGTTCTCCAGCCCTCGGATCATCTTTGTGGCCTCCTCAGGACCTGCTCCAGCAGCTTCATGTCTTTCTTGTGTTGGGGTCGTTGGGGTTGTCCAGCTGAGAAACCTATGGCAGCATTGTCTGGAACAGGCTTCCCAGAGAGGTTGTGGAGTCTCCTTCTCTGGAGATGTTCAAAACCTGCCTGGATGTGTTCTTGTGTGATCTAATCTAGGTGGTCCTGCTCAGGCAGGGGGATTGGACTAGATGATCCTTTGAGGTCCTTTCCAATCCCTAACATTCTGTGATTCTGTGATTGTCCCTGCCTGTGCGCTTGGTTTTTCTTCCAAGGGAAGCTGGATGCGAGCACAGTATATGTCTGTCATTGTCAATATGTTTTCCAGGTCTAGGCAATGCCCACCTGGGAGTGAGTGCTGTGAGGCTCACCGTGGATTCCCCTGTCCTGCAAGCAGCACAGGGAGCATCCAGTGAATCAATATGCTCTACTTCTGGGCTTGTTGAAAAGTTTTCCCCACATTTTTCTTTTTAACTGGCTGTTCAAGTTGTACCTGTTAAGTCTTGACACCTTAGAAAATGGTTCAGTAAGTTCAAAGGTATCATTAGTCTGAAGGGCAACTAAAAGTGACAATGCAAAATTTCTTAGCTGTGTCAATAGTCTAAATTTAGGTTTTTAAGGATAAAACACTCTTCTGTCTGCCTAATAACTGTAAGCATCTCATTAATTACTCCACAGTGGCGATACTCTCCTTTAATTATGTTTGTGTAAGTCTCCACATTTCTCCGACCCTAGAGTCTGCAGGGGAAACTGGTATTACACTTGTACTGGGTATTATACAGCCACAAAATTTGAGATGGTTCTTGTCGTATGGAGTTCACGTCCCAAATACAGACGGACAAAAGAGGTGATAACTTGGTCTGATCTCCCTTTTAGCTGTGGAAAGAATTAAAACACAAGCGGCTTGCTCAGAGTCACACAAAAAGCCAGTGTTACAAAGCTGAGAATCAAAACCATAATCTGAGTATTACCCTTATCTTCACCACAAGACTAAGAAGAGAAATTCTAGAACAAAATTCTTATTTTCTGAACCTACCTGCAGGCGTAAGTTGGCCGGGGGTTTGGATTCATCCAGTGATGTGAGAACCAGCCTGCTTGACTGCTTCGCCTTCAAGATAAACCAAGAAGAGATTAGGTTAAAGGACAAACAAAGGAGCATCCCCCCCATTCTCCGAAGCTGGGGCTTCACAATAGCAATTGTGTTCCTTCAGTAAGCATGGGCTGCTTTTCCATGATTGCTTTTTAAAGTAAATCACAGCTTGTCATCATGTAGGGATGTAATATCTTCATAAGCCAACTATACAGAATGTTAATAATTCGGTATTTTATTGAATTAAAACAAATCATGTTTGGGGTTTAAGGCATCTTTTTTTCCTGTTATTGTTGTTATGAAAAGTTAGGATGAGACTCAAAGCGGTGCCCTGGCTACCAAAGGCAGGTGCCCAGTTCTCCCTCCGGAGGCCTTCAGAGGGATTTTCCTCTGTCAGATCAGGGAAACTGAGGCACTTGGAGGACTTCTTCACTGTATAGTTTAAATCTTTGAGCCAAATTACATCTGTAGAACAAACTGTATCCTCTCTCGAACTATTTTCTTGGAGATCACATTAAATAAAGATCCCGACTGCTACACCAGTAAGGTCTTACTATGCTTTTCGTAAGGAAAAGAAGATTTTTGCTGTAGAGTCAAATAGCGCCCTAGGAAATCAGCCCCCGAAGTTTAGTATAAAATACTCCCTTCTCATCAGATCACTACTTAATATTCCTGTGTTTCATCTGGGAGGTATATCTAACAGGTAGGTAAAGTGACTCATAGTTTATGAAGCCTGTAGATTTCATCTGGTGGAAAGATACTACGTGAAGTATTTTTGTTATCAAGAGATAGGCGAGATACCTTCTTTTTTGCTACCCGTAAACTACAGTTGAGTCAACAAAATGAAACTGTGCCTTTTCTAGGTTGAAAAATAACGTTTGGTATGTTACATGCTGCTAAAGGGTCACTTTCTGCATATGCAGGGCTTGTTTCGTTCATTTGAATTTACCTTATGCCACCGAAAACTATTTGAAGTGGCGTTGCGTGGTGTTAATTGACTGTTGCAGGTAAAGCTGCCTGTTGCTGCTCCCTCCGTTTTGCTTGGTTTGCTTCTTGAGGTGCAGTTCTTTAGTGATAGGAATTGAAACAAAGTGGTATGGATTGAAATAAAACACTTTTAAACGAGAGCGTGATCTTAGCCTGCGACGTTGTGTAGCCTGATGAGCTGTGAGCCTGGCAGAGTTGTGGGGCAGCAGGCTCCGTTACTGGTGGTGAGCCGGGGCAGATTGTCATCTCCTAAACGTAGATCTGCAGGTCATTTTTTTTTAAACTGAATTTTTGCAAAAACATTGATTTCTTGTTGGTTTTTTTTTTGTTACAGATGGCCGCACAGATCCAATTTTGGATGATGTAGGTGATGCCTTCAAGCTTATGGGGGTAAACCTGCATGAGCTAGAAGATTATATACACAATATTGAGCCCGTCACTTTTGCACATCAAATCCCTTCGTTTCCCGTCAGCAAGAACAATGTCCTGCAGTTTCCCCAGCCGGGAAGTAAAGATGCAGAAGAAAGGAAGGAGTACATTCCTGATTATATGCCACCCATTGTCTCCTCTCAAGAAGGTGGGAAATTAATACCTTGCTTTAAGTTTTCGTCCCTGTGTGTTTGCGTATTTGCATCCTGGAGCAGTTCAGGATGTGCCGCCCGTCGCAGGTTGCTCAGGAAGGATCCCACTGGGAATTACACAAGTGTGGTTTCAAAACAGGTGGCAGTGCTGCGGCAAGTTTATTTTCCACTCTTTTACTTTCCTCCAAGATTAACTGGTGTCAAAATACACTGTGTTAATACACGTTTCTATAATGCATTTAAGTTTTAAGTTTTCAGATGACAATAGAAATGAGTGCTTTGTGTTACCTTTTATGTGTTAGCCTGCCTCCTATGCATACTGCAAGAGCTTACGTAATTTGGTGAAGGTAGAAGAAAGAAGGCTGGCGAGACTAGCACAGCATTCTTCTTCCTTTGGACAAATTTAACAGGAAAAAGCAACAACCAACAAATCTCTTCCAATTAAAATGAAGTCGGATTTAAAATAAGGCAGTAAGAGTCGTTTAGAGGCACAGTGCTGGCTTTTGATTCTCTTTGCTAATGTTGATTAGGATTTCATCATTACTATTCCAACTGCTCTCTTTCCATTTCTTGTCCCACAGAAGTGGGATTTGAGGATGACAGGGACAGTGAAACCAACTATCCCAATGCTACGAGCTGCAGTTAGCCTGGGAATTTTTTAAAAGTGGCAGCAGAACAAGCGAAATCGTTTTTTTCTGTTTTTCAGCTACGTGAGACTTGATTTCTAACAAGATAAACCTTTAAGAAATGCTGCCTAGTCTAACTTTTCTTTTGAATAGTGAACGTCACACAACTATGTTTTGTGGGGAAATAAACATATGTAAGCTTGTGGGTTGGATTCAAAAATCCCAGACAGAAGAACTTTATATTTTTCAAGAGAGTGTAATGAGCAGGTACAGTCCTCACAAGAGACTTATTTAATTTATAATTTCCATGGGGACAGAACAGATATCATGGTCTGTTACACATATTGTTCTTTTTTAAGAGCTGAAGTCTCACAAGTCTGTACATTGAAATACGTGTAAAAATTCTGCCCAGTGTAAAGATGAACATACACGGTATCACCTTATTGGGTAAACAAAATCCATTGCTGTCTGCTACGAATGTCGCGTGGGGCAGTTTTTCAATGATTTTTTGAGCTGTAGTAATTGTATGTTCAGTCTTCCATACATCATGTTGAGCTAGATAGATGAAGTTACTATGTGCTCCAGTTAAACCGAGGGAAATTATAGCCAGGAGCAGGTATCTGAAGTGTAAAGGGCTGTCAGACACAACGGTTTCAGTGTGTTCAGGACAAATATACTATTTCCAGTAACAATGTGAGGACTTACTCACGCTGGTGAGTATTGCTAAAGCTCCGTAGGTGTTACTTTGCTGTGTTCTTTAATTGCACAGAATAGTTATTTTCTAGATCAATAGCATTTTAATGTCTCTTGCCTTAATATAACTCAGGAGGTGAAACTGCTGTTCAAAGCAGAAATGTTTTCTTGGATTGAAAAAGAGATACTAAAATCTCCCCTTTGTCAAGTTTGTTAAAAGGGTTGTTTTTAAAAATCTGACAGTGAACTCTCTTAACCCACGAAGAGACAAACAAAATGTAAATGTCACATATGTAGACAGCATTAATAAGAGAAAAGTAGAGAGGAAGAAGCCATTGAGAAGTGAAAAGGAATTTTAGCCACCCTGTTCTGGCTCCTTTCTCGAAACGCTTCAGTCTGATTTTTGAGGAGGTGAAACAAACACTGTTCTGTCAGAGAAATCCAGCGTCTTTGGACTGTAACAAGTTACCCGGCAGTTCTGCATTTGATTGTTGTTTTTTTTTTTCTCTCACTTGGAAAACCATACTTTAAAACTGTGCAAGAAAGATCAAATCTAACAGGGCTCACAGCGACTGTAGACGAATATCTGAACACGGGGAGTGAGAGATGAGAGTGTTACAGACTCCGTCTGGTGATATATGACATACAAAGAGAGGCTAAAAATTGAAATGGGGACAGTTGTGCTTTTTTTTTTTTTTTTGTATGTAACTTTTTATACTCTTTCTCTTGCAAGTTAGATCCAGGAGTCAGATTTTAGCAGTCCTTATAAATAATGTATGAGTCCTTTTAACACCCGAAGCAAGAAGATATTATTTCCGAAGTTGGATGAGAACCAGGAAAACTTCTGATGCCTAAGGCTAGTGTATCAGAGGACTTATAGACACAAATTCAAAAATGAATACAATATTTTTTTTAAATGGAAATTTAAAGCAAGCATTACACATGACTGCTGAATGCAGGTTGTTATAGTTGCTGTAAAATGCTTATAGTTGAGGACGTTTTAATTTTGAATTAAGTGTTTTCTGAAAATGCTATTTGTAATTTTGTGCCCTGTGTGGTTTTTTTTTGGAAGGGATGAGGTGGATCAAGAAGCTGTTGTATATATTTTGTTGTGTTTACTCCAAGTAAAATTTGGAAGAAAAACTTTTACTTTTGCAAACTAAAGGAATGCATTGTAAAAATGCTAAAGAATTGCAGAAGCTGTTTGAACAGTTTACGGATCTTTGTAGAGGAGGAAAAAAAAAAACGTGCTGCTGCGAAGATTGTGCGGTCCATAATATTTGAGTTGCTTTGAGTAGGCAATAAAGATAATTAGTAACGAAGGAAGACTTCATGCACGTTACGATGCATAATGTAAATCTTTCAGTCACTTAAAGGAACTGTCAAGAAGACTTGTTATGTCCCATTTTGTATCGAAGCCTAGAGCTCAGCTCATGTTATGAATATTTATTTACTGATAGGATTCAGAAATTACTAGTGCTGATATATTTTAGGAAGAATGTAGCCATGAGGGTCTAAGGGTGTGAGCAGAACAAGGTTTATTGGGAGAGGCAATGTATTTTAATTTTATCACTTGATCTAATTAAAAGTATTATCTCTAGTGACAAACTGACTTCATAGGTAATTTTAGCTTGGTGCTTTAGTAAGAAAAAGCTTTTTTTAATTGTTAGTTTAAAAAAAACCCAAAACAAAACGGTGTTCAGTGTGCACCATGACCAGTAGGTGTTGCTAACCTCCTTCTAGAACGTCCTCTAGTTCTGTGTGTGTAACTAACTTCTGATTTCCACTTGTGCTAGAACTGGTGGTGGTCCGTTCAGAGTGGGCGACATTCCCAGCAGCTTGCGTGATGTCTTGTGCGTGTCACAGAATCCCAGAATGTCAGGGATCGGAAGGGACCTCAAAGGATCATCTAGTCCAATCCCCCTGCCAGAGCAGGACCACCTAGATCAAAAAAATCTTTGTCGTTGCCAAAGACTCGGTAATAGCAGACAGATCTGTCCAGCCTGAGAGAAGCTGTTTCCTTCATGTGTACTTAATAGTGAGAAATGCTGAAACGGTGCTCGGAATGACTTCTGGAGTTGTAGGGGAAAGGGAGGAAGGCAAACAGGTTTTCAGGATCTGTATTTTGGGTCGGTTGGAAGTTCCGTTCAGTGATACAAGTTTTGTTCCAAGACAGCAGAATATGTTTTCTTGCCTTAAATACAGAGTGCCTCGTTTCAGAGCGTGCACTAAGCAAATGCTTGCACCGAGGATCTGCATACATAACTGTACACTGGATAAAACAATCTGACTCAATATTGCCATGGCAAACGTTGGGGTTTTAGCAGTATTTTTACAAAGGACACCGAAGGGGTAATTTTATGCCAATGCATCATGATGTTCACCGCCTGCCTATTTTTAATTAGTCTCCTTTTTGTTTTTTGAGTTATTTTAGCGCCGTTGTCACTAAGATGTCATGGTAAACTTGTAAGACAGATTAAAAAAGGAGAAAAAAAATAAATTAGTTGCAAAACATGATGGTCATGCTTTATTTCTTGTGCTTTAATGTGAAAGAACATACATTTTGCAGTAATGCATCAACTTCATAGAATTTGTTGATTGCATTTGAAGCAAAACAGTACTGTGCTGAAACTAGGCCAGCTGAGAAAGCACAGCTAATAATAATCACTATTACATTTTGTGATAATGTTGAGAGGCCTGGATCCTCATGCTTTAAGAACATGTACTGTTCTCCATAATTAAGACACAACTAAAGTGAAGTGTGAATCCTACGTGTGCCGTGGTAACCTTATTTTTAAGCTTCCTGGAATTAATTTCTACCTGTAATTGCTGCCTGTTGCTATTACCTCATTTTAAATAATAATAACGATTTATTTTATTTGTAAATAACCACTTGATGTTATTTAAACTTTAGGTTATTTAAATTGCTTTCTTTTTCTGAATTTTTGAAGTCACAGGTACTCCATCCATATTTCTCTGACTGGAAGACTGAAGAAAACCTGTTGCTTTTGTGTGTGCAATACTGTTCATAGTCTATTATATTTTATTAGACCCTCATTCCTCTCTCACACTGAAATTGTACTGGGTTAAATCAGAAGGGTATGAGGGAGATGAAATGAGAGTCTCTTCCCAATAGTTGAGATTTTTTTGTGGGGAGAAGGGTAGCTTTTAGGGAGTCAAACTTCCTCCTCAATTCTTGTTTCATTTTTTTCTGTCTTCTGCTTCATTCTGCTTCACTCCCACTTCATAGAGGTTCAACTCCTGTCCCTTAAAGATGATCTGGAAACAAATGTCATTTTTAGGGAGCATTAAGTTTTGTGGTCTTTCATTCCTGATAACGCGTGTTCAAGCACTGGCATTGTATTTCTGATCAGTGAGTCAGGACTGGTTTTTGGCACGGTGTACAAATTCGGTTTTATTTGTAGCCTTTTGTCTGCAGTGTCGAAGCATTTTATTCCCCCGGCAGATCAGAGCATAAAATTGTCCATCTTCTTACAGTCCTGCCTTTTCCCCTCTTTGCTTTGATATGATGTCAGGACCTGTTGCCCATCAAATCCTGATGCTTGCAGCCACCTGGAAGTGCGGAGACCCAGCTGTCAAATTATACCTTGTCTCCGAACGTCTCTATTTTTTTCACATTACATTAGTTAGTTGCTAAAAATCACGTTTGTTACATGTGTTACATTAGTTGCTAAAAATCACATTTGTTACATGTGTTACATTAGTTGCTAAAAATCACATTTGAATTTATGAGAATGGGAGGAGGATGAGGGGTGAAGCAAGGTGCTAATCAAAATGACATGATTTTCGCATGTGATGTCTAGGGTCTACCAGTGCTAGAATTGTAATTGTATAAAGCATTAAGCGTCACGGTGGTATAAAGCATTAGTGTCTAGCTCCAGTGACTAGATATATCAGATTTTAAAATTGTGAGTGGCCCCCCACTCTAGCAATGCTTTCTTTGGCTGTGGTCCAGAACGGAATGTAGCAAGCCTTGGATCTCAGGCCCCAGTCATTTCGATCTCTGGTTTCCTCAAGGGTTAAACAAAGCCAATTCCTCTTTCTAAATTAGCATGTGGTGGGCTTAAAAAAGGATACTGGGATATCGACTTTGCCATTTGGAGAAGGCAGGTCTCGCTCTTGTCGTTTTTAAGCCTTTCTGCCTTTCCCCAGATGTAGCTTCACCCCACAGACTCACCATTCTTCGTTCTAACAGCTGCACCGGTGATTTCAAAGCAGCGATGATATTTTCAACAGAGCTTTTCCAGTATACTTGGTTAGGAAACCACCACCCATCAACAAACAGGTGCTGTGTAGTCAACCAGTTTGAAGAGTTAAACCCCTGGCAGACTGTGAACGCTTTGCTCCTGGCTGCTGAGTATTTGCAAGCATCCTTTCGCCGTCCGTGCAGCGTGCTGAATGTTAGACACCGATTGCTTTTGTGCAGACGAGTCTTCACGCGTGCATCAGCCTAGCAAGGAAGAAGCAACAGGGGAAACAGGCAAAATGAGAAAGGCAGCCAAGCTTGAGATGCAGGCAGAAGAAAGGTGTTGGGAAAGAGCCAATAGGAGAGGCAGGTTTCAAAGAAAGAGGAAAATGGGGGCAGGAACAAAAAAAAAGTGTACGGAAAATGTGCCCGCTTTAAATCTTGCCATTAGACGGAAAAATAACTCTTTTCACAGAAGGCGTGCTGATAAAGCTGTCATTGGGAAGACAACTGTATCTTTACCTTTTCTTAGGAAGTTGTATCATAATCGAAAGCATAATTTCCAGTGAAATACTGCAAGAAAGGATTTAATGAGGAAGATTTAAAAAAAAAAAAGCTTAAAATGTGAAGCTAAATAGACTGTCAGCAAAGAGATTCATTTAATTTGCAGCACTGAAAAAATTTTTTGGGGAAACAAATAAAAATTTTGATTTTATAAAAAATAAAATGCAGGGGGGGGAGGGGGAAATCAATGTAATAAGTGCTGTAGTAAAACTTTATCCGTGGCAGAAACCAAACCACACGGCATCCGTAGACTATGGAGACAGAGGCATACACTGTTTTACATTCTGTAGGAGACTAGTACCTAACGTTTTCTTAATCATTCATGTCTTTTGGAAAAAAAAAAAAACACAACAAACTTTGCAATTTTTGGAAGAAGCACAGTGGCAGCTGAAAGTGAAGAATGGAGGAAATGGATTAAAAACTTTTGTGTTGGTTTTAGGAGAGAGCTCGTGATGGATTTTAATGTTTTTGTTTGTTGGAGTCTTTTAAGTATTGTATCCTTCAAAACAAATAAACCAGCTGGAACCTGACTGTACCTGAATAAGCAAATCAGAAAATACATTTTATAAAGATGCTGAATCCGTTTTTTTTTTTTTAAAGGAATAATGAAGAGTTAGTAATACTACCTATAAAAATTCAGCATTGTTCAAATGTATTTATTCAGCTTCTTTAGCTCTCTAGTTTTACTCGCTGCATATAGCAGAGGAAATGAAGTTAATGTGACTTTTCTTCAAGGGGATATCATCCTTTTAAAACCTTCTCATGAAGATTTTTTCTGTTTTTCAGACCTGTTTAGATAACTTACAAGTTGTTAGTGATTCTTGTGGGTTCATAATGAAGACTGCACAGTGCACGAGTTTTCTCATAAAAGCCAGCCTTTTGCAGTAAATTATTTACATTGAGTCGGAATGAAAGTCATGGATTCTTTCACTGCATTGTGATGTGCAAATTGCAATTTGGGCCATAATAAAACTGGAGGACAAAACGGGACTTTATGATAAAAGGATTCTATTGTCTTGTGCATTTCGAACAGAAATGCTGTCATGATTTTTAATTTCCTACTGATCCTTTTTCAGCAGAACTTTTGTCACTTGTCTTAACTCGTCATGTCAGATCAGTTTTTTCCCTTTTCTGACAACGTATGACTTTGTTTAGCGCCTACGTTGCTTCCTGCACTGTCTGCTGCTACTATACTTGAGGATTTTATTTCCTCTGGATCATCAGACACCTCTGTGCCTTTGAAAGCATAAGTTTCAAATTAGGTTATCGCCTGATAGCCACGTGTCACTGTTCCCAAGCGTTTCAGACTTTCCCTCTCTGCACTGAGCGTTTTTGGTGATAGAGGTGAGGGGGGTGGGAAATGGAAAGTCTAGCCATCGCTTAAAGCAGGATAAAAGGGAACTGCAGCTGGCCTATTTTAAAGGCTGACTTTGTAACTTTATTATTTTTCAGTGCTTTTGCTTCATGCAGGAGCTGTTCTTATTTTTCTTCTCATCGTATGCTTTTAGTTTTTTCTCTGACTTTTGCCACCAGGGAAGCTTTAGCTTAGGAAAAAGGTTAGTCAGTGCTTACTAACAACCCCTGGCCTTTAAAAAGCAAGTAATTCTTTTAGCTGCTGGGAGCAAACCCATGAATTCGATTGTTACCCCACTGCACAGGAATTTGTGCCACGCTTTGAGAAACAGCTCATAACCCAACCAAACCTTAATTTTTGTGCTCTATTTGAGAGACTTGTTTGGGAAGGACATGGAAGTCAAACATGTTGGTTGAGACCTCGTATGTATATCTGATTTTGAGACACGTGGCCTTAAGTTTCTCCAGCAATGCCAGCATCCTCCTTCTGCATATTAACAGCTGTGGCATTTACATGGACACGAGGAAAGGTCCATGCCTGGAGTTCAGCTTGTTCTGAATAACGCTGCTGCCCAGAGAAGAGTGATGTGCAAAGTAACTTTTTTTGGTTAAACACCTTTGAAGCTTCTGAAACATTTCTTTCCTTCTGTGAAAAATATCCATGCTTGGAACTATTCAGGAACGGGCATTGCATGGTATTTACACGCACTTTTTCAAGCATGGCTGACCCTGACCTTGATCTTGGCATCAGGACAAGCCTGTGTCTAGACAAAGGTCACTAGTGGAGCACGGGACCCATATCTGTCCTGGGTTACTCAGGTGAATGACTCATTACAAGCTTCTGCAGACAAGCATGTGGTAGAGTCCAAGTTAAGACCGAGGAACTTTGGCTTCTAATTTTTGAAATTATGACTAAGAAAGCTCATTTGAATTATTTGTCTCTTGCCACACACAGATAAGCGCTAGAGCTTTACCATACAGCGCTCAACTTCAGTGCTATCTTCCAGTCTTCACCTTTGAGTACGTGTTCCTGTTTACTCCAACTCTCAACTAAAAGGAGTATTAGTGAGTGGGTAAGTCATTAGGAAAGGATAACTCATTTTTGTGTGTAGGCAGTTCCACTTCATTCCATAAGAGCCTGAGAAATGTAAAGTTGGGTGGATAACAGGGAGAATTCAAATTAGAAGGCATTTGGAGACATGACCCTGGTTCATGTAGCAAGACATTTGAATAATTAAAGTTCATCTGTACCTGTTTTTGTGGAATTTTTCGGTTTTGTAATTGCACTCTTTAGAAACATTAATGACTTTCTGACGACAAGACGGTATTTTTATATGTTTCTTTAGTTTTGATTTCGTGTCTTGGAACAGCTGTGTGTTGCGTGACTAGGTAAAATGTAATTCTGTTTGCGTGTTGTGTATAAATGTGTATTGTTTGGGTCGGCTAAGCCAAAGCTACTGTAGCATACCTGTGTTTTTGAGAAGCAGTGTCAAACTCGAGCAGGGCTGGATCTGGCTTGTATGTAGCCCAAGGCTGGAAAACATAGGGTCTTCAGGTGGTAACACAGTCAGTCACAAATTTCTCCGACTTGATTTGAGATTAATATTTCAATCATGGTTGTAAGTGATGACGCCACGCAGCCAGAGGTGGTGTTTTATATGGAGAGATAAATTGAAGATCAGCTTCACGTGTGTGTGTTTAAAACAGTCCGATAACAACTTAAGTGGCCTTTATTCTGGCCACTTTACAATCTGCAGCGTTCTGCTTAATTTATTTTCTTTGGTGAACTTGTTTGCCCTCTGCGCTCGCACTGTTGATGTCTGCTGCTTTCCCATTCCAAAGAGTTGTGTTAAAGGAAGACTGCGTGTTTCATGTGTATTCCTACGGTTGGGATGAAGCATACTTTTCTTCAAACGTTATGAGCTCTTTTCCCTGAGGGGAGGAGGAGGATGGTACTGATTCTGTGCGTCTGAGAGGTACACCTTAACAGATTGGCCAAATAATCCATCCTGAATTGGAGAGTGAATAATTTTAATACCCCTTATCTTGCATAGATTTTTGTGGATATTCATCTCAGCAAATGAACTTTGCATTTCTGAATGTTTAGAGCAGCGTGTTCGTTCAGGTACGGCATACTTGAATCTTAATATTCTCCAAGTTTCTCCAGGTTTCTGTGCATGTGGGACTCTTGTTCCAGGCATATTTAAACAAATGTTTTGCACTTGTGTGCGGACAATGCTAATTACGTCTGACAGTCACAACTGGGAATAGCATGGAGGGAATAATGGTTCTTGACCAGTCGCTAAAACACAGGAAGTCCCGGTGCCATGGGAAGGGAGAGAAACTCACTTTTCATTTCCTTTGGAGTCCAGTGTGTTCAGATTCACTTTAAAGGGAGCTGAGGTGCAGCTCTGAGGATTTCGTTTTCGATCGCGTGGAGCCCGGCTCAGCAGGCAGGCAGTCACCAGCCAGAAAAGCTCTCATAGCTCAGCTGCTGGGTGTCCTGTTCCAAATTAAATATGAAACAAGGATGCGTTTGGTTTTGCATGAGAAACTTTTAACGCATTCATTAGAGAGACTTGGTTTCTGTTCTGAATGTTTTAAATCACAATATCACCGACAGTGATAGCTCATCTGTAATCTCTCTGAGATAACGAGTTTCTCTTGCTAGTTTAAAGAGAATTTACTATTCTTACATGCAACAGTTTTAATTTTCTATAATACAGCTTTTACATATGTGGATCAGCAAGGTTTGTTGTAATTCAGTTACTTTTTTTGTGTGGGGGGGGTGTGTGTATAAAATACTCTACAAGCAAATATTTGCAATGTGACCAAAACATGCCCATATATTCTTTTTCTTTTTTTTTTAAGAGAAAAGCTACAGGTAAAATCATCTATCCTTGTCTAGGGAACTTGAGTTGGGGTGTTTTTTAAGAAGCTTTAGAACTAGAAGTGAAAATCCATTTAGATTTTGGTGAGATTTAGCCATCCATTTATCCTTCTTTAGCATCACACCTTAACTTTTTTTTTTTCCTAAGTCCTTAAAACTATGATATAGAATCATATTGGTTGTAATGAGCTGAAAAATCGAGGAGGAATCTTATTGTTGTGGTGCTGCTCTATAGTTCAGTTACACTTACAAACTGCAGCATATGAAGGGTTTATCACAACGTTGCATATATGGACACAATTCAATTTTTATTTTTTTTTTTTGACTCCTGGGGAAAGTAAACTTTATGTGAATTAAAAAGTGATAAGTGTCTTAATGCTTATGTTGGAGGTAACAACCTTCTCTTAGATGAACTGATTTTCACAGAGTACAGCTTAAGCATAGTATCTATTTAAAACTTCAGGTGATTCAGGCTGAAACACTGAATTTCTTCAAAACCGCGGTGTAAACTTCAGTTTTATAAATGACCCGTCTATTTAAGGTGTTTTTTCTTTACACAGACGTTCCTTCTCATGTGAACTCACTAAGCTGAGCTCCTTGCACATATTTTTGGTCCATCTCTGCTCTGGGAGGCAGAGCGCTCGGTGAGATGACCTCAGCGTGTCTTCTAGACCCCCCGGTGTAATCTCATGCAGAGGGGATGCCAGTGAAAAGCTGTGGTCTTAAAAACTAGCCCTGCTGCCTGGTCAAAGACAAAATGCTTCCCCTGGTGTATGAAGTGAAGAATGTTAGAAAAAATTTGATCTTGAATTTTGCGTTATTTGTATCGGTGGTCTGTCTGTCCTGCGTGTGGGACATCCGTCCTGTGATTTTCCTGGGTCACAGGCTAAGCCAAGCAGGGTTGGTGCAGGACTCATGAAGAGGAGACAACCCAGGCAATCCAGTGGAGCAGGAAATAGTCTCGATTAGTAGATGGCATTTTGTAAGAAGCTTGATCTGCTGTTGAGACTGGCATATTTCAAATGAGATGAAAAATTAAGTCCTTGCCACTCGTGGTGATTAAAGCCTGGGTGGCTCACTTTTCACGAGCAGCATGTTGAGCCTGCTGGCGCGGTTCCAGTTGGGTTATAGAGTTCTGCCAACCTCAGTGCCCCGAGCAGTTTCAAATTCGTGGAGAGAGAAAACCACTTCAGCCCCGCTCTGTGCCACCAAGTAGCCACTGCGTCCTCCCACCAAGATGAGTGCATTTCAGCAGTGACTGAAGTGATGCTGAGTCCTCTTGACTGAATGAATGCAGCAAGCGTATTTTTTTCTTTTTTAAGGGTAAATCCAGCAGTGCATGTGTGTTTTCTGAGTCAGCATTAGACCTATATGTGTGAGTGATGATAAATAAATGCAAGGTCGTTACGCTTTTCCTGGACTAGGACAGTGAGCAGAGGCCATCCTGGTATCAAGTCTGTGTTTGCAAAGGAGAGAACTGTGTGTGATCTGGAGGTGCTGCAAACGTGCTGAAGAAACAGAGACAAATAAACAGAACTGTTGATTCCTGTTATCAAAATAGTTTCCTTCCTTTCTCATGCACCAGGGCTGCGTTTGTGCATGTTATAGATGATAATTTCTGTGTGGCATTTGTAGCAGACGACATACAGAAAAGGTGTGTGGACTTTTGGAGTAGATGCAAAGAGCCAAGTAGAGGGACAACTGGTTATCATCTTCTACAAAAGGCGTGTGACGTGGGAAGGTGATGCTGGCGGTGGGGGGTGTGTGCCACCAGGAGAATGCACGTAGGGGTTAAATAACTTACAGTAGGGTTTTTGTAAAATAGAATAATTCTTATCAGCTCCTGGTAAAACGGCTCACACTTGTGCTGCTCTCAGAGGCCAGTGTTACACATGTGCTTATTCCATGGGGTAGCTGTTGGCCTTATCTAAATGGAAAACCCTTTCCAGCTTGAGAACAACTGAGCAACTTTTTAATATCAAAAGGAGCACATTATACGCAACACATGTACAAGACTCAAAGGAACATGTATGCTGCCTAAAGTTTTGGAGCTCGTGTGTGTGCGTGCTAATCTCCTGAGAGTTCATTGCTCCAAGCTTTTATCAAGAGCAGAGGGAGTCGGAGCCGAAGACTTCTGTGCGCTGCCTCCATCTGAAAGAACCAGCTCCTTTTTCCTTAGTTCAAGGCAATACGCCCAGAAGTATGTGTACATCGTTCCTATCAATGCAGTCACAGGACTCTGACTTTCTTTTCAAGTGAAAATAAATTAAAATGTTTTCATTCTGTATTGTTAAACAGCAGAGGAGGTTTCTGCTGCAGTCTAATTGTCTTAGATCTGTTTCTCAATGCAGCACATCTTGGCATTAAGCTGTTATTACCTTTTTATGTTGTTTAGAAGAGATTAAATATATTGGTGGTATCTCAAGGGAAAGACTAGATGCTGGTTTTACAAGGAAAAGCATAGATGTGGTTTAAAAACCTGCTGTCTTCTGGTTGTCACAAGTTGACCACAGTTCAAGCTACTCGGAGTTACTGTGGCCTCTAAACGTACAGTTTTGCAGTTTCTTTGCCTTAATTGGTTTAAGTTTTTCTTTCCCAGATAATCTTTTATGAAAGGGCAGTGAGATGAGGGAACAAGTGAGCTTCAGAGTGAGAGATGCCATCAAGAAGTCGTGTGCACTTAGTATCGCATTAACAGGGAGGGAACACGCGAGCTATCGGATAACACGCTAAACACCCTTCTCCAGAATTAGGTGACTTTGTCTCCTCTCCTGCATTTAGTGTCCCAGCGTCTCGCAGAGGTCGGGGTTACTTTTTGAACAGCCAGAGCTGCGTTAGTGCCATTCATTTGCTGAATGGTAGTTCATTTTTTTTCTCTCTAGTGTTAAGACAGCAGCTGTAACCTTTTCATTTTAATGAGTCAAAGCTTTGTTAACCCAGCAACCTCTCCTGGTCAGAGGTAGCATGGTACATGAACATAGTTAAGGCATTTCATTTTCCATAAGAAACGGTACGCAAAGAAAAGTCTTGCTTCCTCATGCAAAGAGTCAGATTCCTAATTACAGCGGGGTTGATGAGGAATGACATTTGGCAAAAATCCAGAGCAATGCTCAGCCTTGTTGCCTCTTGTTGCAGAGTGAGGCACCTTAACTGTTCTGTCATAGAATCATAGAACGGTTTGGGTTGGAAGGGACCTCAAAGATCGTGTTGTTCCAACCCCCCTGCCATGGGCAGGGACACCCTCCACTACACCAGGTTGCCCAAAGCCTCATCCAACCTGGCCTTGAACACTTCCAAGGATGGGGCATCTACAACTTCTCTGGGCACATCACATCTTCTGATTTAATGTAAGGAAAGTTAGAAATATAAGTGGATATTTTTAAAATTTTTTTTTCCCCTCCACTTGTATTTGAGAACATACATGAATCCTCGATGAGTACAGTATTTATTTGTTTAATGTTAGCTACCTATACTGAGTTGTATCACACCTACCTTCACTGCTGATGCAGTGTCAAGGCTGAAACTTTTATTCTGCAAAACCCAAGTCATTTCTCTTAAGCTCTTATTTTGGCTTTTATGTGCATTTCTCATTTACAGCATTCCTAGCGAAATATTTGTCCTTAAATTAACAGCAGCATAATCTGGTTTCATATGGCAAAGGAAATAATACAAAAGATCTAGGCTTTCTCTAATCTGAGTCCACATAGTATCTTACATTGCTACATGTTATGTGGCTATAAAGTGCATTACATGAGTGGAATATTTTAGTGTTACGTTAAAATTTGCAATTTTAAAAAATTAGCATCTCTAAAAGACTAATGTTAATGTTTTCTGCACTTTAATTAAAATTAATTAAATGTGTTTATTTCTAAGTTTATTTTAAATTGCTTACTAGCTCTTTCTACCACCACCTCTTTTCTTGCTCAAAAGCAAAATGAAGGAGCATATATCGAGAGAGGGTGATTGTACACCACGCTCTGGCTTTCAGAATGGAAACTTCAGGAGGGAAAGAGAGAGGAGCCAGGCGAGCACATGCAAAGAAAGTTAAATGTTTCAGGCCAATATGAGCAGTGCAGATCAGATAGCTACAGTCGTGTTGTATCTTCTTGGAGGTTGGATTCGTAGTTACTATGCAGTAATCTCTACTTAAGGAGCGCTTAGTGTGTGGTACACCAAGCAAAATTTGGAGCGTGAGGTCCAGCTCTGAGTGATCTCTGTCCTCAAGAGACAAAAAAAAAAGAGACACCAAAGTGGTCTGGCTTTAGCAGTTGGCTAGAGTTTGGGGGAAAAGGAAAACAGCTAAAATGCTATCGACAGTAGTGAAGAGCATGTTCTGTGGTTGAGTTGAACCAGAGCCTTCAGGGCACACCAAGCTGTCAGCAGCGTCATCGCCATTCCTGTTACAGCTCTGGGAAGAGCACAGGACCACAGCCCATCTCTAGTTGCACCCCCATCGCTTTGAGGTGCAGAGGACATGGTGATGCCGTGGGAAGGGAGATGACAACTTGGTGCCCTGTGATGGGAGCACTTGGTGGAGAATGCTTTGGATTAGAGCTTGCACCATACCCTTCTACAATGTACATGTGTGTCAATATCTGCTTGAAGGACTCCTTTATTCAGAGACCACATCTGCATCTTTTTGTTCGATGTTCCTTGATGAATCCGTCTAAGGAAGAGCAGGAATCCCTGCTGAGAAGGGGATTGTCCAGGTGGAGTGCCACGTTAAGAGATGATCCTTGCTTTGCTAGCCAAGCAGTCTTGGGATATGGGTACACTACTCTCAAGGTTAGACTGGTCCTGAGATGTCCTTTCTCCCTGCAAAATGAGTGGGTGACGTGTCTGCAGACTGTCAGTCAGTGTTTGGAGTCTGTTAATGAGCCAATTTTACAGAAAATACACGTTCCATTGTTATTTCTTTTCATTAATGTTCTAGATAGCGTGAAAAATTAGATATTTTCCTCTTCCCTCTTAAAACTCAACCAGATGAGGCGTTTTCAAATCACACAGCTGTGGGTTTTCGCCGTAGCTATCGTATGTCGTTTGCTGCTTAATGCAAATTCAATAATCATATCAGTTCAGACTTCTCCACTGATGCAGTCAGTGTGTTTTTAGCAGTAATATTTTACAAATCACTGCAGAAGCGCGTAGGTTGCACGCTATTTTCAGAGGAATTTCCAACTTGAAAGTGCGGTGAGCTTCCTTTACAATAGCTAGAAAATCCTGAGGTGTAAAAGCCCGAAAGGTCTTTCTCACTCTTCTCCCTTCAGATACCACACGTGCAAGAATTTTATAGCATCGTTCCAAGCCTCAAGTTGAGAGAAGTTATGACTTAAGGCTATTGAACATGTCGTTTTCAAGACAGCTGCAAGTTCTGCTATTTTTAAGCACTTCTTCACATGCAACAAAAGCTCTAGTTGTTATGTGCAATAATGTATTCAATAACTTTGATTTAAAACATTTTTTTTAATTTTAGCTACGTTTTGCTAATAAAAAAAGCAATATCGAAGGAAATATTTTATTTTACTCAAGCAGCTGAAGTCTTACAGCAACTTTCTCACAGAAATTCAGCTCCTAAGTGGAATCCATGCGTAAGATATTGCGTTTCTAATAGATTGAGTTGTTTGGAGTTTTTTTTCTCTGAGAATTAAAAATGTCTGAGGCATGATTTAAAATGGAAATAGCGTCATAGCCTTCACCATCGTGTCACTATCAATTTGCTGTAGTTAAACCATTTGGGGAGATAAAATAGATTCAATGGAGCGATCAGATAGTATCTCATAGTCTTTTTATTTAGATGCTCTTCACTCTTGATGCAGAAGAGAGCATGGATATATGTGCCTGTGTGTGTTTCCAAAAGGATCTAAAGAGACTAAGGGCTCTTAGTGCTTAGTGAGTTTTAGTTTTTGTTGTTAGCTCATCTTTTTGCAACACTCATTTCTTACCTTTTGCACATGTTATTACTTTGCTAAACTGGCATGTTTAGGAATTAAGTTTTTTTTCACCTCAAAGCTCAGTCTTTCCAGCATTCTGGAAATTTTCGTTTTCCTAAACGCCTCCTAATTTGTGTGCCACTTTCCCAGCTGGAAATGGAACATGGTTGTGACAAACAGTTTTACACTGTTTCCATGGATTGTTGTGGGTCTTCTAAGACTGACCTAAATGTTGCAGTCAGATTTGCTGTGCCTTTTCTCTCTGCCAGTGCATACCTCTTACTAGTAGTTACCACTCTTAAGTAGTCCATGCTTCTCTTTCTAATTAACAGCTTTCTTGAAATGCTTTTTTTTTTTTGCATGCTGAGATCAGCTTGCATTGTTCTAAGCATCGTAGTTTATTTATGTATTTATTTCTCATGGCTGTCGTTTTCCATGAGCATTTATGCCACACTTTCAATGTTATACAAGTTTCATTAATTGGGATGATCTTTGTTTTAAAATATGACACAATAAGAGTATGGCTAAATTATATTCTTTTGGTTCCTTGCTAGATAGCTCTCTCCACTTTTTCATTACCACTTGTCTGCATTCTTTCAGCATGTTTAATTTTTTTCCAAGACTTTTCAAGTAAGATTTTGTGATACTGTAGATATCGAACTTTAAAGCTTCTATTATGATTTCCAGTTATCTATTATTTTTGTAGTTCTTTCAGAAGAATCTGAAAATTGATCCAGTTCTCTTTTTTCTTTTCTTTTTTTTTTTTTTTTTTCTGTCTAATCTTATAGTGTTTTTTCCCTTACTATGTCCTAATTCTGTTAGGGTTGAAGTGGTAGTTGTTAGGGTCGTTCTTTTGAAGAGTGTGCATATATTCTGGACTAACTGACAATATTAATTAGATACATGTAATAACAAGCAGCTTTACTAATGAGTGAACTCCTGATAGAGACAGCACAATAGTTTGAGGCATAAATTTTCTTGAGCAGCAAGACAAAATGATCCAGATGCTCTTCGCTTTATTATCAAAACAATGTTGCCCACTATGTACAGGTTTCTTGGGTTTGGGATACACACCACTTGGTACCGACTGGCTGTTTGTAATTCTGGAATTTGGCAGTGATGGTTACAGTCTGAGTCTACTCAGAATGAAAAAAAAAAAAAAAAGGCAAACCAAAAATAAAATATGTTGGTTCTACCTCACTGAAAAAGTTCTTCTATACAAGTTTTATTATAGAAATGTGAAGATATTATTAAATGACCAGAATAAACTGCCCAAGAAGTTCAAAAAAGTCAGGATAAAGTGCAAGGAAAGAGAGAGGCTTTAAGTGTTTGCAGTTTGTATTTCTATCCCTGTTCGCCTTCCTGGAAACTTGCCCTGAGTTCGTACCTGGGACTGGTGGCACGTGGTAGCGGATACGGAGATGTGGCTGTAACCCATGACTGCCCTTACAGGCAAATGCTTTTCTCTAGAGTTCTTGCTAAAGGATAAAAATAAAGTTAATTTTCAGTCTTTTCTTACTAGAGTTTCCTTTTATTTCCCTAGCTTGTGTTCTTCTGAAAAGGCAAAAAGGTTTTCCTTGCATAGCTGGACAGTGCAGGAGTCTCTGAGTGTTAATTTGTCTGGCTGGTGTTATATCCAAACTCGATGACTGCTGTGGTCCAGATTTAACATGTTGTAGAGGTTTAAATATTTGTCTCCTTAACATTGAAAATAAATTTTGACATGTATTTTGACAGAGTTGCATCAGTGCTAACTGCATTTTTTTAGTCGGAAGATTTACTATTATATCCAATTATTTTCCCCTATTAAATGTGCTTATCTTGGCTTACATACCCCTTCTCCTAATTTTTAGTAAGACTTTTTAGTTTCCTTACAGGTAAAGCCTGGTGTGAGATATTGAGGGTACAAGGCACAGAAGTAACGAGGAAGAAT
Organism: Tauraco erythrolophus; assembly: GCF_009769465.1. Classification (NCBI taxonomy): domain Eukaryota; kingdom Metazoa; phylum Chordata; class Aves; order Musophagiformes; family Musophagidae; genus Tauraco; species Tauraco erythrolophus. Next base: position 5,030,924 of record NC_141468.1, read on the forward strand.
GACTGAAAATGATGAAAGTCCATTTTTACTGAAAGTACGTTAGTCTCTTAAGGCAGCAGATAGGTTGGTTTGGTTTTTTTTTTAATGAACAAGTGGCTTTATTTTTATAAAAAAACTTCTGTGCAGATGTCTAAAAGGGAAGAAAAATTTGATGACTTTGCCAGTGGAGCAGCCTGCTTAATCACCATGATGAGATCCTAAACGAGCTTTCTGAAGACAATTTCTCCACTGTTGTGGAGAAATCTAAAGGAACAAATATAATAATAAGGTGCCAAAAAGGTAAGATGTTCCCTACAGGTGTCTCAGCAAAGTTCTCACAGTCACGTTTAGTTTCCCCTCTTCAAATTACTTCTTCATTTTTGTGATGGTTTTTCTATGTTTTCTCAACTTTCAGAATTTTTTCTGAATCTTTTTGAAATCTTTCAGAGGAGAAGGAGGCAGTTTTGTTTGGCAAGAGTCTCCTGCCTATATATGCAGATTATTTATTCTCTGAAATGAGAATTTTTGGGGTTATGCTGTTTCCTGAATTTGGCTAACAATTTAACTTGGAAATAATGTGTTGCTCTTGTTCCTTTTCGTTAGATGTTCTGGTTTGGGTTGGGTTTTTTTGGAGGGAGGAGAGATCAGATTTCAGTGCATTTCAATAATTTTTAAATCACCTAACTGAAATTATCTCCTTGGGGTAATGTTATATGCATACAAAAAGCTTCGTTTCCCTTACAGACCACAGTTTAAATGCACCAACTACATTCACTTTTACAGGAGTGATGCAGGGGGGAAAAATGTTCTCCATTTAGTGCTTTGTTAGCGATAGGCTGTTTTGGAAGATGCTTGTATTTGTGTACTGAATATAAAAAAGTATGTCTGTGAGATCAGATCTAATATGCTATCACTGATTTTCACGTTGTGAAAAATGTAACTGTAAAAAATTAGTTTGGGCCAATGCATTAATCTATGGTAAAACTATAAATTTACCCTTGGAAAAAAATCTGCTTTGCATATTTTAGCCTGAATTCACCATCGTAATGAATAGTAACCACAAAAGCTGCAGCAAACCTCCCAGCACACAGAAAAAAGGCATTTTTTCCCCATTTTCCATGTGCAGAGAGCTAAGCATATTCTGACCAAGTGCTAAAGAAATGCTTTTGGGGCAGAAGCCAAGATTTTTGTGTTTTGAGGAAGGCTGCTTTGCAAAGTTCCTGTTGTGTGCTGTGGAATCTGTGCTGTGAGTGCAGCAGCGTGCTGGGCGTGCAGAGGAAGGTGGGTTTGACATCTGCACATCCATTTTGTCTTTCCATATTAATCTGTGGATAGATTACTTGCGAGTTAAATATGGTTTCAGGGTTTTTTTCATCTGATTTAAAAAAGAAATAAAATAAATATTTGTTTGTTGGGAGAAAGAAAAGGATTTGCCCCTGAAATGGGCTCCCTTATTCTCTAAGCAACTTGAATTTGCACAGAGAGCTTTCCAGCTTGTATGGGCAGCACTGATGGTTAGGGGGGTGCCAGGCACTCCTGTCTTGCTCTGCTTCACCCTTCTTCCCCTCTGCTAGCTCCAGCCTTCATTTTCTCCTTGTTGTAGTGACTGGCAGCAGATATTGGAGCAGGGAAGAGAGCTGAGAGCGTGATGTCTTCTGAGATGAATCTCAAACATCAGGGGAAACTCTAGAAAGTTATCAGCGCTTAAACCCCAGGTGGCAAATTAATTTGGGTGGCTGATGTGCTCTTCAGTGGCACTGGAACAGAGAATTCCTGAAAATCTCCATTTTCCAGATGAGTGAACAGATAGGTCTGTAGTAAATTAGGGATAAATATTCTCTTTGATTACTTGTTTGCTATTTTGAGTACAGTAACCTGCTTAAATTCTCTGTAGGAGAAGAAGGTGGCCCGATCTTCCTATTTTTAGCTTCCATGTCTCTTCAAAAAGCCTCAATTTAACCCTTAGAGGAAGAAAATGCTTTTCACCTTTATTGCTTGCTGGAACTTTGTAGCATTTTGCACAGTGAACTGTCAAACCTCTCACAATTCTTTGTTATTGTGATTATTCAGAAAACTATGCCATCATCTTATAAGTTTTGTTGACAAGGAGATGAGCTTATGCCAGAGTGATAGGGGGATATTTCTGCACATCAAGAGAACTTTTGTGAATCACAGCCTGTTGGATTTTCTTAGAAATACACACTGAATTTAAGAGTCTCCCTTTTGGGAATGAAAAGGAATAACTTAATACAATTAATCACTCCTGGCATTACCTGTCTAAAAGAACGCATTGAGATTTTTAGATTGTACAACTGTCTTGCGAAACAGAACACTCCTTTCAGAGAGGCAGAAAGCAAGCCACCTACAAGCAGGCAGAAATTGCATTAAGACTACGGATTTAAACAAAATGGCAAATGGACCTTTAGGATCCAACAGCAGCAGTAAATCTTCCATCATTTGCATGGAATATTGAGTAAGCAGCTTGTTAAATGTGTTTGTCTAGCTGGAACTGGTGGTAGTATTACACATCTTTGATATTGCGTTATTAATATGCTTTTTTTGTTCTTATTGCACTGATGTAGCTTAATTTTATCACCTCCATTTAACCTGTGGTGTGCATGAGTTTCGGTGTACGTCCAGTGGAGGCTCACCTGCTGCCATCCGTGCAGTGGTCTCTTTTGTGGAGGGGGGAGCAAAGGGGACTGGTGAAAATTAAGCTCGCAACACAGATTTAAAACTGAAATAAGTGGTGTGTGAGGACGGCTGCCTGACTCCTTAAAAAGACACAATTTTCATCTGTACTGCTGTGTTTAAGCAACTAATTTTACAGGACACAGTTAACTAGGAGTATTCCAGCCGTGCTGGTGCGAAACCGAGGCAAAAGAGGAGGTCGATCTGGATGCAGAAACCCCAGGGCTTGTAACAGTATGTAGTAAATAAAAAGGCTGTCAGGATGGCTAAGAACTCGTATCTTTCTTTGAAATTAGCAGCACCTGTAGGTACTCCAAACCCTGAAGGTTTATGCTTAGTTTTAGCACCCAGATTTCAAACCATTGTGCTCGATAAAGATTGCAGAAGACAGTGTCTGTCTCCAAGCCGGAGCGAGCATCCTGCTCTCGTTCTCCAGCATCGCCATCTAGATGAGTGTCTGGTAGATTGCCACCTCTCAGGAGGCTGACAAGGTGGTGGAAGAGTTACTGTCATCTACAGTACGTGCAAAAAACTCGCTTCGGGACTGGCAGCCTGAGTTTGTGTTTCACATCGAATGTTCTCTGTCGTTTAAAAGCACATACATTTAGTATTTCTCAAGAGTAAGATGTTGGGGTTTTTTGTTATTACTGATAAAATGAAAGCAGGAAGATCACTGTTTACCCCCAGTTTTAAAAAAGGTGTCACTAAGGTGGAAAGACAGGAGTTTTAACTGTCTATGTTTGCCCCTTTCATGCTGCTCACCTTGTTCCTCTGCATACCCGGAGAGCACAGTGTCTGTTCTTACCTGAACTTTATGACTGTGATCTAGTCTAAAATATCTGGGTGCTTGTGGGTGGACTTTTTTGCAGGTGACAAAAATTATTTGTGAGTTAATTGTTAGAGAGCTATTGAATACCACGGGAATTTGGGGAAAAGGCAATGCTCAGCCTTTCAAAACTGGAGTTCATTTATTAGTTGAAATTCTTAAAACTTTGGTCATAAAAAAAAAAGCAAACCATTAAAATGGAATCTCCTTTTATTCATCTTTCATTCCTTTTATTCTCCCAGGTTAAGGGATATAAGGTAGGGTCTGCCCACCTCGTATCTGCAAGAGCTCAGTCCTGAGAACCTCCGTTTTTATAGCTAAGAAATTGTGCTGCTGAAATAGTTCCCCCAAACACACAAAATGAGAACGATTGTGCTGAAACCAGATTGTGAAAATCCACCCTCTTAGGAAGAGTTTACTTTTATTTGGTCCATTTAAAATCCCAGTTGTAATGGGGAGATGGGGAGATGTCGTTTGGGGTGGATTGTTTAGTTGTTCGATTTGTTTTGTTTTTGTTTTTTTTTTCCTTAAGGAAAAAGGAATGGTGAGGGAGCTGTCAGAAATTTCTATGCTACACTTTTGGTCATGCTAAGATCCTTTGCCTCCTGTTTCTGTTTCCCCTTTCCCTTTTCCACTCGGCCATCTGAAACTGGAATTGTGAAAAACATCATCCGGCCTCCCCTCGGTGCTTGGGATGGCGTTTAGTTTGCTGGTTTATTGGCAGGAGCCAGACAGCAGTATTTTGAGGGTATTTACCGTCTGAGAAAAAAAAAATAAATTCGTTTTCTTGTTAAAATGTATTGAATAATGCATCATTTTCTAAATGTGATTTAGATTATTTTGTAGCCTTCTTGTTTTTGACGGTGTTTCTGATATTATCTCATTATATCCATCATAATGCATAAGTAAACTGAGTTGGATCTTAAGAAAAGCATTAAAAAGCAAGAAAAGTGAGCAAAGTGTAGGATCCTAAATAGATTAGTCCGGGAATGTCCTTGCTGGATGGATCCTGTGAGCGAGAACGAAACAATTCCGACCTCAGACGTTGCTTTTTAAACGTCTCCTGAAAAGATGAGCTGCCATCTCGTTGAAAAACGCGCGCCTGCCACGCTGGCCTGTTCGCCCTGCGGAAAGCTGGCAGAATTCCGTTTTGTGAGGATCCCTAATTTGAAGCAGAAGCCATCCCGAAATACCGATCGATGCCCGGTTTGGTGTCCTTTTTGGTGCTCGTGCAACAATTGAGCATTATTTTAACGCCGCAGCAGAGGGCACTGTTGGAGCGTTAAAGGCGCTTGAAAGTCTCATCTCCAGCTTTTCTTGATATGTTTTTCTTTTTTTTTTTTTTTGGAAAGTGTTTAATGTTCTCCATGTAATTAAATTCAGTTCCCTGTATAATTAGCAATAGAGCCTTATTCTTTGTGCCACTGCTGTGGGTAGTATTATTTTTGTCTCTATTTGCCTTCAGTCAATGCGAAATACTGTTGCCTATCAAAACGCGGAAAGTTTTATTGCTCTCTCTCAAAGCTAAGCAATATGTAAAGGTGGAAATATAAAACTGTGTAGTTAGTTTCATTTAGTTGCTGAGAGTAAATAGGAAACCTTTAAAATTCCTGCTCGTGGCTCGGGAAATAGCAGAGTTAATGCGCCATAATAATTTTACCTGTGTATCCAGACGTGTATTATGATATTGTTGGATTGTCGGTACTCACAGGTTGTTAAAAATATATGCACAAATCCGTAATATTTAATTATGTGGGAAACCTATTGGTTTTATTTGGCAGATTTTTTTCTTTCTTTAATTTGTTTTCCTCTGTGTCTTTGCAAGAGGTTACACTGTATTGGTGCTGTTTAGCATATTGAAATATTAATTACAGAGTGATCAGGCATAGTTATTTTTCATTAATTGCAAATGCAAAGTAATTACTGTGACCTAGAAATAGTTTGCTTGTCCAAATCCCTGTAAACATCCTAATTTTTTTCTAATTTATGAAGAGCAGCTACAAAACATTGTGTCAGAAAGAAATAATTTTCTGAGGTAGTAGAGATCTTAAATCTTAATACTTACATTATATTAGAATGCTCTTACTGCTTGTAAAGAGAAGATATTTGGAAGTCTATTAATATTCTGATATATTTGGCTTGTAAATTGGCAAATACGTACAGAATTAATTACAAAAACCACGTTCTAGTTTTCTTTCAGAAAGTGACTCTTTGTCTGTGACTTGGTTGAGTTACACGAACAACCCGGAGAAGTTTGCGCTAAAGATCGAGGGAAACGCTCTGCCGCCGACTGGCAGGATACTCTTACATTCATGTAAAAATCAACCACAAAAGACATCATCTCCAGAAATCTCTGTTACCTTCGGAATAGTGAGGAATCTTTTTTTGGGGGGGAGTTGAAAATGTTAATTAAGTTATCAGCTGCTAAACACGGTCGGGAGGATCGCAAGGAAAGGAGAGTTTGGAAGCGTACGGTGCAGATGGATAACGGCTCTTCGCTTCTAGGGCTTCCACAGGAAATCCTGGAATCAGGGCCTGATCCTGCTGCGGACCTGGTGCCTTGATGGTCTCGGAGGGTCTTTAGGAGCGGAGGGCCCCGCGCTCCGCAGGGTGGCTCCGAAGGCAGCCCCGCTGCGGGCGGCGGGATTCGCGTCCCAAGGCCAATGTCTAAAGTCACCGCCAGGATTATGCAGCTGGAAACGGCAACTGGAAATAACAAAGGCAAAAGTTGTGGGTGCAGTGCAACGCAGCTGGCTTTTGCTTTCACAAAGAGAAGCGATTGCCTCCAAAAAGAAAAAAAAAAAGCACGCTCGGCAGTATTGTGTGCAGTGGGTTGTAACGATCTGGCGTTACACGTTTTCTGAGGGGACTAATACTGTCTCTAATTAAGTGTACGGGTTTCTTCTTTTAAAGCTTTCTTTCATATCGTTTCCTATTTATTAGTGCCTCCTCACATCTGCTCGGTAGGCTAATAATATTCAAGGAAATTCTCGTTTCGCCTGGAACATTAATACTGATGTCCTGCTCCTGTATCATCTCTGTAGCTGTTATCTGCTGTGTGTGTTCCCCATGAGAGGCTATCGCAGGTTTTTAGTCCAGACTGTTTGTATTCGACAAGGTCAAGATAAGTTTTATCTCTATAGATAAGTCAAGTGCGTCAGGATCGATACAGTTACAGTAAAATACATTGGCAATATTTATTGCCAAGATCCTAATGAATTTTTAAAGCTTGCAAGACTCTGTCTCAGTGTAGTGTGGACGCCCTAAATGGTTGCTTATAATGAGGCCTCTGCAATTGTAGAGTTAGGTACTTTTTAAAAATAAAAACCGTACAACTTTTATGTTTTTTAATGGGGAGGGAGCTTTATGCTCCTCCTCCTCCCCCAAATCCTAACAGATTCTTAAAACACATTCAAAATAAGCGTTTACTTCCCATTCACTTGGATGTCTGTACAGGGATTTATGAGGCTTATCCCCAACTTATCTGTTACAATTAAAAAGTTGCTCTATTTTTAACACACTGAAAGTTTTTTGGAATTTTACCTTCCATTTTTTATCGACAAGATAATTGTCTTTGCTTTGGCTTTGACAGAGTGGCTTAGGCCAGTTTCATTTGTGATATAAATTTCCCTAGGTGCATATTTATGCAGTTAAATCAATAAGTATTTCATAATCTCTCTAAATACTTATGTAACTTAATAATTCCAGCCATTATGATGCGTCTACTTAAATATGTATTTTATGTAGGGGCATTTAAAAATGCAAATTATAGGGATTATTTTCCTTCAGGCTTTGTATTTTTCTGTTGCATCAGATAGAGAGTAAGAAAATTAACCCACAAAAAATCCTGCTAAAGTAATACTGAAGATCTGACTTATATCCGGTAAAGATAATTTGTTGATAAGGCTGCATTGCTCGTTCAAGCTCATTTTGCTTTCTCTGTTTTCTGTAGTTGATCTTTTAAACCACACGATGCAGCCATGGCAGCATAAGGACTAAATTACGGAGAAAGTTTCCACCTTTGCCACAGTCACCTAATTTCGGGTCTTTTTGTAACACCCCATTGTTGTCTTTTGTAGGTATGTTTTCTACCCCTCCTGGCTCCAGAGCGCTCAAAAATTACTTCTTTGTCTTTTTAATACTTTGAAATTCGAAATCGGGATTGGTAATACTGTGTTCGGAAGCTGCTGTGTAGCTTCTCGTCGTCTTTACCACGGAGGTTTGATACCTGACACTTTTAATTTAATTTAATTAGGGAGGCAGAACCCCATCTTGGTGTTCATTAAGGGGATTATTCATCAAAGTTATTGCTTCCTTGATGGAGAATAACAATATCGCTCGCAATGGCTGATGTTGCTCTCATAATTATATTACTTTCTACTATTTTTCTCTCCAGGGCTTTGTACTTAGTCTCTTTATTTGAAAATTTTAAATTGAGGGAAGCGTAAACTTCTGGTATAGGAAATTCACGAGGGCCACATTTATTTTAGTCCAGTAGCTTTATGTCACGTAAATGCTTAGTTGAATTTTTTTTGTTCCTGCTTTTTATTGGTTCTTTGCGCTGTCTTTAAATATTTGTATTTCTTTCAAGCTCAGCTGCACTTCAGCTCGAGGCCTGAGGTTTCTGGCTGCCTGTTTGCTGATGTAGCTGAACTCTGCCGCGCTGAAATCCTGCAGAGATCGCTGTGCTCAGGAAGCCTCTGGAGCAGGGAGTCACCGTGGGGTTTGCTGGAACAGAGTCGAAATCTAATGTAAAATTAATAAGGAGGGGGGAGAGCTGTTTGCAAAAGTTATCTTTTGTAACGCAGCCCTAATCAAATATTCACAAAATGACGGCTTTAAAAATAGAACAATTGTCCTTTTAAATCATGACTAGTTTGGTTAATTTACCCCCAAGTATCCGGTGTCTGTGACTCAGAAAAACTCTTATCTACTAAGGGGGGGGAAAAAGAGCATTGCAGAAAAGGTGACAAGTTTTCACCTCTTTCCTCAGAGAACATTTTAATTCCACTTTAATCAGCCTGCCAATAAAAGAGTACTTGGCTTTCAAGGGGAAACAAATCAAAATATGCATTTATCAGTCACGAGGCAGAATTCAATCGCTCACAACTGATGAACTCCAAAAGGAATGAAACTAGTACTATCATGCTGCCTTGGTGGTGTGCTTTGTACTATCAAAGAAATGGTACTATCTTTTTCTGCCACATCCACTGTTTGTCTGTCATCCCTAATTACGGCCTTTCAAAAGAAACGCTTCATAATTGCTGTTAATAGTGAAAATAAAAAATTTCGCATCTAGATAACTAAACTAGTGTTCTGCTGTGTGCAGATTTGTATGCTCTGCAGCTGCCAAAATAACTAAAAAAAAAAAAAAAAAAAATTAGGCAGAGGTGAGGCAGAGGAAAGAGAAAGAGGTTGCAAAGTGGTACTGTCAGTGTTATCACACAGGGCTCCTACAAGGGCATATCACCGGCCTGTCTTATTAAAATAAAACTTTATTTTCCACTAAGAGGAGACTTCAGGTTCACGTTGCGCTGCACAGGTGGGATCTCATTTCAGACTCCTCTCTGCTCCCGTTAAGAAAGAAGAGCCTGAAGTGGAAAGAAGGTGGTTTGTTGTTGGTTGGGTGATTTTTTTTTTGTATATTGCAGCAAAGTTGGATGCTGTTTCGTGTATGGGTGTGTTTCTAGGTTGTGGGAATTGGTTGCTCTGGGTTTTCTGCTTGTTTAGCGTGAGGCAAACACATTGCTCACTTTATTGATATTAAACAGAGTCGTCCTGATGGTTACAGTAGTTAGACTACAGCATGATACACAAAGCTGAATCTTTCTGGTGAGAGAAGCTGCATTCTTTGGGCTTATCTTGCTCCCTGCACTGGAATTTACATGCGTAACTACCAGTGCATCAAGATGAGTTTTCCGCCTTTGTGTGGTTTGCATCTCAATGAGGGTGGAGAGGTGCACTCTGTTTAGCTTTCCTTCTCCCTGCCCTGAAAAATGGTTAAAACTCACCTCATACTTTATTTATGCTTTGTTCCATCCGACTCCTCTTCTGCGAGTAAGGATTTACGAGGCCGGAAAGCAAGAGCCAAACTGCTCTTCTGTTTCGTTTTCTCCATTTCTCCTCCTTGTTTGCTTGCTTTTCCGATTTTTGCTCCCTGTGCGAAACACGCTTTCCCGCGCCTGACTGCGTCGCCCTTTCGGGCACGGCTCGGGCAGATCCCGAGATGCTCAGCTCCCCTCATCGCGCCTTGTTAAAAAATCCTTCCTCCACTCCGGTGTCTTGGGATTGCAGCTTGACGCTGGTTGTGCAAAATACCAGCCTTGGTGCGAGTTTGATGTGCAAAAACACCAGGATCTGACCTCTAGTCTCTCCTTTTCCCCTTCCTGTGGTTCCACAGTATCTCGCTTGTGTTGTCCCAGTCTGGGGAGCTTTCTGCTCTCCTCCATCCCACTGAGCTCCATCCTCTCTTCAGATCTCACCTCCTGACCTCCTTTCTTTTTTTTTTTTCCCCAGGAGTCGATTAGACAAAGGAGATACGTTGTCATGTGGATGGTATATACAAATAAATTGCATTGTATTTTTTCTTTTTTTTACGGTTGATTCTAATCTTGTGCTTCAAAAGCGTGCTAGTAGCAGGTAAAAAGTATAAAGTAGGATTGTTAAAGTGCCTGTTTGGGCCAGGCGTTTGTGAAAATGAATGTGTTGATATTGCCTGAATAGATAGGACAACTTGGGATACTCTAAAATTAAAAAGCGGGGAGAAACAAGGTAGAAATGTGACGGTGGGGGAGAAACTTTCGTCTCTTTCGGTTCGAGAGTGGTTTCATCAGTCGTAGGGTAGTAGTAGTGAAGGGGTTTGTGTGCTCAGCTATTAATTTCAGCACTGCTTGTATTTAATTGACGTGAAAGCGTGCTTGATTTAAAAGATATGTTGCACAGCTTTGGAAAACGAAGTTTAGGAAAACCAAGTAGAACTGTAAATAATAATAAGTTTATAAAAATGCTCCTCTGGCTGCAGATAAATGATTTAGGATTCTAACTTGCCATCACTTAAATAAACAGTTGACTTTACAAACAACAGATTGTACGGAAACCAAAAGTTTTCAAAATAACCATAATTTTTAAAGGAGAATTGTAAAGCTTTGCGTGGAGCTTCTGACATTTCATGTATGCATTTGCATTCATGCTCTTGTCACATAAACCTTTGCAGACTTCATGCTCTCGTACATGTTGCTCGAATTCCTGCCTCTGTGGCCCGATTTTCTGATGATTTACTGCTGTCAAGAAATATTTATATATTCACTCTGGGAAGACATGGAAACATTACTTTTCTTTAGGCAGTTTTGCTCAAGAAATAATCTATGAAGGTGGTAGTGTATTATGTCTCTGAACCACTTGGAATATACTTGGTATATACAGGCTACTAACGTCTTAAATTAAAATGTCTGTACTGTGAATGTAGATAGTTCTGTGTTTTCCGGAGAGCTGATGATTAGGAAAATGATAAATCATTAGACAACACTAAGGAAGGTATGTCACATGAAAGTTGGAGGAGGAGGAGGAGGACTACTAGGTAAAGGATGAGTCAGAAGCTGGCAAGGTTCTTGAGAATTTGGTAATTAACAGAAGTGAAAATAGGAGTCAGCAGGAGCTGGAATGACAAAGATCTCTAACTCATTTTAAGAATACAGAAATCCAGGTGTTGTAATGTTGATTCTGTATCCTGACAGAGGATTATTATCCTGTTTGTTATCCTGTGTGTGATAGGTGAATTCCAAGTATTACACAGAAAAGTATGAAATGCTCTTTGGAGGACAACTGTAGAACATCCTATCTCAAAGAAAAAAGTATTTTCTCTTAAGTTTCCCTGCAAGGCTTGTGTGCTGAATCTTTTTTTTAATAGAGCTATGGCTAGTCTTATTAATTGTATCAAATTATCTTCAAGTTTTTAATGAACTTTAGAGTTTTTTGGAAACATTTCCTGCATTTACTGGTACACTTTTGGGACAGTGGAAGAAAGATGTGTTTTATTTTGTTGTCTTTGGGAATTGAATGCCTAATTTATTTTTATCTCCTCTGTACCTCTACCTGTACTGCTTCTTCTTTTGCCTTTTTTCCTTATTTTTTTTCTTTTAAATGAGCATGTAAGGCAACTAGATAGTTGTGTCACAGCTTTGGCCAGTGATTTCTGCCCTTGTGGGTCTAATTAGCTGCCCTGTTATATTGCCATATTATGTTGTTTGGCGTGGTACAGCCACCTAATATTACTACTTTTTCCTGACCCTCCTATAAAGGGAAACCACAATAATTGAAGTGGCCTCTAATTCTGTAGCCTTTTCACTGGGTGTATTTGCGTGCGTTACTTTAGTGTTCTCAAACAATTTTTATATGATGCTTCTCATGGCCAAATCTTGTTCTCAATAAGATTAGTGGGAAATGTCCCCCTTATTTCTTTGGGGACAAATTTTGTTAGTGTGCAATTTATAACTTCAAAGACAGCGATAAATAGCTGGTCCCCGTCGCTGGAGCGAAACACACTTGAGTGAAAGGTCAGAAAGAGGTGGCAATGCTAAGAAATGTCTCTGAATGTCAGAATCAATTAAAATATTACTTTATTTAAATTACTGATTCCATGGTATTATTCTAATTCGTGGAGCCTTTTAAAGCCATGAGTTCCATTTGGAAATATTAACACTAAAAAGCATTGAGTGCCTGAAAGCAGTGGGTTTGGGGCTTTCATTACTATTTTTTTTAGGAGATTAATAACTCAGAGTCCATCTCGTTTACAAAAGCACGGATGTAAGGCATGAAGGAGAGATTGATTCAAGACCCTTTCCTCGCTGCTTTTTAATCTGCTGCAATTACTGTATATTCTTAACCCTGTAAGTAGATGAAGTTGGGAACTTAGCTAGCCTTTCAAAAAAACAACAAGCCAAACCCACGAGTTTGGTGCATTGGGTTTCAGAGCAAGACGCCACCGCCGTCGCCTGCAGTGTGGTGGTAACCTCAGGGTCAGGCGAACTTGAACAGCAGCGTTCGGTCCGTCCCGACGTCTGTCAGGCTTTTCCTGCCAAGTTTTCCAAGCAGCTTTGTCCTGGTGCCTTTGGCATGAAAGAGAAGAGAAATACGTGTCGTCTGCTGGTTTCGCCTTCTCCGGTCGGAAGGAGCTTTTACCTTCCCGACCTTCCCGTTTCACTCACTGCGGAGAGCTTTGCCTGAGCTGTTGTGATGGGAAGTCATGCGATTTAAAGAGAAATATGTTTTGGCACGCCATGTTTATCTTATGATAGGAGTTGTTAAGTGTCTAATGTGTAGCTTGTTTTTACCATGAACTAGAAAACTGGACGCAATGTTTCATGTTTTATTTGATCCAGCACACGCATTTTTGATGCTCACTTAATGTTCGAATCAGTTCAAATCCAGCTTTCTATAAGTAACTACTAGCTCTTAGCCTCATTTTTCAGATTGTCGTGCTCCATACTATTTTCAAATGTGATCTAGTCTTTGTAGGAATGGCTCTGTTATAAGTGTTCATATAATAAATACATACTTAGTTCAAAAGGTAGTTTCAAAACTTAGGTGGTAGCTGACCTGGAGGACAGGCAAATTGCCTTTTTAAGAATTTCCCCCAGTATTGTTATCTGGGTTTGCATAAAACTTAGTACTTTCCAAATTAGATGAGAATACCAATTTAAAAAAAAAAAACAAACTTTTGTGAAATAGTAGCTTCTGGTTTTGAGCATCACAAACCCAAGGAACCATTTACGCTTTGGATTTTACAGTTGTGATGATGCAAAAGATGATTCAACCAGACTGAACCCCCAATCAGTTTCATGTACTCATGGGTTTCTTTTTTTTAAGCCAGAGGAATCATCATAACATTTACTTCGACCTTCAGTATAACAGACAGTAGATTTCTCATCGACTTGCTTTGTATGGAGTCCAGGACATTCGGAATTTTAAATCTATTTTCCCCTCTAATATGGCCTCTGTGCACCTCTTGCAGCAGGCAAATGCTTTCACTGGCAGGGGCAGGCTAAGGGGCGCTGACTGATAAGGAAAAGTGACAATGAACTTCAAAAGAAACAAAACAAAACAAAAAACCCTAAACCAGTGTTTGAAAGCCTGACCTCTGCTAACTTGACCCTCTGTTTCAGGGCATTTCGCTTGTGTTGGATGCAAAGGGATGGCTGCGGGTCTGCAGCGACACAGCAAGTGAGCACCAAACCCTGTAACTGAAAGCTCCTCAGTGGTCCAGTCTTGATTATTGGATTATCTTGATTATAGTCTTAATTATTTTGTTCCTCTTGATTTTTGAAACTTCTGGATGTGCTTAAAGCACGTTAAGTTCTTAACCATGAGAACTAGAAAGTGTTTGCACTGAATGCCAGGATCACTCATGCAGTCTCATGGACCTGCACATAAAGTCCAGAGAGAAACACAAAATACCTCTTTTTTTAAAAAAAAAAAGTGGTAAAATATAGAAAACTTCTTATATGCTTTTTTTCCCCCTCTGGTATTTTCCTTAGCTTCGTGGATTAGGAAATTCAGTTGAGAGAACTATATACGGTTTGTATTTTTAACATTCTCCTGGACCATTCATGACCTTCCAGGGATTTCTAGGGAGTAGCAAGGGGACCTCCTCCGCACGGACAAAGCATTTTGTTATTTTTGGAGAAATTTCTCATTCCTGATAGTTGGAGCAGGAGCAAGACACAGGCTTCCTTGCTTTTATTGCCTTTTTGCTTGGCAGGGTGGGGGAGGACCAAGGAGGAGGGGGAGAGGCAGGGGATGGAGATGCACGATATCGTTAGGGCTGTGGGGAGGTGTTTGGATCTGAGCAGCGGATGCTGAATGACAGTGCCGGTCCCGTTACTTCTTCTGCCTCCCTTGCGGGAGAGTGTTTTATGCAACAGTTTGTTTAAACCAAAAGAGAAACATTTTTATAAAACTGGAGAAGAGGTAGCATGGTGTGGCAGGACATGGTAGCAGAAGTAGTCTTTTAAGTGTAGTAGGTAAAGGAAGTGCTGGGGTGCAGGGAGCCTAATCTGCTAGAGATCTGGGTGAAATGCCAGTTGTGTTTGGGTTTCTGTTTGTGTGTGTATTCCCTGCGTTGTTAGATGCTGCTGTGTCTGAAGGAGTGCTAGCTGCTGCAGGAGCTTTAGAGAGGTATGAAAAACATTCCTTCTAAAAATACTGGGAAGCTCCCTCCACCCCCATTGTTTATTGGAAACTTTTCCCCCCCCTCTTAAGATATTTGATTATGGTGTAATGCAGCTAATTTAAGCATCTGTTTATCACTGCCTGGCTAGACTGAATGTGAAATTTCAATTGAATTACCTCCCAAGAGAGCTTTGAGCTCCGAGGGTAAAACAAATCATTTTCTCTCCGTTCCTCCGGGATTGTCAATAAAAAGAATTCATCTAAATAGTTTACATGCGTTTTGAAACGTTGCATCTACTAGACTTGGTTGTGTGGTTAGTGGAAAACTGCCAGTGTGAGTGGAATACTGGCTGTAACTCGACTATGGCAGTGTTATTGCACGGTAGTGCAGCGTCTGGGAAGGCTACAGCTGTGAAAGCATTTGCATTGAAGTCATTCATATTTGGTCAATAAATATGCATATTTTATTTTAGAACAGAAGACAGCGTATAAACCTGAGCTTACTACAACTTCTGATATAAGCTGCCACCAGCCCAGTAGCTTCTCCAGCTTTTCCAGTTGGTGTCTTAACAATAAAGTGAATTACTGCTGTGGGCTGCTGGTGGGACCCCATGAACCCCCCATCACCACCGCACCTTTGTCTGCTCCTAAGTATTTGTGTGTATGCACATTGCTAAAAATATTTCCACTTCCACAAGAAACAGTAGAGTTTCTCTTTTATTTGTCATCACATCAACAAAGATCTGGGAGAGGGCAGAGACAGGTTTTTCTGGCTCTGCAAAAAACCTAGTTAGTGGGTTTACATCTTCTCTGTCATTTTAATAGTGCGAAGAAGGGAGATTTTCCTCCTAGTTGCCTTAGATTTGAAGTGAAATCTGCGGCCATCCACATGCAGAAGACCTGCACACGTGATTTGTAGGTGCTTTTACCCTGTCCTGGGCTGCTCTGCTGCAGGACAGGTGCTGCCCTCACTCAGACTGGGATGTGCGGATGTGTCTGTGAGTTGCAGGCAGCAGTCTATGTGCTGGTGATGCTCCGGTGTCTCCCGGCTGCTCTCCCCAGAGGACAAGCAAGTTCTCTTCCAGCTGAGTTTGCTGACTGGGAAAGAGCTCTAGACTGTCTCAACATAAATAACTGTGGGCCACATTTCCAGATGCAAGCGAGGACAAAAAGATCAGGCTTCCTTATGGGAATATCCATGCTAACCTTTGAGCCCATCACCAGAGTCTCTCCAGTGGAACACCACTGTACCCTTCAGCTCAGACCTTCCGGCTTAGTTGGAGCTGCAGTGTAAAGGCTGAGAGTAATTTAATTCAAGCAGGAATATTGCAATCCCAAGAGTCGTATAACTAGAAGATGTCATGACAGTGTGAATGCTTGTAGCCCAGCTATTGCACCTCAAACCAGCGTGCAGGTAACCCAGACAGCGAGCAGACTGAAGGGAGATGGACACCTCTCCTCTTGCCAGCAAGAATTCCAGCTGAGAGTGAGAAGGTCCAGCTAGCAGTAGTGAGATGCTTCATCAGCGAACACCTTCACACCAGCTTGCCTTTTATAATGTGGATAGCTAAAATGTGCTCTCATTCAGGTATCCAGGCAGTGAAGAAAAACTTCTTTAGAAATCTTCTAGTAGTGGTAGCAGTAAGAAGATCGGAGGTTCCCATGCAGAGCGAATGCCTGTTGATTACTTTGCAGTGGAGACGCGTTTGGACCTGCAGGAGCTGCCTGGGTTAGCAGCTAAACTCGTGTCATTACCCTGTTACTCTCTGTCTCGTGTCCTGGTTCTATTTTTATTGATTATAAAACCCATCTCATTATGTTAACTGGGATTGTTTTAGATGACATAGAAGTTGGGATCATAGAATCACAGAATGCTTTGGGTTGGAAGGGACCTCAAAGATCATCTAGTTCCAACCCCCCTGCCATGGGCAGGGACACCTTCCACTACATCAGGTTGCCCAAAGCCTCATCCAACCTGGCCTTGAACACTTCCAGGGATGGGGCATCTACAACTTCTCTGGGCAACCTGTTCCAGTGCCTCAAGGATAACAGTCAAAAATCAGACTTAAAAAACTGCGCGAACCTTTAAATAAAGGAGATTGGGTGGATGATCTACTTGGGGATATGGTTTAATGGGGATTAGGGATGGTTGGACTCGATGATCTCTATGGTCTTTTCCAACCTAGAAATCTATGAATCTATGAGATGAAAGCTTAAAGAAATTTTAGATTTCACTTGTTCAGGAGTTTGGTGTTTCTGTGGTCATTCTGATCGTTGGTCATGTTTAATGGCAAAGCCTGAAGAAGTTAAATACCATTTGCATAACCAGTATATTTTCATGGCAGCTGTGATGAGCAGTAGCTCCCACAATCATCACCGGCAGGGTTTGAAGGAAGGGGTGTGATGTCACTTGTTTACTTGTCAATATTTTCTTTAGTATGAGGGATCTCCTGTTTGAAGTACTTGTTTTCAGAAGCAATAAAAGTTATACACAAATTGCAATGGTCTACGAACGATTCAGGTTTTAAATTATGTCAACGTTCATCGTAAGCAGCAAAGGTGTAATCATGGTAAAGATCATTCTGGATTTTTATTCCAAAACAGTAGTAGACCAGAAGTCTGCGGGTACGTTGACGCTTTGGCCTGTGTTGTGAGATGCTAATAGTTCATATTTCCTTTCTGGCTCTAAATATGGAACTGTTTTGACAATTTAAGTATACTTTAAAACGATTCATCCTGACAGAGTTGATAGTAACCTAAGAAAAAGAATTTTAAACCCCAAAACTGCAGTTTATCATAATGAGTAGCTCACCCTGTCAACAGCAAAGCCGTGTTACGGTGTGTAATAGGGTTTAGAGACTGCCACGGTGAGGAAGGACAGGTCTGGTAGTTTTAAAGTACATGACTAGAAGTAGAGATAGCCCCTTCTTTTTACAAGGGTGTGTAGTGATAGGACAAGGGGCAATGGATTTAAACTGAAAGAGGGCAGATTTAGGTTAGATATAAGAAAGAAATTCTTTACATTGAGGGTGGTGAGGTACTGGAACAGGTTGCCCAGAGAAGTTGTGGATACCTCATCCCTGGAGGTGTTCAAGGCCAGGTTGGTTGAGGCTTTGGGCAACCTGGTGTAGTGGAGGATTTCCCTGCCCATGGCAGGGGAGTTGGAACTAGATGATCTTTGAGGTCCCTTCCAACCCAAACCATTCTATGATTCTATGATTCTCTGTGACCATCCATAGTCTTCCAGCATGCCTCCAGACCAAGGGGGCTTCACCTGTGCCTCTCCCCCATTGCTTGTAAAACTATGTTAAGAACAAATTTATTTTTGAGATGCTCGAACTGAATTGGTCTTCTTTAGGAGAGGTGTGCAAAGATACCAGCTTTTTAAGATAAAACAGATACAAGAGTTTGTGTAGCGTTGAAAGCAGGCACCTACATGAGAACAGTCTTGGAGTGTTTTCCAAATACAAATAAGTCCCGTGTCACAAATAGTCAGAAGTCTCCCTTGAATGAAGATCATTACCCTCAGGGTGCCTGTTGGTCACTCTTTAAAATTCTAATAAAAACAAAGAAATTAATTATCCAGTATAAAAACGGGGCCTACGTCTCCTGGCGAACATTCAATTAACTTTTAGTGCTTGCTACTTAATGTTGTGTTTGACCAGTCGAGCATTGAGAACGACTTTCCTTTGAAAGGGAGCTGGGGTGGAACGTGGCGTTGGGCTGGAGCTTTGCTCCAGTTGCGGCTGGTCATCAACATTTTTCCCATGATCGCTGACTGTGGAGCTGGTTATGTTTTACTTATGCATGCGAGATGTAGTTTGCTTTGGGACAGGTCTTTTGTCGGCTGGATGATGTTTTATAGAGAATATAATTTAGCTAGTTTTGCAATCGTAGACTGGATTGCAGTGGTTGAGCATGAACTACCAATTAAAAGCAACTGTATAATACTTCTAATTCCCATGACTAATGGGCTGAAAATATGGAGCTCTTTGACCTGGATCCGATCCAAGCTAAGGATGAATTATGTCACATAGATCACATTTGCTACTGTTAAAATGGCAAATGGTGCAAGAGTAAACCCCAGAATTTAAGAAATACTGACTTCTAAGGGATGAGCTGACATGACGAGAGATATATTTTGAGAGTAATGCATGAGCAATACTTGAATAACTTTTTTTTTTTTTAGAACTTTTACCTATTTCTGTACGCATCGATATAATTTATAATCTCCTTTCACCATTAATCTCCTGCTGCTTTGCTAAAAAGTGATTGCATACAATTGGAAGGTGAAGATTCTTCGGCGTTTTTTTATTAAGTGCCCTGTGTCCTTTAGATTGGCAGTGTAAATCTCGTTGTTACAAGATGTATCTTTTTTTTGTTTTTAAATGCATCGCATATGTAGAGATTCTCAAATTGATCTTTGATTGTCATATAGGATGTATATTTTCTTTTTTCCTCAAAGGGATGACTGAAGTTGTTAAATTTGGTGTTAAATCCAGTAATCTAAATAGCCAAGTTTTGTTGTTCTCGTGGCAGAACAAAATTTCAGTATCCACGGGTTAAACTTAAGGCTGGTTGGACTGCTAAAAGCTGTATAAATATGCAAGGCGCCGGAGTTTATACGAAGGAAAGTGCTCTGCTCGTCAGCCGAGGGAGTGATTACGTGGCAGGGCAGTAGGAGTTCTCCTGGAAACAGGGGAAATTATCAGCGGACCAGGAGAGAATGCAGAGGTTGATCTGCTGAATACAAATAAAGTATTGAGCACCAGGTTCTGCCTCATGGAGCTGGCGCTTTGGGAGCTGCTGTGATAAATGCACTGATAAATTGGAGGGAATGAGTGCTATTGCAAAAGCCTGATGAAGGCTAGAAAGTGTCCAGCTAGTAGGAATTGCATTGCTTGGTCAGGCACAATGAAATTAAATAGAATTTGCTTTAGTGAAATTGCATCAAGGATGATTAAAGGTGCTGCTGGGAGAAGAAGGTGGTGATCACCTTTCACTGAAGCCACTTCAGTGACTCCATTGCTTACTCCTTTCCTCTGTTTTTTCTCCTCTACTCATTTCCTCTAAGTTCAAGGCTCCTCTCTCTCTCCTCATCCCTTCCACCATTGTGTTGTGCCCCTGCTCCGAGCCTGGAGGTAACACCAGGGCTGCTTCAAAGATCAGGGAGCTCATCAGAAGCCGCTTGTCAGCACCATTCCTTGAGACCATGAGAGTTTGCCTGAATAGACCAGGTCCTGCACTTCCCTCTCACAAATACACAGCATTCTTCATTCCCTATTCTTTCAAAATTGCATTTTGGGTCAAGATTTGGCCTTTCAGTTTTGCTGTCAACAGCTCCAAAAAGCCGATCCGTGTAACGCGGCACCTTCTTGTCTAGGTGAGACCGAGACACGCCAGTCGGAGCTGCTCGCCACTCCATCCACAGCTCCGCTCTTCGGATCCACGGTTGGGATTCCAGTCTGTGTCTCATTTCCAGTTGAGACACCGAGCAGTCTCTGATCCCCAGCTGCTACAGCCACCTATGGTGTGGTGTCACAGGCCACCGCAGTGGCTCAACTGCTCTTTGGATGTTTTCTTGATGCAGAAGTCTGCATCGAGTCCAGGTCAAACTGCTGTTGGTTTCGCTGTATTATTTTTGCGTTACTTTTTAGGGGCCTTCGGAGAATGAATTATGAGGTAACTCACATCTTTCCAGTTTTGCTTTCCTTTCTGAAAAATAAAACAGCAGCAGCAGGCAGGACCAGGGGTTGCTGTGCTCCACCGTGTGTGCAGGGGAGCTGTGGTACCATGAACGCAGAGTTTGAGTGACTTGAACTGGGTTTTGTCCCGGATGGGCTGACAGTGTAACCGGTCTTTTAAGCTAAACAAAACACATAGGCGCATAGAAACACACACATATGTGTATAACCATGTGTAACATCCATGTGTTACCAAGACGAGATGGTATCTCATGACTTTTTTTGTTTCTATTTGATATTTAAATGATCCTCCAGCAGTGGGACTAGAGTTACATACTCTAAATAAAAAAACACACATTCGAACTCATGTAAGAGCCCCCTGGCACTATAAGTGGTGCCTATTTCCTCAGATATATATATTTTCTTGAAGAGTTTAACGTTTTACTACTTCTGCTGCTGGTTAATACTAGACTGAGAAGTGTAAGGAGTATTTTCCGTGATCACAGTTGTTGGAACAGTGCATGTGCAGAGCTATATTCAGTCATTTATTCCCTCTTCATTTTTGTAGCAATTGTAGCATGAACTAATTATTTTCTCAGCTTGAGATGTACTGGAGTTGCGTTTGATAACTGTTTATT
Source organism: Tauraco erythrolophus (assembly GCF_009769465.1). NCBI lineage: Eukaryota > Metazoa > Chordata > Aves > Musophagiformes > Musophagidae > Tauraco > Tauraco erythrolophus. The sequence continues at coordinate 5,051,908 of NC_141468.1, forward strand.
TTACAGACACTTTTTTGAAGGAGTGACATGAGCTTGGATGTGGAGTCCTCTGCTCTGCTCTCTTCAAAGGCACGGGGAAGATCAGGGGCTTTGCCGGGGGAAAAAAGGTTGGGTGGTAGATTGGTACACCGCCTTCATCCATGTATGAATATCCAGGTGAAAAATTAATGCTGCCACTAACGGGATTATCTTCTGCTCCGTGCTGGCACGTCCCTTGTATTGCCCAGACAGCAGCAGAGGTAGCCAAACGGAGCCATCCAGCTCAGAGGAGGTGAGGGGAGAGAGAGAAGCAAAGATGTTTCAGCAAAAAAATCAACACACCGTTGGGTTTAAACCACTTCTCTTTGCTTATCCTGGGAATCGGAGCCACAGAAACGCTATCTTCTCTCTGCCGTTGACTCCCTTCCTAAGGATTTGCTGTTGGCTGGTACGAAGGAACCTCAAATATATCGCGGAGCTGGAAACTTGCACCAAAATCAAGCCATAGTAGTAATAATAATAAGAGTTCCTGTTTCCTACGGATTTAAATTCTCAGTAAATTCGACACCAAGTATAGCTTCTGAGGTGATAATGTATCAGATTACACTATATGGTTATTTTTTGTGGCACGTCAGTGAAATAGAAACTAATATTCTATATTGACGTTTCAGAAGATGTTTCTTCAGAGGGTTAAGCTTTCAGTGAGGATTTGAAGACTTATTAGTATAAATGTGACTGTTCTGTGTGTGTTTCAATCCAGGCAGACTGCTTCTATTATAGAGAAAATGTTAACAACTCAATATTTTGGTTTAGAGTTATAGATGGTAGAGTTTTAGAACATAAATACATGCTCTGTATGGCAAAAAAATATGAAACAGCACATGAAAGAGTTCATTATCTTCATAATTCCGTAACTTCATTAGTTCCCTAACTTACTTAGTGCTCAAGCAGCATTTGCTGGGTGCTTTGTATGTGCACAAAGGGGCAGTTTTTGCCCTGAAAAGCTCAATCTTGGGGTATCAGATGTAGGATTTGATAATGCAGGAAGCAGTAAACGATGACCAATTCTGTAAAGTTTTAACTTTAACAGCTGGTTAAAAAAATTTGTAGGCTATTCTTTAACAGAAAATGAGGTTCTCAATTGCACCGATACTTTTCTTGAAAGGGATTTTGCTTTCTGTAGAAAACTGCCTTTTTGTGGTAAACCAGAAGACTTTTTTTTTTTCTTATAGGGAAGAGTTCTTCGCAGGAAACCATTTTCTGACCAGCTTTAAAATACAGAGATAGCAAAGACCACTTACAGTTTTTTCTCATCGCTCCTAAGGAAACTAAATGCTAAACTCTCAACATGATGTGAGGTTTACTGAAAGAAGGAAAGGTTCTTGCCTTTTTATCCTTTGCCCATACCCCAGAAGAGGAAGAAAGTAAAATAAAATATAAATACCAGGGTATTTTTGCCCCTAAAGTTATTGTCAAGAGCTTTAGCTGCTTCAGTGCTTTCCTGTTTTCTCCCCTCTGAAGTTGTGCTTGTTGGTCCCACTTGCAGCAGCTGACACAGGGACAGCAGCAGCCTAAAACATTTAAACATGAGTGGGACGAGAGGAGGCGAAGCAACGTTGACTTTTTCCTTGAAAATGTGACTCTTTCACCAAACGTAGTTAAAACAACAGCTTTTCAAGTGAGAAACCTGAGTTTCTATTTGGAAATGCTGCTGTAACGCTGCTGGAAGTCCTGCCTTCTCCTCCTGGCCTAGGTTCCCTGGGTGGACTTCAGTTTCTTCATCCGAATGAATGACTGTGCCTTTTTGTTAAGCTGTGCTGGAAAACAGGAGAAAACAGTCTAGTTGGAAGGCTGTATGTCCAGAGAGCAGCGAGGAGGGAAAATGAGAGGCACCAAACTGAAGTGCCTGTGAGATACAGTGATGGTGGCTATCATCTTTCAGACAAAAAGGTTTTGGGTTTTCATCTTTCAGACAAAAACCAACCTCGTGGTCGCAGTGGTGCTTGCCAGTAGCACTTAGTGTTTGCTAAATTGTGTGCTTGCCCCTTAAGCTTCCTTTAGTATGTGCAACATCAGCATTTACTTGTGTTAAAGCAAAACGGTGTCAGAAGTACTTCATTAATGTAATGGTGGGTCTCTTTGGATCGCCCTGAAAATATTTGTCACTTCAAAACCAGTTGTCGTTCATATTTGTCACTGCGGTACCAGGTTTCATTCCTAGACTCTGTTGGAGCAGTTTAGGTCAATCTGTGTAGCAAATCAGTGGCCAGACTAGTATTGGCATTTAAGATTTCTTGATTCATTCCCTGACCCTTAAGAGCATGATAATTTTAAAATAATTGGTATTTTGTTAGGCTTTTTAATGAGAAAAATAGTATGTGCATATTTTTCATTTTGGCAATTGTCTGTTCAGAGGTCTCAGCCCAAACAAGCAAAATCAGAGTTATAATAGATGAAAAAAACAACTTTGTTGATGTTCTTAGTTATTGGCAGTTGCTATAGCAATAGGCTGCCACACTTTCTTGTATAATGGTTTCAGTATGGGGCTGCTCACATCAGTCCGGTTGGAGGTGCATCTTCCCTGGTAATGGAGATGAAAAAAATATCTTAGCGACATATACACCATAAAATTGGGTTTTCATGGTTTTTGGAATGCTAAGAGTTATATGTCTGTGTGTTGTTGGTTGGTTTTTTTTTTTTTTTGTAAGCAGTACAAAGCCTTAATCAATTCCCAAAAGTTTGTCCAGTGGGATAACTCCAAGTGAAGCATGTTTTTGTTACAGCATCCCGGTGCTCGGTCTGGCTGGTGCCAAAGCAACGCAGCTGCGTAACCATGGTGGAGGAATCCTACTTTGCCATGTATTTTTAAGACCATAAAACTTGACTTGAAGGGCAGAATGCCCTTCCTCCAACAACACTTGGAATGCACTTCCTTACTCTTCACCCCAAAGCCCCAACTCCGTGAGCGTTTTGATGGCATGGGATGGTTTCTTCTTTCTGGCTCTAACCAGGTTCTAGCAGGTTTTTCACAGATGCTAAATTGCATGTTTGCAGGCTGCTCGTGGTGTGTATTTCCATCCTCACCAGAAAATAGCTTTTCAGGCAGCAAGCCACAGCTCTCTGGATCTTCACCTCCAGTGTAATGGGAGTGAGTTTTTGGAGCGCTCCAGCGCATCAAAATTCGGGCCGGCTGTGCGTGTTTCAGTGTGTGACGTTGTACACACGTGAGGACGTTCACACGTAGCCAGGACCCTCACTCGAATCTCACGTTGCTCGTTCAGGTACACTGTGCCTTGTCCGAACAAGGACAGGCATAAATGGGAATTAAATGGGAATTAACAGACAGACAGACACTTCCAGGATCAATAGCAGGTCGGGTCTCTTCCTTAGACAGGAGGAAATCCAACAGGAAAATTGATTATTAACACGATGCAGTAGAAATACGAGGATAGAAAAGGCAGGAAATGAGGCTTGGGATTTTGGTAGCTGTTTTAATTTGGCTATGTAGTTCGTAAAATGTCCACAAATTAAATTATGTGCTTTGGTTAGAACATGAATATGGATTCTGGCATGCTAAACTCTGCATACGTGGGAAATCTGGATTTGGCTGTGGAAAAGTTGTGCATAGAGCACAAAATATTTTGGGATGGACAGACTGAGATGTGCTGCTTGTATAGGAGAGTTTATGTTGAAATATATACTCAAAAATAAACCTGGAACAAAGTAATTTCAGCTTCAAAGTGTATTTTCAACCTTCATATGGTTGCTTGACTATAATTTCATTAACTTTTCTTTTAATTGAATGTGGAGGCATACTTAAACTCTGAAATTTAGATCTAAATGTTTTTTTTTAAAAAAATCTAAATCGCTCCTGTTGAGGGATTTGGTTCAGGATCCTCTTTAAACATGTGTGTGAATATTCACACCGGCTAATACAGGCTAACACAGATACCCAGGTTGTTTGACAAGTGATTATAAATGGGAATTAAAGATCCCTATAAAGCCATTGAACAGCCAGCCAGTCACCTCCAGGAAGGTGATTCAAAATACTGGATATCTAAACTGGATGTCTAAAGAAAATTATAGAAATACCTCAGATTCTCCCCTCTTTTCCTCCCCACCCTGTTCTTCCAACAGAGATTGACACGAATCCATTAGCAGAAAAGGCGACTGTTTCCTCCTTAGTTTCACAGATTGTTTTAGCCTTAAACACAACACAGCCTACGAAAATGCAGTTATTTAAGGTTTTATTTTTAACGTGGCTCTTCATTGCTAATTGAAGAACGTGAGATTAAAAAAAAAAAAGCCCGTAATGTGAATTAAATGTGGAGGTGGACGGTGAGTGTTTGTGTTACAGCAATAGTAGCACAGGTTCATTTCCTTTGTATATCTTACTTCAGTTTTGCCAACTGCTAGGATGGGGTTTTTCCAGCTTTTTCTGTATGCTTTTCCAGGGGCTTTTGTTTCTAGAGATGTAAACTGAAGGAGATGACATTTCCACGCAAAGAGAAGAAATGTTTATTTTAAGAACACACAAGTACCCAGTTACAATATAACTTGTTGAATCCTCCGTGCCAGACTGGCTTTGCTGGGAAGATGAATGTGGATTTGAAAAGGATCCTGTCAAAGTAATTGGGCTTTACAGCCGACTCCTGTTAGCCAAATCTTTGCTTCAAGCTCCTCTGTTTTGTCTTTTAAGCATGCAGTAGCAACGTTTAAGAGAAAAAAAAAAAAAAAGGTTTGCAGCCTTGGTGTGTGTGGTGAGATATTTTCATAGTCTTTGTACTGTTTCTAAACAGGGGCTGAGCCTTCCCCTCTGCTCCCTCCCCAGAAAGAAGAAAAAAACAGAAACAAGCACCCAAAAACCTCAATACAAGCGGACCGAAGCAAAATGAGCAAAACCTCAGACGAGTTTTCGTTAAGAGTTTTGGGGCTTTTTCTCCCTACGCCGATGCCGTTGCTAATTTATAGCTGGAGCAGCCTGCGGCTGCGGGGAGACGTGCCGAGCTCCGGGGTGGGTTCACTGGTCGGGATGGGGATGCTGTAGGTCACGGCTGTGGCTCGCAGTGCCTGGCTGCAGGTCCCTGGCTCTGCTTTGGGTCCCCGGGCGCAGCAGAGATCGGCGCCGGCTCGATCCCGCTCTCAGCTTGCGGAGAAGGGTAAACTGTCTAAAACAGGTTTTCGCCATGCCTTCTTTCTCTGCCAAAGTTGTACAGATGCAGGGAGTCAGAATATCCTCCTGCCACCTTTCCCGAGGCATTTTTACACCCGCGCTTGGCTGTAAATTGGAGAAGCAACAAAACAAAGGAAAGGGACAGTATCAGGGTCAGCTGAGCTATAGCAGTCACCTCCTGGGGGTGTTTAACCGTGCATATATTATTTTCTTTCTGTCTAACTGTTGCATATGCGACTGCAGACAGCGTGCTCTTAGAAAAATTAGAAGTGGGCATTAAATATTGTGCTGCAGGGTGATGTGGCAAAGCTGGGGCTTTCTCACGGAACTTTGCAGAAGCATCCTGCTTCCCACTGATCTTTTATTCAGCATTTAGAGATGTTAAGATTTGCAGTCCTTTTCCTGGCATGTTTTTTCCTACCGGTATGCTTCTCGCACTCTGCTTTCCTGTTCGGTTTTCTGTATTTCTAAATGTTGTGTGTATGGACAAGGTTTCATAAATATATATGTTCCTTGGTGGTTTCAGTTCGTGCGTGCGTATATGAATATATATCCCTCGATGGAGTTTCAGTTCTGCTACAGACGCGATGGATTTCTTCCTCTTTATCAGTGGCACCATTAGTAGAGATAGAAATGGAAACTTTTTCAACTAAAACCAGCTGGGATATCATTGATCAAGATACAGTCTAACCCAGGAAAATGGGGTGTAAGTAGTAATTGGAGCTGTAATACAGTTGAAATGATGTTTTTTCTTGCTGTTTGTTTTTAGGATATTCCATGACCTATTCATTCATTCATTCTCTCTCTCTCTTTTTCCCTTAAACCCATAAATTTCTCAAAGCTAAAGAGGGTTTTAGGGCTGATTAAACAACAGATGGAAAGGGTATCATTTTGTTCTTTCAGAAAATATTAATACATTAGAAGTTTGTAGAAGGGGAAATATTAATCTCTGAGGAATTTTCAAATCAGTGACATCTTTTTCCTTTACTGTGTTATTCTTAACGTTGGTGTTTAAAAGCATGGAATGAGACTTCCTAGGTTCATGGATGTTTGTTTTGTTTTTTTTTTAAAAAAAACCAACTTCCCTAGACACTGGATTTACATTTTAAAAAGAAAACACATTACAAAGACCTTGCCGTTAACTTTACCGAAATGAGCATTTGATGATGAGTTTCAAAGGAAACAGATTAAGTGGTTAGCAAGTACTGTGGCATTTGGCACCGGTGCAGATTCAAGCAATAAGTCAAAAAGACACAGATAAAATATTGTCAGGGAGCTGGCTTTGTTGCATCTGTTTTGATGACAAAGATGTAATTTTGAATTATTTTGACAAATTAGAAATGCAGTTTACACCAGCAGGTATTTTTCCCTTAAATGCAGAATGCCAGAGAGACAAAACGACTTGCCTTGACTATCTTCTCTTCCATGCCCATCCTCCATAACTAAATTCCGGAGTCAGCTCCGGAAACTACTTTACTTTCCTTTCTAAAACATATTTTAAAGACAATAACTAAACTGTATTAAATATTTACATGTCATCAGTCACCGTAATTACCATAATGTTTACATTCTGTTTGCAGAGAGTGAGGGAGGTGGTCATGCAACAGCAAGAGGCAGCTGATATTTAGGAGACAACCTCTATCGTGGCGTGATCGTTGTGAGAATACTTTGAGGCAAGGAAATACTTTTTCCAATCAAATGCATTTCATTAGAAGATTCAATCATCGATCCTGCCTTGCTCTCTTACTTTCTCAGTTGGCTGCGTGAACATTATTAATATTCGCTTCAGGTTAGCCCAGATATGGCTCAGATTTTCCCAGTTTCTTCCCTTTGTGATTCTTTCCGTTCTCTCCCTCATCCCAAGTACTTCTTCCCAGCATACGCCTGTGGGTTTTACACCCTTTTTTGTAGAAGGGTGATATTAAAACAGTATTATAGCAGCCCCTACTAAATGCAGAGCCTGCGTGTATTGATTACATGGGATTAGTGGCTGTAGATGTGTGTACACACAAAAATAGTTGTTGGACATCTTTGGCCAGTTGATCTCTCTGCTGGTCAGTCTCCTGTTGGATTTATAGTTTTAAAAGATCCATAACAAATTCAGAAAATTGCTTTTTTATTAATCAGTCTTCAGGAAACAGAGGAAGAGTTCTCACCTTTCTTATTCAGTTTTTGAAAGATCCTCTGTAGTTCCTCCTGTATAACCACCAAAGCCACATCCATTCCTAGAGCAGTGTTTAGGTTCTGTGTATCGTGACAGTACATTACCCCAGTTATTCGGAAGGGGTGCGAAAGACCAAATTTTAGCTTGTGTAGTTCGTAATATATCAGACATAATGTTGATGTACAAAAAAGCTGTTATAATTGAAAAAAATTCTAGATGTCCAAAAAGTGTTTCTGTCCATTAGAAGTTTGACAGTAACACCTTGGCTGTGAACATCTGGAAGAAATTTTAAATGGTCTGAGTCATTATTTGTTAAAGCTGAACTATAATCTCTATTTCTAAATACACGTATACATCACAGTTGTGCTTTGGCTTTTAGTTTCACCCTTAAAAAATGCAGTCATCTCAAATCAGACCAGGAAAACCATTACCCAGGTATTTTTGTGTGTGCTCATTTTCAGACATAAATCAGACACGCAGTACAATATCTTCTTTTTATGCTGAGGGAATCTCAAAGCATCTGAAAAGTCACACCTGCATAAGGCTGCATGAAGATACAGTGGAGCCATCTCTTGTGAAAGGTGACAGGTAGATGATCCACAGCCCTTTGCCTAAACTTTGTCCTCCTCCACGGTGGCACGAAGGACTTTGTCTTATACACCCTGGTGTCGGGAAAATTGCAATAACAAGTTTAACGTCTGAGCAGACTAAGAAAGCTTGTTTATTTTTGCCTTAGTTGCAGTCCCTTCACTCCTACACAGATGCATCAAGCTCCATGGCAGTTATCTTAAAAGGATGAGGAGCAGGTTGGAAATCCCATTAGGATTCCGCACAAGGGTTTCTGAGCGCTCCACGTCTGCAAAAAAAAATTAAAAATTTCAGCCCATCCCTTAGGATTGCAGAGGTAGCACCACTCCTCGTGGCCCAGAAACGTTTGTGCCATGAGTTGCTCTTTCTTCCACCTACACTGGCTGTGAAGTAGTAAGAATTCTTGGCCATAGGACACACAGAGCCATGAGACCAGATAATTGGTGTTTAGAAGTGTTGCCAGGATCATGTAAAATTGTGTTTTATGTTCTCATCATTCGGGAGAGTTGTTTATTTAATTTTTTTTGGCGGTGGCAGTTAGAATAAACGTGCTAGTGTTTCAAATAGCATAATAATGCGTTGTTTTTGTGAGGAAACAGAGCTCCAGAGGAAATGATGGTTTGATTTTGTGCATATTTTCTGTAGCAAACATTTTTGGCATTCCTTTTTTTTTTTTTTTTTTTTTTTTTCATACTTTATTTTTCCTGCTTGGTTTAATGCAGCATAACCTCCTCTAAATCTAGTGGGAAGTGTAAATGTATGTAATGCTTTTTCTGTGGTTAGAAAATACATGTAGCATTAAGTTATTAAAGCTTGACTTTAAACTATGTCTTGGGCTAATGATTTTACAGTATAATTGCTTTAGTTAATTTGAAGGCAGGTATACATACAGCTTATTCCATTTTGGCACTATAAAGTTTGCCATTGGTATTATACCTCATTTTTTATGATTTACATAATTTGTGAAACAGATTTAATATTTTGTGTGTGAGCTAATTAGTTTCTGGTTTAGAGCCTTCATTGTATGTTCATTGGGTTTTGAACACCTTTTACAGTAGCACAGAAGGTCATTGTTGGATCTAAATTCTTTGTAGAGCAATCAATCCCGATTTAATAAAATAAGTTGCATAATTTCTAGTGTAATTAAATTGGGTTACACGGAATTGTTTTCAGCTGTAAATTTGCTGAATTGGAAGAAATATGGTAGTGATGTGTTAATTACTGTGCTGTGCTCCTTCCCTTGTTATGGTATAGTTAGTTTACTGGACTTTGGATGAGCACCATTTTATATGCACCTCTAACGAGCTCTTAAAGGGTGTCTGACTTTTCCTAGTAGAGAAGGGAAAAAAAAGGAACATGTCTAGTAGAATTAAAAAAGTCTTTCTGCATAACTTTTAGCGGATTCAGTGTTAGGATGTCGTTAACGTTTATGAGTAATTGCCAGATGACAGCAACGCCAGCTCTTCGGCAGGTGACGGCGAGGGTGGGTGGCTGAAATAAATGCTCCTTTTCCAGTTCCAGGGGCACGCCAGAGAAACGGAGCCCCTCCGTGCACAATAAGCATCTGCAGTCACGTCACACGCCAGCCCAAAAAAGTTCTTTTTCCTCTGGTATGTGATTCCTACATAAGGGCACATGCTGGCTGTTTTCCTCTCCAAGGAATTGTTTTCTTGGCTGCCGCCATCCCGTGTTTAACAGCACTGTGCAGCTTTAACGGCTCCTGGCTTATTAGGAGTCTAAACAGTCTCCTGTATCCTTTGTGTCAAAATGAGTGAAAGCTTTGGAAATCATTTTGGGATTCATTGAGCAGGAAAAGGAGTTGCTTGAAAGAGTCAGACCCTGCAGAAAAGCTAACTTCACGTGTTGAAAATGAACAGTTAGAATTCCTTTCCAGAAGTTTTTTACATCCATTCCTTGTGCTAACTCAATCTCTTAATTTACCAGATTATTTCTGTACACAAATTACTTCTAATCTGGGTTTTTCTTGTCTGTCTCTACCTCTCTTTTTACCTGCGTGGCCCACACGAATGTGCTCATGCTTTTTTTTCTTCGTAAAATAGTTGCAGTTAGTACAGAGATAAATTAAAGTTAATGAGATAGAACCAGAACACGGTGCAGGTATTTCCCTTCCTCTGTTAGGAACTGGTTCTGGGATTTAAAAAAAAAAATAATAAAAATTCCATCAGCCACAACGCAAGTCGGTATCTCGTGGGACAGTTGCTGTAAGTTGTACCCTGTGTGTAACCCTGGCTCTGCTAAACGGATTTTGTGGTAGAAGCAAATATTAACAGTTGCCTTCGTGCTCTTTGCCAACGTGCAGCTGATTTCATTTAACAGTGCACATGAGCAGTCTCCTACGCAGACCCTGCCATAGATGTTTTTTGATTATTTCTGAGAACCTTGAACGAAGGCTGTGTTTTTCTGACATGTTTACATGTATACATAGCTGTACAAAAAGAAAGAAAAAAAGAAAAAGCTGACTTATTATTGTATTTGCAGCCATTCTTGCTCAGCATAGAGTTGTTAGACCTTTGCAATACGATTATACCAGCAGAAGCCTTTAAGGCATTTATTTCCAAGTAGGAATACAGTTTCTCCTACTTTAAACAATTAGATGAAGTGTAATCTCACTTTCTTCCTGTGGAATGCCACACTTTTATTGCTATCATTGATCAGTTGCGAGATGTAAATAGGACACAAGCTGAGGAGCTTGGCTCAAATAAAACCAGATTGTATTGATTCTTGTGTGGTACAGAATGAAACGGAAAATCATCTGACGTCCACTCGCCGTTCATCGAAGCAATTTTTAAAGAATAAAGACTGAATACATACAGTATAAATTCCTTATCTTGTTTACTTGATACACACGTGCAGTTCGACAGTCAGAAACCTGATAAAAATCGCAGCTAAATGTGTGAGATAGCACCTATTATTTTCATTTTAAGTTTAGAACGTGAGATGTCGTAGCGGGGTCTAAAAGCAGCTTTGAAGCACGCAGAAACTTTGGAGATGTGCTGACAATTTATTGACGGATGCCTAATGGCAGGGGGGAACTCAGAACATTCACATCACTGACAGCAAATGAAACAGAGTGAAAAACTGAGGTTTTGTCCATGCAGCAAGTTAATGATTTTCTTTTTTTTTTAAAAAAAAAAAAAAAACACCAACACAAAACCTTTCCCCATCCCCCTGCGCTGCTAGGGAGACAAGACGGCTGCTGATTTCTTAAAGCCTTAAAGTTAGCTGACCTCCTCGCTGAACCCAACTTTAATGTAAACATTTTCTTGAGATGGTTCGTAGCAGGGCCAGCAAATCTGGAGAATATTAGTGGCGCTGTGTTTGCGAGAAGCAGGAATCCCTTGGTAATTCTTGGGAGCTCTTTTCCAGGCCAAGGCAGCCTGAGACACAGTTGTGTTTTCAGTTTTGCAGGGTTCGTTGGTAATGCCCTGTGTATCTTTTTAAAATGTAATTAGTAAAACACATAATTAGTTTTCGCTTTGAAGTCGAGTTTTTCTTACTTGCTTTCGCTCCGTGAAAACTCTTTCTCTTCCCCCACCAGAGGGAAATACTACGATAGCACAATGTTCGTGGTGCTTTAGTCGTCCACGGTCTGGCGTGGGTGTCCGAATCTAAACAGAAGAGAGAAATTAGAGCAGGGCTTCCTCCAAATCACCTCTCTTTGCAGCAATATTAAGTTCCTTTAATGCTCCACGCTTAAGCGGAACGCGTGGCTGCCGACTCGACCCCGATATTTTAAAGAAAATTTTATGCTTGTTTGGGTGTTTGTTGGCACTTTCAGGATCTTCTTGTGTGCCCGTTCTGTACGGCATGAATTGATTACAACGGCTGCGTGGTGCCTGATCACGGCAAGTATTTTGCAGGTTGCAACTGGGGGCTGAATTTTTAAGTTTTCCTTACCTGCGTGCCCTTTTTTTCAAGATATTTTGGGTTTATGATAAACTTGAGCAGCTGTCGAAGTGACATGCTGAAACAGGATGTAATACTTGGCACACACTTCTTGTTTTTCAGCTTCAAAACACTTTTTCACACATTAATTGATCTCCCCAGCGTCCCAGTCTGCCCAGCACTTGCAGCATGCCTGGAGTGGGTGCACTGGTGGACAGGAGTCTGACGGATGTCAGTCACTCGTGCTTGTTATACCCTAGCACGTGCTCTGTGTTGTAATGCACTGACTACAAAAATCTAAATTTACTTGAACAAAAAAGCATGTTCATCCATAAGAAACCTGTGCCTGTTAACAGGCACTTGATTGCTGTCACTGCATGTTGCATGTTAATCTGTACTCCAAAAATTGAACTCAATCTCTTGACTCATTAGATGAAAAAACTTGATAGAATAGACAGATTGACGGAAAGAAACTGTGTGTAGTTACTTTTTTTTTTTCTGTGAAAAAAAATACAGCAAAATTGCTTTTTTGATTCAGAAGGAAACCTTACAATTCTTCTATTGAAGAGCGTCTGAAATCCAGTTTTCATTTTCAGCACAGGGCCGCAGAGATGGAAAACTCCCTTTAGATCTTTCATTTAAATTATTGAGCAAACTTGCAAAAAGGAGGAGAAAAAGAAAAAGGGGAAGACTGATGTTTTCTGCTTAGGTGTTTTCACTTCAGCGGTATGCACCATTGCCATCCTGAACAAAACTCCCATGAACAGCACAAAACTGGTGCTTTTGCAGAGTTAGAGCAGCACCCAGGCAGGACGTTACCAACATCTGCTGGTTTTCCTTGATGAGTTGCATCAATTAATAGTTCTTCTCTTGCCCTTCTATCCCAACTGTCTCTATCCATCAACTCCACCATTAATTTTTCAGAGCAAGGATTCTCTTGGTTTATCTTCTCATGGGCTGTAGCGTGTTTTGAACACACGGGACGCTAGTTGGAGTGTGTGCGACTTCCTGAAATATAAATAATAACAGAAAGAGTTTATGTTACTACATGATAATTTGATTGATGCTTCTCACAGTATTTTTTTCAGGTTTTGATCGCAGGTATGTTTAATTGGTGTTAAAATTGGCTGTTGTGTAAGCTCGTTGTCATGGCTTGTTTAATACCTCGTGTTTGCAGTTGTCCTGGTTTTACCATCTTGAAAGATGGTTTCTATTTAGTTCCTTTAATGTTTTCCACAGTTTGTTTTAAAACCCACAAATTTAGCTGAAGTGTTTGTTTTTTTACTTAAGAATGTTAACTTTAGAAATAAAATATTTCCTGTTTATCAGCAAAAGTGTTTCTTCCCACTTGCTGGCATGATTTGGAAGATGGATTTTTTTTATTTCCTTCTCTTACGCTGCCTTTCTTTCTTGTGCTAAACATAATAAACCCTGAGCAATGATAAAGCTTATTTAACCCAAATATACCTGCCTCACCTCAAATAAATACAAAATAAATTGGGCAAAAGAAAGAGATAATATTTTTGAATCAGTACACAAACATTGCTCTCTGTAAGATATTCATTGTACTGCAATAAATGGGGAAAATATATTGAATTTATGCACACATGATTGACTTTTCATACAGTGAACCCAGGTTAAACATCTTGAATATGGAAAATGAATAGAGCTAACATTTTCATATGAAGCAATAATGAAAATGAACAGAGCTCCATTTCGACTGATAGCAAAGAACATTTGATACTCCAAGGCATAAAATGTGTTTAGTACTTGGGTTTTGTTAAGCCTGACAGAAGCCAGGAAATGGGGCGGTACAACTGCTGCATAAAGGCTGCTGCCGTACCCGATGACAGGCTCCGAGATGTAACTGGGTAAAAACCATGATGCCACCCGACTGTTCCTCCTTCCCTGCAGGAAGAGGAGAAGGAATTCACGGCTGCGTGTCCTCAATGGGTTCATGTCTGAAAACATCATTAGGATGTGGTTTATATTCCCTGGGCTGAGCCTGGTGCCAGGTGGCAGGGAGAGGGGCAGGAGAGAAGGGAAGAGCAAAACTCCTTTTTGTAGATTTTACAGGGTGGACAATGTGTGCCATTTTTATTATTTCTTTTTTTTTTTCCTCCGTGTTTTGTTCTGTAACAGCCCTGGATGAAATGGAGTGTAGTCCAGGTAATAGGAAGGATACCACGGTGCTTTCCTGTTCTGGTGGGGTGGATGGCTTGCAAACCAGCTGCACTTTGCAAGTACTAACATTACTTACTCTGGGTTCCTAACCGTGGTCGTCCCATCTTCTCCCTCACGGCAGCATCTTCTAGTCAAGCCATTCCAACAGAGGATAACCAGCCTGTACTTCAGGAGCTTTTTCCTGCCGTGATTCCACTCCCTGATGAGCTTTCCTTGTGGAGTCTGTGCCTGTTACCATTCTGATAGGCAGAAAAATCAGAAGTCAAAATATTCAGGTCATGCGAAAACTGCCCAAAACTTTCCTTCTATTCCCTTCCCTTTCACTTCCAGCAGAAGCTTGAGTTGCTTTTATCTTACAGCCCTATAAATGCGCTTGTTTCCGTAGTTGTAACCCTATAAATGCTGATGTTTAACGTGGGCTGTGTTAGAAGAGTTGACCTCTTATTTGTTCTTAGTGTTTTCAATTAAAGGTACCTAAAAATCAACCTAAAGAAAAGCTTGGCCCAGCAGTTAAGGTTTGACATTAAGCTCCTGCGTACACGCAAGGAAACTTTCCTGAAGAGTCACACAAGGGAGAAATTTGTCTGATCGGTGAACACACGGTCCATATAGCTCTGAAGGCAAGTTTGGCTTCCACTCAATTAAAATAGGCTCTTAATTGATCCGGTGCTAACCCAGAATGGGAGCTTTTTGCTTTCTTTCAAGGAGATGGAGGCAAAAATAAACTAACAAGGACACCTGTCGGCTTCCGAGCTCCGGGTGTTTTCAGACTGTGTCTGCTGAAAGGACATGATGCTTACGGTTTAATCATCATAATGATGATTTACATTAACAGCTTAAATATATAGAGCTTCCTAGCGATACCACAGCTAAACCTGTGCTTAAATTCCTTAGGACTGACCTAAAATACCTCGGTATTGTCTATTTTAAATACAAATGCTGCATCAGCATCCTGGACATTTAAAGAGCCACTGGAGAGATGGCTACTTCTGCCCTAGCCTAATGGTGATCTGTTTCACCAAGTGACATCACCAAGTGGTGATCACCTTCAGCCAAGTTGAGGGTCTTGGACCACTTATCTTTGCAGTGATTGTTTTCAGTATTGTGGATCTTGTTAAATGCATTTTTTTAACAGGATTCTCTGTACTTCTTGTAAGTTGGTTGTTGTGAACGGAAAGTCTTAATTGCAGAGCCCTTTGAATTTGTGTCCAACCTTCAGCTGATCCAGGAGGAAGTCTTCTTATATCATTTAATCTCAATTTATTCACCTGTGAAATAGGTGTGATGTAATGCTTAAAAAATTGCATTTAGTACACCAGTATGTCCTGCAAATAAATAAAATATTACGTATGGAGAACTTGCTGCTATGTGGTAGGACAATGACATATACTAAATTTTCTGGACGCAGAGGACGTAGAAGGGACAGTACAGTTGTGGGTTTTGAGTATCGTGTGAGAGTAAAACATTTTAGTCCACCAAGGAAGATACCATACCTCATTTAGAAGGTCCTTTGAAAGCCCACACAGAGTCTTGGGCCTATATTTTCCAAACCAAAAAACTAAGTGAGGCAAATGGCAGAGGGAGAAGGCAACTAAAGATTTTTGTCTTCCTGTCCTTAAAATTATCATTCTTGTCTGCAGCTCTAAAACTGATTTGTTGCCTTGCGCACTGGAGCCCTGAGCTCTCCCGATGCAGCATCAGCCTTGCTGTGCCAGTTCTCCATCTCAGGAGGAAGATGAAGAACAGTTTTGCAATTAGTGCACTAGACTGGGATTCAGAAGATTGGGGTCAGACTTGCTTTGTGACCTTAGGTAGGTCACTTCCTCCATAAATCAGTATTATTACAGTAATATTTCCTGTCCTTCATCTTAGGTATGTCTTCCATATTTGATTTGTAAACTGTTCTGACTGAGGGTTTTTCGGGTTAAGTCTGGACAGCATCTACGACAATGAAGTTCTGTTGTTAGCTGAGGTCTCCAAGATACTTCTTTATTAAAAGCAATCATAAATTCAAAGCTACTATTATGTTGCATCATTCTTTTAAATGTTGAGACATACGAGGTTTTACTTGTTGAGCTCAAAAAGTCAGGAAATACCAGTGGTGAGGTTGGACATAGAATCTTAACATGTCATTGCACAAGTGTGTTACTCAGAACTTAATTTCTTAAGTGCACGATATCACTAATATTTGACTTACCAGAGCTCTGTAAACAGCAAAGGATGCAGCATGATGTCGTGCACCCCGAGCAGTGATCTGCTGGAGCTTGGTTTGGCAAATCTGATTCTACAAAACTACAATAGAGTAGTTTTGCTTGATATTTACACCTAGACACTTAGTACCTAACTTAGTCCTTGGTTTATGGTTTTGTAGGTACTCCTCGTTGTGTATGTATGAGATTCTTTTCTGCTTTAATTTTATTCACTTGTAATGTTATACTTTACATTGAACATTTAAGAATCCAGAGGAGCATTTTAGAGGAACAACAAAATTTCAACCGGTATATGTCGTGTGAATGAACCTGAAGCCCAGTACAAGCGATCTGGGTACTCTCCGTTGGTCCAGTGCTTCCCAGTTTCAAACTGACTGTGCCTTTGCAGCCCGGCCTGTGTGCACAGGAAACCCCTGCTCGTTTCTGAGCAGACCTAGGAAAAGAAAACAACGGGAGCGAGATGCCTTTGCCAGGGCAAGTCATTCAGCCTGCTCTGATTTTCCAAGTATTCCCCAGGCGTGCTGCTGTAGAAGAGTGGGCAGCAGACTGGTTTTTCTGTTCTGGCAGGACACACACAACCAGCAGATCATCAGATGGTCTTATCTGCACTGTCAAAGATGTATAACTCAACTCCAGTCTTTCAAGAGTTAGCAGGTATCCCTGTCAGTGTCTCAGGATGGTTTTACATTACATTTGCAGAGTATTTAAAAGAAAGAAACAGGAAAAAAGGATTCATTTTGGCTGCACACTAGCAGCTTGGTCTGTTCTGTACGTGACCAGAGATGTGCCTTGCATCAAAGCTTGCGTGCACAAGGAAGGGGGTTTGCCACCACAGGAAGGTCCATGAGTAGAAGACTGAGGTCCAGAAGACGCTGTCCTAGATCATTTCTGCAGAGTCCAGTTTTGTTCGCTTTTGCATGGTAAGGAGCAAGGCAAAATCGAAAAGCCCTGACTTATTTGAGTAGGAAACCTCGTTTATGCTTGTGGAAGTAGGGCAAATTAATTCACATATATGCCTGGTTTAACACAGCTTCTTGGAGGGTGATATCCCTCTGTTTCACGTTGCTTCCACAGCCGTGTAAATTCTCACTTTCATTATTTTATACTTTATGGAATTTACATAGGTGGATTCAATGATACCATACCTAGTTTTCCAAAAAAAAAACCTCCAAAGCACCATTCAGAGAGGTTTCTCTAGTGGTTTCCACCTCAGCTCCGTCACCCATGGGACAGCAGAACTGCAGTTAGTTTTGTTCTACTTTCATGTAATTTGAGCAGCAGTGAGCAATGTTTCCTAAACTTTTTTTTGTTTTTAAAGGCTGTGACAGGCCAGACCTGATAAATTTTAGCATGATAGGGAAAGCTATAACCTGCTGAAAATGGGGGTTATAATTAAAATGTGTAGGCACCCTGAGTTATAGCTGTTGCGAGTGTTCCAGCTATAGTAATAATTGAAGACCTTTTAATAATTTTGTATGTTCTTTTCTAGCTTGGCCTTGAGCTTAGGCAGGACTTCAGTTTCGAGATAATTTTCTTGTCCTCAAAAGTTAAATTGCTTTCTTTAATATAAAGCATACAATAAGGAGTGCAATTGAAAAGCTGCATGCATGCCTACTGAACCTGCTCTTTCAGCATGAGACTCCACTCGTTAGGAGCAGATCCAGAGGAACAAACACTCTTTTATTATTAGATGATAAATCCCTGATGCCGTATCACTGTTTTGGCTTTCAACCTTATTGAACTTTCAAGAGAAATGCCTCTGTTTATAACGTGAACTGCCCAGTAGCATCCAAATATCTGTCACTGTACTGTGGACTTGAATTTTTATTTGGTAAACCGTGCAGTGTGCTGTGTTGTTAACAGCATGTCTGATGCTGTACGACTAGGATCTGGCTTATATCCTGACGAAAAGCTGTAGAATGAGATGTGGGGTTTGCTATTTTTATTACAGAATTTCGATTGCAAGTTAGAACTTCTCATAAGCTTTAATTAAAGGAGTTGGCAAATCAAGGTAAGTTCTTCGAAGTGCCTAAGAAATGCAAAATGCTATTTCTGCTGGAAGTCGTTGGGATTCTTATTCCTAAATTACCGAAGTGCCGTTGAGAATATGACCCCAAATTCAAAAATACCTATGCTGAAGGCAAAACCCCACGTGCTTTAGAAAGCATCATTTACTACCACGTAGAAATATCTAAATAAATAATAATACCTCTAGCATCTGGCTTTGTTAAATGCAGAAAGCCTGCTGGAATGGAAAAGCAATTTCCATTGCTTCTGCCTGCGTGCACATACGCGTGTTTGGCGAATTATGTTTCCATGTTTGAGTTTTTCCATTCACCGTTCTCAAGTACCTTCAGCAGTCTCTGAAATTGGGGAAACTGAGGCACGGCTGAATATTATTTTGCAGGCAACTTAGTGTAGAGGCATCTGTGGCAAAGCAAAGATAAAAGTTGAAATTCTGCAGGATCGGTGTCTTAGGTGCAGGGTTGCCTATGAAATTTGCTTCCAGATCATTTCCTTTGAGATACCCCACATGTTCCTTCAACAGCAATCTTTGCTTTTGACACAGCAATGGGATGCTATGCCAAGAAAACATTTTTATAATATTGATATCTTTACCCACAGTACAACATTTGTTTAATGTTTCGTAAGGTCTCAGCTACAGCAACCAACTAGCAAAAATTTTCTTCTTGTGGGAGCTTTCTACTGAGTTCTAGCACGTAGTCAAGATCTGGTATTTTATAACGCCAAGAAATGTCGTTAAAAAGCTTTGTAAGCCATCAGGCTTTAAACAGTGTTTTCTACAGCAGAGTATCAAATTGGTAGTCAACCATAATTTGGTTTTTAAGTTTGTCTGTTGAATGAGTACCAATTTGTATAGATAATATATTGTGTGTTCAAGTGAGTGCTCTGCTTTTGTCCATTCCCTTCCATTAAGAAGATGAGACCTCGGATAACTAGGAGTTTCAGATAATGTGGAATCAAATATGTTAGCAAGTCATACTGTAACAAATCAGCACAATGACTATTTTATGTTTGAAGTGGAGATCGTGTTTGGAGTGCCTGTAAATGCCTTGTTGGAAAAATCAATTCCGAGCATCCCCTTTCTCCATGTTTTGATTCATTTTACCTCGAATGTATTTTGACACTGGATGTTTCAGTCCACACACATGCAGGATTTAGCTCTCTTGGCTTTTTTAAGCTTAGTCCAGATTTGCACCAGGGTAGCTGGGAACAACATGTGCTTTTGACAGACACGTTAACCAGTGCTTAATTGCCGTATTTGACTGGTAAAGCAACGTAAGAAAAGCATGCACAGAAGACACCTGAAGAAGTTAAACAACATGGCTCTTTTGAATTGTTTCCTCAAGACATCTCCCTAGACCTCAAACTCCTAATATTTTTGGACGTCTCGAGTTTTTTGGCAGACCTGCACCATGTAGAACAGGAACGCTATAGCGTCCTGCCCGGTGGGATTGCCAGAGCTTGTTTCCTTTGGGGCAGTCAAATCATGGAATCATAGAATCATAGAATGGTTAGGGCTGGAAGGGACCTTCAAAGGTCATCTAGTCCAACCCCCCCTGCAAGGAACAGGGATATCTCCAACTAGATCAGGTTGCTCAGGGCCTCGTCCAACCTGGCCTTGAACGTCTCCAGGGATGGAGCATCCACCACCTCTCTGGGCAACCTGTTCCAGTGTTCTACAACTCTCATGGTAAAAAATTTTTTCCTAATATCCAATCTGAATCTACCTCCCTCTATTTTAAAACCATTACCCCTTGTCCTATCACAACAGGCCCTCCTGAACAGCCTCTCCCCATCTTTCTTGTAGGCCCCCTTGAGGTACTGGAAGACCACTATAAGGTCACCCCGGAGCCTCTTCTTCTCCAGGCTGAACTGCCCCAACTCTTTCAGCCTGTCCTCATAGGAAAGGTGCTCCAGCCCTCTTATCATCTTCGTGGCCCTCCTCTGGAGTAAATGAGTAAATAAGGCTTCCTGGGACACTCAGAGACCTCAAAGCACTTGGGGAAAAATGTCAATAATCCCCGTTTGATAGAGGGTGGGAGCAAGGCGCGGAGCTGTGCCTTGTCAAGCACCACCGAGCCGGTCGCTGCCAGAGCGGGGCCTTCAAATCTGCTTGAAATAGGAAAGTTGATCAGAGAAGGAGATATGAGAGGGCGATTCCAACCTGACAGATCGGAGGGAGAGGTTTTATAGAGAGATGTAACATGTTCCTTAGTTTGATTTACTTATTTTTCCTTGCTAAGGAGAGAGTCTGCTGTATTTCACGTTAGATAGTCGTTGCCCTTGGTGCAACAAGCTTTTGCGTTTTCTGAAGGGATGTATCGGATATATATATTGTGGAAATGTGACTGTGACCTATTTAGGCAGGTTGGAGTGGGGTACAAATCTCTGCACTAGGAAGAAGGATCATTTTCCAGCTGGGCAGAAAATCGCATTTCTTCTGTAATAGAACACAAGAGCTCATTGAACACCGGAGTGCAGTGGCTGAGCCATCGGCGCTCCGCCGGGGGAATGAAGTCTCCGCTTAAATATTCCATCAGATAGCAGAAATCCTGAGAGTCCGGGGAACAGAATTACCAGCTTCAGCAGATGACCAGAAAGTTCCTCTTTTTCTTGGGAGAGACTGCTCGGCTGCAGCAAAGGATTGTTCTTAGAGGAGCTGCAAGATGCTTTCTGTAGGTATTCTCCTTGCTGGTTGTAAAGGGCTGAAAATAAAGAGGAAAGTGTTACACATGAGCATAACCCTGGACTGGCAAGAAGATGATCTTCAGAGATCTTAGCACATTTAAATAAGCCTGTCTTAGGGAGGGGAACTTTTGAATCAAAGGCTTCTGTTTCTCAGAAAATCAACTGTTTGACCTAAAAGCTCAAAAGTTCAGTAGGGGGACTACCTAAATTATTAGGGGTGAAATAAGGTGGTGTCCTTGCCCATGGCAGGGAGGTTGGAACTAGATGATCTTTAAGGTCCCTTCCAACCCAAACCATTCTATGATTCTAAGATAGTCCAGTAATTGTGTTAATAATGCTGCAGCCAGGATCAGACAGTTTGTAGGAGGTAATACTCCTCCTAGGCCTCCCATTGTGGTCGAGGGGAAAAAACAAACCAAAAAAACTTTCAAGTGCACGAGATCCTGGCAAATAGCTTGTGCATCCAAAACTACATCTGTTTTTTTTTTCCATCTGTTCTTACTAGTCTAGTAGGAGATTGCTTCTCCTTATAAACCTGGACTTTGCTGCCTTTCTTCAAGAAAAACTTAAAGATGAAGGATTTTTTAAATTTAAGATTTAAATAAGCTTGACAAATTCACACTGTAATCAAAACATTAACGTGCAAGACTTTGTGAACTTGGACGGTATCGTGTCATTAGGTTTGTGCAGGTGCTCTGAAGTACATCACAGTTATTAAATTTCACAATGTGAGATGGGCAGATCTTCTCCTGGCCTCGTGCTAGCGTCACAGCAGTGATCTAGTTGAATTCCCCTACGTTATGGAAATAGCTAGTGTGGAACCTAAACTCTGTATTACAAGTTTTGACACAACCCCGTTTCCACCAACGGGGAACATATATTATTTTCTGTCCTTCAAAGCTGCTTTTCTGTAGAGATAACGTTGGCATGGATAGCTTCGAAGATAGGCGCTCACTCGGCGGAGGAACATTTCTGTATTACTCACAAAGATAAGGTGGTATTAAGAACTTCCTTGGAGTTCTTACCAAAAATCAATTCTATCTTTCATAGTTCTCCAGAGATAATTCATCCCTCTCTCCATCCTAATCCGCACTGGTGGGGGCGGAGGCAGGGAGAAGGATGTGGTACACAGAGTGGATGTTACAATCTCGCAGTCCTTCTGTGATTTATTTTAAAATTAAAAACTGTACCTTTTTTTGAATGGGGCCTCAGCCACAAAGCGATGGTCATTCCCAAATCGGTCATAACCTGGTGACCAAAGTAGCAAATGTATTTCAAGGAATTAAACTAAACTACTCTTTCTGCCAGAAGAAACTACTGATGGGTTCTTGCAGTAGCAGGAGGAGCTTGCCTCTCCTAAGGAGAGATGCAGAATAATAGAATCATAGAATGGTTTGGGTTGGAAGGGACCTCAAAGATCATCTAGTTCCAACCCCCCTGCCATGGACAGGGACACCTTCCACTACACCAGGTTGCCCAAAGCCTCATCCAA
Source organism: Tauraco erythrolophus (assembly GCF_009769465.1). Classification (NCBI taxonomy): domain Eukaryota; kingdom Metazoa; phylum Chordata; class Aves; order Musophagiformes; family Musophagidae; genus Tauraco; species Tauraco erythrolophus. Next base: position 5,074,317 of record NC_141468.1, read on the forward strand.
CCTGGCCTTGAACACTTCCAGGGATGGGGCAGCCACAACTTCTCTGGGCAACCTGTACCAGTGCCTCACCACCCTCAGAGTGAAAAATTTCTTCCTTAGATCCGATCTAAATCTGTCCTCCTTCAGTTTAAAGCCATTGCCCCTTGTCCTATCACTACAGGCCCTTGTAAAAAGTCCCTCTCTGGATTTCCAGAATCATACAGCAGATGAACAAACACCAACATTTCCTTTTTTTTTTAAGACATCTTCCCTAATCCACAGAGTGAAAGATGGGCTTTTTCTCCTTCTGACTGCATAAAAAAATAGCTGATTAGCCAGATTACACCTTCTCCTAAGCAAAACGTGAGTTGGTAGGATCAGTGTTAGATTTCCAAACTCATCCTGTACTTCTAATACTCAACTCTGCCACCAGTATTTTGTGAGACAGTGACCATACGTAAGTAGTTTGTCCTTTCTGAGCCCTGTTTGGTTTTCGCTCTGTAAGATGAGAGCGCTGGTTTTGTTTGGCTCTGCAACTTCTGTGTCGTTTGTGGATGAAGAGCCTGTGAAAATATGTGGCTGTGCTATGAGCAGGTTGTCCTGAAGTATCTGGGTTTGGTAACAGAAAATTCCCAAAACAGTGGCTTGGCACAAATACTATTCCTGAGCAAGAATGAATTTAGGCTTTTATTCTGAATTGGGTATCTTGTGTCTCTAAATACGTGCTATTCTTGAGCAGTCATAGAGCTTATTAAGCATATGGCTTATGATAAATGATATTTTTTGCCACTCTGTCATTCAACATGTCTGGTATATGTCAAGGGTAATATTCTCTTGGAGTAGTGTAGCGTATTGAAAATGGAAATAATGTATTTACAGTTTCTCAAGTGTCCTGAATAAAATTGTTACCTTTTCTCCTCCCAGCTCCTTATACTTTTAACCATAACTGACTATATTTTTCTTTTCTAATTTGCAGAAGGCGTAGGTGCACGTCTTTCTTACTTGGAGGATTGAGAAGGTGTCCTTGTTCTTGCTCACAAATTTTATGGTTAGATTTCTTTCTACCTGTAAGGCACCTAGATTTTTTTTTAAACAGCTTTCTGTGCAGATAGCTGAGTAAATCTTAGATTTTTGTAGGAAACCTTTTAATAGCCAGAGCACAAGGTATTTATCCAATGGTAGCAGATATGTCTTAGAGACCCATAAAGAATTTATGGCAAAAGGAAGCAAGTAGTTATTGTATTAAAATTCCTAATACTTTATTTTTCTTGTTACTTCATCCCACAGTTCTAGAGGTCATTTTGATTGAACTTAATGAGTTCCTGGGTGTACACAGAGTGCACCAACATTTTGTGTTTGTTTCTCCAGCCCAGAAATGGTGGAGGAGGGGGAAGAAGCTCGGAAATAAAACAAGAATCTGGTGTCTGCCAGGGTCTCACCCAGCACTTGAAACAAACTCAGATTTGTGGATCTGAAATTCTTAGTTGTTAAAGGCTCTTTAGGTCCCTGCAAAAGAAGTGGTGGCAGATCCTTTTTGTACATTTCAGTGATATTTCATCTCTGAGAGAGATTTCTAGACTTTATCTGAAGTTCTTCTGCTGGCTGGCTTTCTGCTCGGAGCAGTGACAGTTCTTGGTGGGAGGGCGAAAGGAAAAGATTTTCCTTCTCCCACTTTATTAGGGAATAGTACGGTATAAAGAGAGGGAAACAAAACAAAATTCAGAAGGTAAATTGAAAGGTGATCTCTGCTGAGTCGAAGACACCATTCAGGATCAATAAATAAATCTCCTGTCTCAGAGGGAGAAAGAATCTTCTGTCCTACTGCAAAGGAAGAGACCTGAATAAGTCTTCTCCTGAACTTTCTCCATCTGCAGCAAGAGGCTGAATGGGTACACAAGCATCTATATCTACCCTTAAGAGGAGATGAAGGAAGTTTCATCTCACAGGAAAGGGCTCATAGGTCTACTAAAATACAAATATCAAAGTTAGCGACAGAAATCACGCAATAGTGACCTAGAACGTTGTGTGTTCATCGTGTGCCGTTCTTTTAAGCCAGAGGACTGACACCACAGGTCTGACGTAGGCTGCTCCGTGCTGGCTGGAAGGTTTGCCTGCTGTAGCTGTGGGATACTGCCAAGAGGAGCAGGTGTGCTCTCATCTTGGGCTGGTTGTTTCTCCCCCTTTCCTTTGAGTTGGTTAAACAAGTTGATTAGGCTAAAAGTTGGGGTTTTTTTTCAGGAAGGAGGGAGAGGAGAATTTGGCTTTCCTTCAGCTCGCTAACCTGAGCTGCCCTGTGGCTGCACAGCCACTGGATGCTCTGGGACAACGGATGGCAGAGCATGGCTGTGCGTGAAGCCAGGGTAAGGTGCAACCACGCTCTAAGGCAGTCTACGTTAGATGGTGTCAGTGCCCCGTGTCCCAAGGTGCTGATCTTTGGAAGCAACTGCATGCTCTTGAGCATGGTTTTAGAAACCAGAAAAACCCCAGTGACTGTAGGCAAAGTCATCTTGGCTGTAATGAGCTAGACAGATATATTCTCGTGGTTTGGCATGGTGGCACTGACTTCACCATTTTAAGAAGGACAATCTGTAACTTAGTGACCAAACTGGAATTCTTCAGCTATTCCTGCTTGCTACTGTAACATATGAATAATAAAGCCAGATCTGCAAAAGTAATATATCTAAAAGTTAGATATCTAACTGCAAGGAGGTGGTGGGTGACAGCCAACATGGCTTCACCAAAGGCAGATCGTGCCTGACCAACTTGGTGGCCTTTTACGATGGGGTGACAGCATCGGTGGACAAGGGTCGACCAATGGATGTCATCTACCTGGACTTGTGCAAAGCTTTTGACACTGTCCCGCACGACATTCTTCTCTCTAAATTAGAGAGTCATGGGTTTGATGGATGGACCACTCGGTGGATAAGGAATTGGCTCAATGGCCGCACTCAGAGAGTAGTGGTCAACGGCTCAATGTCCAAGTGGAGACCGGTCACAAGTGGCGTCCCTCAGGGGTCCGTGTTGGGCCCGGCCCTCTTCAACATCTTTGTCGGTGACGTGGACAGTGGCATGGAGTGCACCCTCAGCAAGTTCGCCGATGACACCAAGCTGTGTGGTGCCGTCGACATGCTGGAAGGGAGGGATGCCATCCAGAGGGACCTCGACAGGCTGGAGAGGTGGGCCCGTACCAACCTCATGAAGTTTAACCAGGCCAAATGCAAGGTCCTACATCTGGGTCGTGGCAATCCCAGGCATAAATACAGACTGGGTGGTGATTGGATCGAGAGCAGCCCTGAGGAGAAGGACTTGGGAGTACTGGTGGACGAGAAGCTCAATATGAGCCGGCAATGTGCTCTTGCGGCCCAGAAGGCCAACCGCGTCCTGGGCTGCATCAAGAGGAGTGTGGCCAGCAGGTCGAGGGAGGTGATTCTCCCCCTCTACTCTGCCCTTGTGAGACCTCACTTGGAGTACTGCGTCCAGTTCTGGAGCCCCCAACATAAGAAGGACATGGACCAGTTGGAGAGGGTCCAGAGGAGGGCCACGAAGATGATAAGAGGGCTGGAGCACCTTTCCTATGAGGACAGGCTGAAAGAGTTGGGGCTGTTCAGCCTGGAGAAGAGGAGGCTCCGGGGTGACCTTATAGCGGTCTTCCAGTACCTCAAGGGGGCCTACAGGAAAGATGGGGAGAGGCTGTTCAGGAGGGCCAGTTATGATAGGACAAGGGGTAATGGTTTTAAAATAGAGGGAGGTAGGTTCAGGTTGGATATTAGGAAAAAATTTTTTACTATGAGAGTGGTAGAACACTGGAACAGGTTGCCCAGAGAGGTGGTGGATGCTCCATCCCTGGAGACGTTCAAGGCCAGGTTGGACAAGGCCCTGAGCAACCTGATCTAGTTGGAGATATCCCTGTTCCTTGCAGGGGGGTTGGACTAGATGACCTTTGAAGGTCCCTTCCAGCCCTAACCATTCTATGATTCTATGATTCTATGATTCTAAATCCCTTCATAAAGTAATGAATGCTTCATGAGAACATGAAGTGTAATTACTTTTTAATAACTGCTGAGATACGTCACATCTGAACAGCTTCTTATCTAAGAGTATCCTCAGGCAATTTTTATTTTTCTGGACATGCATAAGAAATGAAGCCACAGTGTCTGCCATGACAGGTGTGAGATAGAACAACTCAGGAGTGAAGAGACTCTCCCTAAAGGAGCGTTTGAGTACCAAAGCTTGCAGGATTTAGCATCACATAATGGAGAACCCAAACTAGCAAGCGATTGCTCCACATTCACATTCTGTCTTCTTCCACAGTCGCTTTGACCATCTGTCCGCATCATTATTTGTCCCATCTTCCTCATTTTACCCCTGAAATACTTATTTGGTGTAAACTCCTCTTCATCTCCTCTCCCGCAGCACTTCTTACCATCCAGTGTTCCATGGGCTTTCTGGATGATTTGTCCTTCACCCTTTGCTTCAGTCTTGCCTTTGGCCACCACTCTCCTTCATGAAAGTATCCCGAGTGACACGAAAAGCAAACGTGTTCTTGCCTCTTCCAGTTTTCCTGTTTCTGCTAAACGTCAGCAAAAGAGAAAGCTTAGAATGAGGGACAAGAAAAAGGTGGGCAAACTGTAATATTTTCTGGGGTTTGGAAGGGATAGGCCATGAAGACCAAACAAAAGGAGGAGAATACAAGCATGACAGAAAACAGAATCAGAACAAAAAGAAGAAACAAGGAAATGGGAAAGAAAATCTTCAGTGTTGTTTGTGTTCATGATTTATCCATGGAGCAGTGTGGGTGAAGGCAGGTCTTTACAAACATAGTTCAGGTCCCTGCCCCGTGAATTTACAATTTGAACTGGGAGGTGGGAGAAATTAATGCAGAAAGCCTGCCACATTTCAATTTATTTCTCTGTAACGCATCCCAGAGCATATTTAGTTTTGGGGAGAGGAGGTAACGATAGATTGTTGTTGCTAATAGGATTTGGGTCAAACTGCTGCTTACTGTTTGGCACGTAACTAGATTAATAGGGGGGTGTTCTTAAAAATTACATGCCACGGCAGGAGGATAATCCCCTCCCCACCGAATTTCAAGTCCCGTTCATCAGCAAAGGTGTTTGGCTGAGCGTACTCTGCAACAATTTATCCATTAAAACCCAAGCTTCCCTACCACTGGCTTTAATCCTAGCTTGGAAGGAGCTCCCTTGCCACGGCTGAGCACACTCCATTCTGCCTGAATCCCGAGAATACCAACAGTTCGTGCTCACTCCCATAGATAAATCTCCCCTCCACCCCCTAAAACACGTGAAGACAGAGGTGGTAAAGGTTTGAGTTTATGGAAGCCATGCAGAAGCTTTGTCTACATTGGCCAGGAGCTGGAAGACAGTCAAGCAACCTAGGTTAAAAATTGCCACACCACCCCTCCGGATGCTAGCAAGGGCTGGTTGTAGCTGTCTACCAGAATGGCACTTCTGATTACAAGGAAACTATGTCTAGAAAATAGCTTATGTGAGGTATTGCATGAGATCTCCTGGGGCTGGAAGGTTGATGGGCTTTTAGAAATAAAGACTGTAGGTTTTGTTTGACGGTGGCGGTTTTAAGAACATGGGTTTAGCAAGTGTGGCAAGAAGAAGGACATCAAATAAATAGTTACAGATGAATTTTAAATCAGCTGTAAAGGCTTTTGCTGCATTTAATAGCTAGAGGAAGTTTCATGTCTCATGATGAAGAAGTTGCCTTTAGTTTCTGGCTTCTTCGGGGGTCTTTGTAGAGCATCGGCTGGTGTCCCCGGTAGTGTACCAGTCTCAGGTCCATGAAACAGGAAGATTACATGGGAATCCAACAACTCTAAAATGAAGGATTTATTATTTTTTTTAATGTCTGAGTGGAAAGTTAATGTTACGTAAAACTGCCTGCTGAAGCCAATTCCTTCGCTAAATTTGTTTTCGTAAGGTTTTTTCATTTCTCCCGTGTGTCCAAGAAAAATATTACTTAGCTAAAAGACATTAATTCAGTTTAAATCAGAGTATCAAGCCCTCTGAGTCTAGTACTGATGTGTGTGCACAAGTTTCTTGTTTAAATTAAGCCTGCTGGCTACTGGCTCTTTGTTTGTTTCTCCACTATCCCTGCTTTCCCTATATTCAGGATGCTTATCTCGTAAACTGCTAGAAAGCGAACAGCCAAGTACCATTTTTTAAATAATTCAGATGGAAAAGCAATATCCTGCAAAATTTCTGTAATCAAGTATGTGTACAATCCAGCTTGTGCAGAAACTTGATCAAAATAGATCCTTAACTTCTAGTTAAGCCTAATTAGGTTTGGGTTGGTTTTTTTTTAAAAAAAAAAAAGCAGCGTTCGATACAAAACCACTTCTCATTTTCCTTTGCAATCAGCACATCATTTTTGTTTTGTTAAAGGACACAAGTTGCATCCCAGAGATATACAGCGTGGGCAGGCTCTGCAAAACAATTAGTGCATCTTTCACATGGTCTAAACTTGATTGAATAATTACTCAAATAACGGTCAGTAATGGAATACATAGGGTTATCTCGTGGCTAATCCCCAGGTAATGGAGTTGGTGTATCTCTGATTTTTCTCTTAGCAGTTCCCAGTGAACAGGAGCCTGAGACAAAAGTGATTATGGGAAGTAGAGGGAGGAACTGGAGGCCAGCAAGGAAAAGGAGGCCTTATCTTAAGCAATTAATCAAGAAAACTCCTATTGTGGGACAATTATTCAAAGCTCATTCTAAAATAGCTTTAGAGCCTGAGGTCCTGAAGGGTTTTTTTGGTGTGTTTTTTGCTGTTGTTTTTGTTTTGTTTCAAGAATTTTGCCAAGGTCGTTGGGAGCACTGGGGCAGACCGTGCATGGAAATGCAGGCTGCTGCATACTCAAGAGTGAGTTGAGCACAACGTTGGCTTCGAGGTCGTTGTCAGAGCTGCAATTGCTCTGACAATTCTCTGACAATTCTCTCGTTGTCAGAGAAAAAAAAAAGGTCGGAATGTTTCTAAACAGTGACAATATTTCAAAACTTGCTTAATGTTTCCAGAGAAACATCCTCTGTTATTCTGCATCCATTGCAAGCGATACCAAGAGGAATGTCTCACAGATCATTTCACCATCGTGCCGTGCTCTTCTAGTGTACATGCAGGACTCTGACATCTCTGAATCTCTCTTCTATTCCTTTTCTCTGTTTTTTTTGCACTGCTTTTTGCTTAGCTTAGTTGTCCTACAAAGGCTTGCAAGAACTACAGAAGCGTAGGATTGTTTCATGGCTGTGGCTTTGCAAAAGACCACAAGGTTTTTCCAGTTGTCCCCTAAAAAAGCTCTTTTACACTGAGAGCATCTAACAGACCCCTTTGCTCTGTTTTAGCCTCTGAGCTCCCTTGGAAATGAGATTTATTTGAAGATGTTGCTGTGATCCATGAGTTCCTACGGAAAGAAGCAATAGATTTTAGCAGCTGTCCCTGAAAAATTATAAGGTCGCCGGAAAAAAAAAAAAAAAAAGGGAGAGGTTTTAAATTGGATGTGGTTTAAATTTTCCTACGGCCTCCCAAATTGGGCTCCTTGCTAGAGTGGGAAGCCGCCTGCAGAATTATTACTCGGCACGGTCACCCCGTGCTCCCGTACCACTTTTTTTTCCAGCGGTGCTGACAGCAGCATTTTGAACCCGCCGTAGCGTGGGGCTGCCCGATCCGGTTTCAAATAGCTGCTGAGTGCCGCCTGAGAAGTGCTGCCGTCTGGATGTGTAGGTGATCACGCTGCCCTGATTAGTTTTCTCTCTGCCTGTGGGCACCTTTTGCAGGGCAGGGTTACAGGGAGAGCCGGGACGCACATGTGCTCCCATGCAGAATAAAGCGGGAGAGGCTGGAAGACAAAGAGAGTCACTAATTGGATTTGTAGCTGGAAGAAAAAAAACCCTCTCAAAGTAAACATTTTCCCCTCTTTTTGGCTCCTCTCGTGAAGGCTGCTTGAAAGTATCTGTTTCGGGGGTGAAACCTTCCCAGCAAATTTAATTTTGAGGCTTGTCAGGCTTTATTAAAACCTTATCATCAGTGATTTCCTTCTCTGCTAGATCAAGCAGATTGTATTTGTTATGGGATTCGTATTGTACCTCAGGATTCTTCCCAGCAAATGTGGGGTTTTGTGTACGTACCAGGATACACCACCACTAGTTGAGAGTACGGAGGTCCCGGGGTGTGCGTTGTCAGCACATATTCGTGAAGACTTTGGATGCTGTTCAGACAAAGTCGTGGGCTGGAGCTGCAGTTGTATGTCCGAGTGAGCAACTGTTAACTGAATATTCAACACGTTGCTCTGGGTGGCAAAGGCATTGCTGATTGCTGCAGTATCCTTAAAGGAATGAGCTGATATACCCATTCCCAACAGCTGGAATATTTGGTAGACACTTTGGGATATGGTGTGCATACGTATATTAAGACAGAAGGTGAAAACATGCCTTTTTTTACTTTGAAGATGTCTTAACTCTGTTTGCATTAGTGGGAGTTTCCAGTCATAGAATCATAGAATCACAGAATGGTTTGGGTTGGAAGGGACCTCAAAGACCATCTAGTTCCAACCCCTCTGCCATGGGCAGGGAAACCCTCCACTACACCAGGTTGCTCAAAGCCTCATCCAACCTGGCCTTGAACACTTCCAGGGATGGGGCATCCACAACTTCTCTGGGCCACCTGTTCCAGTGCCTCACCACCCTCACAATGAAAAATTTCTTCCTCATATCTGATCTAAATCTCCCCTCTTTCAGTTTAAATCCATTGCCCCTTGTCCTGTCACTACATGCCCTTGTAAAAAGTCCCTCTCCAGCTTTCCTGTAGGCCCCCTTTAGGTACTGGAAGGCTGCAATAAGATCACCCCGGAGCCTTCTCTTCTCCAGGCTGAACAGCCCCAACTCTCTCAGCCTGTCTTCATAGCAGAGGTGCTCCAGCCCTCAGATCATCTTCGTGGCCTCCTCTGGACTCGCTCCAGCAGCTCCATGTCCTTCTTGTGTTGGGGACCTCAAAGCTGAACGCAGCACTGCAGGTGGGGACAATGGCAAGGCTTTTTTATTTTTTTATTTTTTATTATTAACTTTCAGTGACTTACGTTCATTAGTGCCACTATGGATCGATACTGGAGATCAGGGGTTTCCCTAACAGTGTAGACAGACTTTTTGCCGTTTATCCTACAGTGCTGGATCTGGTTGGCATTTTTGTACATCTCAATTCATATCTTGAAAATAAACTTCTCCCTCCTTCAGTTGTTCTCATTGTTATAAAATATTTTTTTTATTGCTGAGAAAATACTTAAATTTCCCGTTGTTATCCAATGAAGACAATCAAATGGATGGAAGAGTCTCTAAATACGTGCTTCGGTTGTTTGTTTTCTTTTTTATAGTGCCCAGAAGTAACCAAAGCACTTTGAAAAATACAGATACGGTTCTTGCCCTGAGCAGCTTATCATTTGGTTTCAAACGTGCCCTTGCAATTCCAAGTAATGCACAATAGGAAGAGGAGAGGAAAGGCAATTAATGGCCAAATGAGTTGTTGAACTCAGAAGTTATTTGAAGGTGATATAAACACTCGCAGCCTTTTTATGATGGCAAAGTTGCATCTTTGTCCTGCATAGCAAGAGTGATGATGGTCTTTAAGTCGTGTTGAGCCAAGGCGTCCTTCTGGTAATGCATTTTTGCAGAAGCTCCATCACGTGAGCAAGTGGATAACAGATTAGTACCCAAAATAGCCCAGGTTTACCTCTGAGGGAGTAAAGCAAGTCTCAGGCAGATGCAGGTAATTGTAGCTGATTGCAGACCTCATCTGGCAGAGATGTTCTCTCTCCACCCAGGTTTTGTGCCACACCTAGCGCAGCGGTGTCCGTGTTTATCCTCTGGGCTTTGAGACAAGCTAATCATTCCGTAGGAGACCTCTGCCTCCATATTCCCATTCCGTGCTACTGCTTACACGTCCAACACCTTCCCTGCGCTGATGGATATTGCCACCATCTCCCCTCCCATCTCTTCTACCTTTGCCACAAAACCAGTAACAAGTCAGGTCATCAGTGATCACTGGGCTGAAGAGCACATCAGCTATTTATAGCAGCGATATAAACAGAAATATTTTTATTAATACAATCTAAAATACCCTATTGTGCCAATATGTCTGTCTCTTACTTGCTGTCTCTGAGACTCCTGAGGATGAGAAACGCAACTCTTAAATTCTGGCACCTGTGCCCTAAACCACAATTCTGCTCTCATGGGCACATCACACAGAAGGCAAAGCTTTTGAGATTTAAGTTTTGAACTTTAGGGAAAAAAAGGTGAGGCCTGAGGTAGCAGGGTAGAAGAAATATGTGATGTCTATGGGTACGACTATGCCTTACCTTTTCTGGGGCTCTTTAGCTCAGTTGCAAAATAAGATATTAAATAATCACTGTATTGTCTCACTTCCGAATCCAAGTACCTGAGTTCGTGTGTAGGTTGCAAATCTGTGAAGGACTCAAAGAAATTCTGCAATGCCAGGTTCAAATTATTAGTATGGCAGAAGTACAGATAGCCCAATGTAAAAAATACCTAGTTTATTCTTCCAGTAGGAGGTATAAATAGTTGCTTCTTAAAATATTTCTAAGTCTGGGTTTTTTTAGCACAGGATTTTATTGAAGGTGGAACAGTATATTTTCTTATACAACACCATAATATCTAAAAGGAAAAGCACTGTAAAATCCTTCCAAATGTTTATATAGTTTCAGTGGTTTTGTTTTTGGTAAGATTGGTGATACTGGAAAAGCTGATTTGGAAAGCTCAGCCAGGAAGATTAGATAGGGAGGTGCAAAGTGAAAAGACTGACCGTCTGCTTTCCTTTTGTCAAGAAAAATACATATAAAGCCCTCGTATTACATTTGAGAATCGTTAGGGAGAGATAATACAACGTGGATTTTGAGTCTTTAGATCACAAATTTGATCTTTGCAAGAGGAGCGGTGCCGAATCTTAGTTGTAGCAGAAATTCTCATCCAGAAATACTCCCAGGAGGATTATTAAAATACTACAGGCATTGACATCGGCTGCAAAGATCTACTTGTGCATATTTCTTTAAAGGGGGGGGAAAAAACACCTTAATACACAGTATTACCATAGCTGGGCCCTATTATACTATTGTAATCATAGCTGAAGCAAGAACGGTGATTAACGATGGCAATTTATTGTATCTGACGAGGGGAGAAAATAGGAGATGTTGTCGTTATCATAAATCATATCATAAATAACCAAAGAGAAGCACTCAGAAAGCTTGTGTGGTGTCAGCAGCAAGCCCTTTCAGGCACGTTAGCCCAGGATGTAGCCATAGAAACCCCAAAGTCATATTGTTATCTTAGTCTTGCTGCAGTTATGTGATACAACAGTATTAACATATAGATTAGGCCATTTATAATACTAGGTGTCATTTCAGGTTGGCTTGCTTATATAGCATTTTAGTTTTTTATTGTGCCGAATGTTAGGGAAACGCTGCATTTTTACAGGTCAGTATAGAGCCATTTATAACGTATCGGCTTCACACCTCTGTCAGTCTTGCTAATGTACTCTGTTATTGATTGGTTGTACTCTATGAATTGTCATTGCCTAATTACCTTGTCTTCACTAATAATTTCATTTTTTAGAAGTCAAAATGTTCCTTTAAAGAGAAAACCTCTATGCCTGCACATGTACTTTTGGGCGAGTTCCCGATTCTGTTAAGGATCGTACACCCCAGAGGGAGTAAAAAGTATAATAAAAAGCAGGCAGATTTGTCTAGATTTTGTCACGGAGGTTCTCTGTCTGCGGCTGTACGTTTTGATCAAACGACTGTGGTTTTCACATCATGTTCTGTGCTGCAGATCTCGGGGCAGAGACTCAATCACAGGTAATTCAGAACACCACCAAAGTGACCTAACCAGGGCTGCTCTGCTGATAGGGAGCTGCCTGGTTCTTACACATCTTCTCACTCCGTCACTTCCCAAAGATGCTTCTGTGGTTGTTTTTTATTCTCCGTCCAAAACCTGTGTAACAGCTTCAGACACGTTAGCGTAGCATCGCCCTGCACATGCATTTATTTGTGTATGCGTGTGTGATCTACAAAAACGGTTAAAAAACTATTAGAAAGTCAAAGTGAAAATCATAGAATCATAGAATCACAGAGTGGTTTGGGTTGGAAGGGACCTCAAAGATCATCTAGTTCCAACCCCCCTGCCATGGGCAGGGACACCCTCCACTACACCAGGTTGCCCAAAGCCTCATCCAACCTGGCCTTGAACACTTCCAGGGATGGGGCATCCACAACTTCTCTGGGCCACCTGTTCCAGTGCCTCACCACCCTCACAGTGAAAAATTTCTTCCTCATATCTGATCTAAATCTCCCCTCTTTCGGTTTAAATCCATTGCCCCTTGTCCTATCACTACATGCCCTTGTCAAAATTCCCTCTCCAGCTTTCCTGTAGGCCCCCTTTAGGTACTGGAAGGCTGCAATAAGATCACCCCGGAGCCTTCTCTTCTCCAGGCTGAACAGCCCCAACTCTCTCAGCCTGTCTTCATAGCAGAGGTGCTCCAGCCCTTGGATCATCTTCGTGGCCCTCCTCTGGACCCGCTCCAGTAGCTCCATGTCCCCACTTTGTATTTAGACTTTTTTTTTGCTTGCTGTGTGCAGCGCAAATGCCGGACTGACATTTTGTCAGGTCAGAGAGAGATCGTGAGTGTAGCTGATAACAATCTGCCAACGCTGTTTTTCTGTCTTCAGCAGGAAGCTGGGTGTGTCATTTTGAGAATCCTGGGTAGTTTGGCTTCATAAACATTGCATATTCTAAAAAGTATCATAATGAGGACCGCCACTAGTACGTGTTTAAAAATGTTATTCTCATTGCATCCGGTATCCTAAAGCAGCACTGGAAGCCAAAGTTGTGCATTACAGCTGAAGCCAAGATCTGATGTCCAAGGAGTGATGCTCCACACCACTCTCCTCTTCTTTCCCGTACCTTTAGGCTTGGCTGATCCTGAGGTGGCCTTTTTACTTAGCCAACTGGACAGCTAAATACTTCTTTTTTTTTCCTTCCTTTTCTCTTTTTTTTCCTTCCACCCCTGGATATATTTCCATCTGAGTTAGCCCATTCAGTCACTTCACTATGGAGAAGAGGCGAGGTGAGGATAAAAGAAAGGAGGTGCAGGACTTTCGTCTGGCTTTTGCTAGCCCAAAAGCTTGAGTAGTATCACGACAGACCAGATTGATCATTTGAGTTCAAACTAACAGATATTCTTTGTTAGTTAAGCCTTGATTAGTTCCCCGTTCTCCTGTACAGATGCTTGAACCAGGACAAAAGATAGGATGGGTCTGTTTCTTTTTAAAGCAACACTGTCATGTAGAACTAGAGCTTTAGTAGTTGTGGTTTGTTTCTGGCAAACTATCGATATCTTATTCTCATGCTGGTTTTCAAAAGTTTATTTCCGTTGATTTCATACCAAGAAATGCCTAATCAAGAGTGTGAAGCAGTTGTTCAACAGGGTGGAGAGATAACGGAATTGATCTGGAAATTCGTGAGTCCTGAACCAGATCGTTGCTATTGTCAGTATTTGAAGATGGATGGACGTATTTCATCAATAGGGATGGAGGGGGATTTTGTCAACCACTTGTAGCTTCTTAAACAGATTAATAGCTACTTTTCGAGTGATTGATAAATTTATATACCAAATCTTTCAGTCCTGTTGAACACCTCCAAGTTCAATCCTGGCTAATTCCAATGGTTGAAGGCACCACCCAGCCATTTGGGCCAAAATTTTCCAATGTGACTGATGAGTCTTGATGTTAACTTCAGAGAGAGGTTGTGAGAGAGATGCAAAATCACCAGCCACACTTGAAAGCTTGGGGTTTTTTTAAATGTATTTGTGGTTTTTGCATTTTAGAACATACCGAGAAGGCACTGGAGTGAACTACTCTGGCAATGTCAGTGGAAAAATTTGAGACACATGGAAGATGAGCTCCTTGATGGTCTCTTCCCATAGAAAGTGGTCAGGGTTCTGTACTACGTTGCTTGATCTCCTTTATACAGTAAAAGAGAAATCTGTTGGTATATCGCCTGTTTGGTAAACAAGTCATATCAGTGATCACTTGAATTCATATGACATGGAAATTATATATATGATGATATATGTATGACATTATATGTATACACATATATCTATATAAAATCTGGCATTTTAAGCTCAAAATGTGTTGCAGGTATCTTAGTGTGTTCATTTTGCATTAGAGTATCAGGATATTGGCCTGTAGGATATCAGGATTGAATTTTGTTGCTCTTCCATTAATTTCCTTTATGGACTACATGCACACTTTCTGTTTGTTTTGGAAAAAAGCCATTGTTGTTACAAGTTAAAGAGGTAAAACCTATCATGGCATAAGAAAAAAATCTTTTCACTTTGAACAGAAGTCAAAAGCCCCTACTATATGATATGATAGGGATGTTGAACTCTTGACTTAGTGACTTAAAATTTCCCAAAAGATATTTTTGGCTTAATCTCATGCTTTATCTAGACAATAGGAAAAATATTCTGCAAGTTTGCAGGAAGTTTTTTGGTATTTTTTTTTTCACTAAAAAGTTTCGTATGTTGGGTGGGAACGATCGTTTCCTTTCTTGCATTTGAGAGGGCGAGCTGGCTTGTGTAGAAAACCTTCAGCTCGATATCCATGCGGTCCTAAGGAGCATATGCTTGGAAAGAAAGATGGATTGCAGATTTCTGTGGAGGCACTGCCAAATTATTTCCTTTCATGAGTCCTGAGTTTCCGTAAAAACCCTGACACTTTCAACTTCTGTATTTAGGTACTTGGTACCATGCAGTGCAAAGGAGTCCAGAGGCCTGATGTGAGCAGAACTGTGCGTGAAAGAAATGTGTGATCTGCTGGTAGATCTGTATTTGGCCATTTTGTATTCTGTTAGAATATAAAACGTTCAGATTCTGTTTAAAAAGAAAAGGGTTATGGGAGAAATTTAAAAAAAAAATAGGCGTGTATGAGCTGCATGGAAACATCTGCTCATTCCGAACCGTGTGCTTAGTGGGTTTGCTCTGAGAGCTGATACTGTTTATCTGCCAGCTAAAGTTAGTATCAAATACTGAATGCCAAAATCTTGCATTATTGTAATAACAAGAGTTGGTTTCCACAGGAACTGTTACCTGCCAGAGCTTTGTGCAATGAATATGTCAGCCTTTGCACGAGGTAGGAGGCAGCTGTTACTAACACCACGTGATGCTTTCTTCAGCAAGTGGTGTCCATCTTTTGGCCAACATGTCTGACTCTGCTTCGTCTTGTACCTAAGAAATACTGGTTTATTCTTAGATCTGCAGGTCTTAGCCAGATACCACCACCCTGTGACAGAGGGAAATATTAATCCAGCTTCCAGAAGAGAGACCACAACTTTGCTTAAATTAAATACCAGCCAACAGACGGTTTTTGGCAGAGTCAAGAGCTGAGCAGAGATATTGTCTGTCCCGATCTGTGCCTTGTTCCTTAGGACGTAGTCTAATTGTAAGTGTGAAGCTACCAAGTAAAAAGTCTGGTAATGAGCAAGATGATGACAATTTAAATTTTTTATATACATATATATATATTTTATATATGTGTGTCTGTGTCATAGGTTTTCTGGCTTGAAGAATGTCTATACATAGGTGTGTTTCTCATCAATCAGAAGACTTTTGCATCTCTTTTCTCCTGCCTTCACTTTCATCTGACCTGTTGTTGAAAGAGCAATGCGTGCAGCCTCCTCTAATGAGGCAGCCAGGGGAGCGTGATGGCGTGGTACGGGTGATTGCACTTCTTTTTCTGCAATAAAGGCAGAATTTCTGTTCCTTTGTACCCCTGTGTCAGTTTTAGGGACAAATAGTCCCTCAAATGTCGTGAACTTGCAAGTTCATTACTGAAGTGTTGAGTATTGCTGTCCTGAAAGCGAGCTGTGGCCAAATGAAGAAGGTATATTCAATAAGCCTTTGGGTTTGGAGCCTGTGCTGGGCTTCACATGATGTACGAAGAAAGAAATTTAGCGCTTCTTTAGTGTTTTTTCATTAAAAAGGTGCAGGAGTTTTGGTTTCTTGCCTGAACTATTCAACTTCAGCAATTTTCCAGCGTTCGAAGTGGTGACAGATCCCTGCGGCTTTTGTTGGGGATTCTAATGCTTTTTGTCCCGAGATCCCAAGGAGCGCTGTGTGTTTATCAAGTTCAGCTTTTACAGCTCCTCGGTGAGATGAAATTATCGTCGACAACAGTACGTGGTGTGACCTGCCCGAGATCAGCCGTGTCAAGAGCGGAGTGGATTCCTTCCTCCTTTTAACTTCAAAATCATCCTTTCATGCGAGTGAAGAACTTACCTCGTTACACAGACACAAGACCACGCTGCGCGTCCTAACACGCTCCAGTAAGAAACGCTGTCTTAACAAACGGTTTTCTCGGAAGCAGTGTGCTAACAGCCATCGGCCTGTCTTATTCCAGCGTTGGAGAAATTCACCTTCGGAGCGGCGACGGCTGAGCTCAGCCCTCCTGTACCCCGTGCATCGTCTGAACGCGGGCTGGGCGCGTGGGGCCGGCCGACGTAATAAATTGCCCTGTGTACCTTCAGTAATGCGAGTATTAATATTGATCCAGCGCTGACTTCTCTAACAACAGCCCCCCTCCCCAAAAAAAAAAAAATGTATCTGTTATCTTGAGAAACCTCCCAAACAGCTCCAGTCTCCTTTCATTACAGGAGAGAGTTATTAGGGCAGATGGCTGGGGTGATATCCGTTTGACCTATAGATGCTAACTCAAGAGTCGGATCATTAATAAGGTGGCCAGAGATAGGGGGAGATGGCAGTAAAGAGAGTTAAAAAGCAATCCTGTGAGCAAAGGATGGCGCGACGCGAAGTGCCGGGGAGTGGATGAGATGGACAAAGGTGAAAAAGTGGCTGCGTGGTTTTAAACGCTCATCGCCAAGCCAAGCAGATTACGCTTGGAAGGTGATGTTTCCCTGTGTTTGCTTCCTGCTCCGGCGTGAATCCTTCTGGAGGAAAAAGAGCCTGTCGCTCTTGAACGCGAGACGTAGATTTCACTTTCTCTAATTAAAACTCTCCCAAAAAAAGTGCTTTATTGTTTTCTGCCACGGTCACAGCTGCGGTGGCTTAGGTTTGAAAGCCGCTGCCTGGCAGAAAACCAGTCCTCGCTGAGGATCAGACCGTGGCCCCGTTCCAAGAGAAATTTGGGTTTCATTTGACCACGATAGGATTCCAGATTGTCATCTGAGCATGTCTGAAAAGTGGTGAATGTGTGTCAGTAGTTAAGTGCTCGTGAACTTCCTTAGTCCCTGGATTGTTCAGGACTGACCCAGGCAATTTTTTCCAGATGTTTTGGGGAATCCAAGTCCATGTAAGAGGGATGGTAATGCTTCTGCTTCCTTACTGAGTTGTCTTTGTGGCTTGCAGGAATGTGCATGAAAGCTGGAGCCAAGACACCCCAATTTCTAGTCTCACCTCTACAAACTGCACTTTAACCTTTCCTGCCCTTCGCTGGCATCTCCACCCAAGATCACAGAAACTTCGTGGGCCTGGTGCAAACTTTACTTGGCCTTATTTAAAAAAAAATAAGCATTGCTTTTTTTTTTTATTGTACAAAACTCCGGTCCCTGTTCTCCAAACCTCCTCTGAAACTGTTTTTTCACCTTTGATCCAGCAGCTGCTGATTTTCTGCAATCCTGAGTAGGTAAAACATGAGAAGCACCTTGGGATGAGAAAAAGTTACAAAAATATGAAATATTGCCGTGCACTTCCGTGAGACACAATATAACCGAGTGGCTGTTTAAGCGGACACTGGGCAGAAATCTTTAACAAATAAATGTTCTGATTTTTCTAGTAAATGTAACTTTTTTACTGTTCATTGCAGTAGTTTCTCTTCTGCTTTATTAACTCTTTTTAACCCCATGTTTTTTATGTTGCTATCTGCATGATCAAACCCTGTCTTTCCTAATGATTGAATTTGGCTGCCCTTTTCATCTCCTAGCTGAGGCAGAAGACTTCTCTAAATCCTAATTTTAGAGTATAGTGTTTGTTTTAAATTTTATCGCTCTTCTTAAATGAAAACAAACTCTCAGCGGCGAACTGGGTTGAATGGGGTTGGGAGGGAATTGCTCAGTAGCAACCGGTGCTGTGTGACATCGGATGAATGCTAATTCTTCATCCCCAAAACACTTTTGAGCAGATGAAGGCAGCTGATTTCTGCCACAGCTTAAACAGAGATTGAAATTACTCCTGTGATCTAGAAGCAGATTTTTTTTTTTCCCCCCATAGCAGGTGCAGGCTCGGTCTGCAGTGATTTCTCAGTTGTACTCTTAACTTTGCAGTTTAAAAAATTTAATGTCAGTGCCCAGCCAGGCAAAACCTAACTCCCTAACATTTCTGTTTTTCACGGAAGGCTAAGACTTTATCCTCAGGCAAAGTCTCCTCTCTGGGCTGGCTGCTGTAAATCCTCTGGGCCCTGGCAAAAGCCAGAGTTGCTAGCTCATTTTACTTAATTTGTGATGCTGGCAAGATTTGTGCTGCAGCCCAGGGCTCTTGACTCAACTCTCCTAAATCAGAGCATTGACACGTTACAGTAGAGAAACACCAGCTCAGAAAACCTGAAAATAAACACCTCGAAAAGAGATATTTCAGAAAGATGCTGTCTTACAAAGCTTTAAATGGTGTTAGTGGAACGTTCTAAGTTTCTTGGTGTTTGCTTCCTTAAAACCACTTGCTCATTAAGAAGTTGGGGTTTATCTGCTGTCATAATAAATGGATTTTACTACGTGTTTCATGAGAGAATCTTAAGGCACTTGATATCTTTCTGCAGAAACACTGCTAGACAAAATGCCACGCGTTTTTGCAGGTGGGTAAACAGAGACATGGGGAAAAGGGAAGTGAGGTTGTCTGCACAGGAATGTTAACTGGCATAGGTGTAATGACGTAATTAGAGCAAATATAGATGTGTCAGGTTAACGCCGATGTGCTCGCTCGTATTCCGGACTAAGAATCCTTTTTCCTGCTTGGATAATTCTGTTTTGAAAGTGAGGAAGTGTATCCAAGAGGATAAAGTGCTTGGCTGTGGTTGGGGAGATCAGAGGTTCTCTTCTTAAACCCACTATGGATTTGCTGAGAGATCTTCAGTGAATTTTCTCCTTTCTCTGCACCACGATGTCACATGTGTGGGACTGAAGATGGTGTTATATGTAGGAAAAAAAAAATTGCTATTAAACAAAAAAACCCTGAGCAATCACACAGGTGGTGTCCACGCTGACTTGAAACCGTTGGTGCTTGATGTCCACACTGTGTGTCTTTCAGGTTTATCTTATTTTCAAAAACTGGTGGATTTGATCTCGTAGCCTAAATGCTCGCTTGCGACTGGAGCACGTTAGGTGTATTCCTCTGGCAACGTAGCTTTTGTTGTGGTTTCACTATAGCAGGAAACCAGCATATGGACTGCAGGATTGCTCCGTGATGCAAACAAAACAACAGTAAGCAGGGATGATGGGGAGATGCATTTCAAAGGTGTGCTGCTGATCCAGACCAGCACGCACACACACGATGCTGGGGTGTTCCCGTATAATCATAACAGGTAACGTCCATTTGCAGCAAGTTCTTAAGATGGTATCAGAGACAGAACCTGGCAGGTTGTATGCAGCTTAGTCCTCTGCTTTAACCTTCAGGCTGTGCTGCTTCAGGAAAAACAAACCAGGTTTAGGAAGATGTTTTCCTCGTAGCTAATCTGTAGTCAAAATTGTGTGATATATAAGCAAAACAGCTAATTCCAGTGAATTTTAATCGAATGTATGCTTTGCAGTCCACTTTGTTACAGAAAAAAAAATGCTTCAACATCTCTCTTCGTTTAGAATGAATGAAGCAGGTTTGTGTTATTGTAATCCCAACAATTGCAGTAAGAAATAATCAGGACGTTTTTAGGTTGATTATGGACCTGCTCCACAAGGTCTAGCACCATTGGAGAGCTCTACTCTCATATCCTTTGCTCATGGGTTTGATGTTACACTGCGATGAGGGTACCTGCCAGTTGTGACGGTGACTGATGCAAGGCAGAGGAGGTGCTACGCTTTTCTTCCAAGTAGACCAGTAAGAAGGTGCTAGGTGGCCGGTTATCTCTTATGGGCTGCGTGTGAACATGTGCTCTGATGCTTGTCTGTTTCTGTAAAATGTATTCTAATTACCTTAATGCCTTTTTAAAATGTTCTTTGTTACAGAAGAGGAAGAGGAACAGGTGCCTACCGATGGAGGTACTTCTGCGGAGGCCATGCAGGTGCCACTGGAAGAAGAAGGAGATATGGAAGAGGATGAGGCAATTAATGATGAGAACTACTTGAGCAAGAGACCGTTAGAAAGTCCTGATGCTGAGGAATTTCCACCTGTGAAACGGCCAAAACTATCTGTTTCCAAAGGGGACACCTTGGACGGAGCTTTGGAACCGCGTGAGCCTCTTAGCTCAATAAATACTCAAAAAGTACCACCAATGCTTTCTCCAGTTCATGTTCAGGACAGTACAGACTTAGCCCCTCCTTCACCAGAACCACCAATGTTGGCTCCCATTGCAAAATCGCAAGTGCCAACTCCCAAAACTGTAGAGACAAAACCGTTTGTACCCAAAACGAAGTCCAAATCAAGTTCTCCAGGACAGAAGACAAAATCACCTAAAACAACGCCCTCTCCAGTGGTAACTGGAAGTCCCATACGTTCACCAAAAACTGGATCCAAAGAGAAAAAGTCACCAGGTCGCGCCAAGAGCCCAAAAAGTCCTAAAAGTCCAAAGGTTCCTGCTCATGTTCCCCAACCACCTGTCAAGCCTGAAACACCAAGTAGAACCCCTGTGGCTGCATTAAGTGACAAGATAGGAAAGGAAAACGTTCAAGTAAAACAAGGACAGACGCCACCTGAGCCTGCCACCAAGCCAAATATTGAAAACCAGACTAAGAAAGTACCGGTAATGGACAAGACCATTGATGATTCAATCGATGCTGTGATTGCTCGTGCATGTGCAGAACGAGAACCGGATCCCTTTGAGTTTTCCTCTGGTTCTGAATCAGAAGGGGAAGTTTTTACCAGTCCTAAAAGACTTTCTGTTTCAGAGACTACAACTCCTAAACCTTCTGTTTCTGCCAATAATGCAAATAAGGCAGGAGCAACTCCAATACCTCCCTCAGGTGGGACTTCAAGTTCAGACATTTCATGGACAATGGATGACTCAATTGATGAAGTCATTCGAAAGGCAAACATGGGGACACCTTCTAATCCACCTACCAACTTCACTTATTTCTCCTCACCTTCTGCTTCACCGCCAACTCCAGAACCTCTTCTCAAAGTTTATGAGGAGAAAACCAAGTTGGCTTCATCAGTAGAAGTGAAAAAGAAATTGAAAAAGGAGCTGAAGACAAAAATGAAGAAGAAAGAAAAACAAAAGGAAAAAGACAAAGAGAAAAACAAGGAGAAAAATAAGGAGAAGGAAAAGAGCAAGGAGAAGGATAAAGACAAGGAAGGAAACAAGGAAGCGAAATTTCAGTGGAAGGAACTACTCAAAGATGATGATCTCGATCCCTATAAATTCAAACTAAAGGACTTTGAGGATGCTGACACAAAAGTAAAGTTGAAAGATGGCAATACCAAAAAAGAGAGAGAAAAACATAAAGATAAAAAGAAAGAGAAAGAGAAAGGCAAAAAAGACAAGGATAAGAAAGACAAAGAGAAACTTAAAGATAAGGGTAAGGAAGATAAGATAAAGGCTCCATCAGCACCTCTTGTGTTACCTCCCAAAGAAATGTCTTTGCCCTTGTTCAGCACACCAACTGCCATGAGGCTCCCCAGCATGTTACCTTCCTTGTCTCCAATGCTTCCTGAAAAACTGTTTGAAGACAAAGAGAAACCAAAAGAGAAGAAGAAAGACAAAAAAGAGAAGAAGAAAAAGAAAGAAAGGGAGAAGGACAAAGAAAAGGAAAAGAAAGAGAAGGAAAAAGAGAGGAAAGAAAGAGAAAAGAAAGAGAAAGAAAAAGAGAAACACAAACATGAAAAGGTAAGCTGTTTAGATGAGTTGAGATGTCATAATTGCTTGCAAAATGCACTTGGATTCGTGTATATATGCTGAGCGTTGTTTAGCAGCTTTGAGGAGATGTGTGATTACAGGTTTAGTATTCTCTAAAAATAACAGCTCCAAGGAAGACATCCTCCAAGAGCTTCAGGGATTGTCCCAACTCTTTGGAAGACAAAACAATGGAATTTTGTAAATTTGAAATGCGAGGTGGTCTCGCTGGTTTTCCTCGATTCACTTTTCCTTTCAAAAAGCTGGGGCTCAGACTCAGCAACAGCACACGCACAACAAATGTGCACAAATTTCCTTCTGTAGATTTCCCCTAGTAGGGCCAGCAACCATGTACCTTTCATATAAACTTCAAAATGTAGTTTCTGAGAGTCTGCTGTTTCAAAGCTTGTACAAGTCTGTAAATTACCAGGTGGGCAGCAGTGAGGAGCAGACTGCCTTCAAATAAACAAGTTCCCCAGGTATCTCAGATGCTCAGAAGAGCTGCTGAATCCTCTTTTAGCAAGACCGCCCCCTTGTTGCTCCAATTTGTTTGAAGTAAGAAAATTGTTTTCAAATTATGGCCTAAATGTTGAAATGTCACCTTTCGTTTTGAGTCTTATGCTTGAGAGAGAAGAGGAGAGAGAGTTTTCAAGTGGGTTGAGCACCTTCCACTCCTGTAACTTTTACTGATTTCCATCAGCCCAAGATAATTTCTTCTTTCCAATATCACCTAATCTTAAGAATATGTTTAATATTTAAGAAATGAAACCAGCATATTTGCATGTTATCAGATTTTAAATCCATTAGAAATGGCTCCCATAATTCAGGGTTTGCTCTAATTTTTTGTCACTTCACCTTATAATACGCATTAAATTGTTAATATAAAAAAAAAAAAAAGAAGAAAGAAGAAGGAGATTGTCTTCATATATGATAACCTTGGATACAGGATTTCCTAAATCTCTATCCTTAGCATTAGGAAGCACTATTTAAGTTTTGATTTTACCAAGATGCTCTTTACATCCTGCTTTGAGCATAATACTCAGTTCATACAAGCTCAGATTGGGACATTCCTCACTTTCCTTTTTTGCCTGTTGTGGTACCTGCTGGACTTGAAACAAACTGCTGATTTCAAAACTTGACATATTTTTTAAGTTGACAAATGGTTTTTCAGTGCAGAATCCAGGTAATCTGGAGAACTAACATTTATCTGCTGTGGACGAGTCAGTGATCAACAGGGTGGTGGTCCAGTTGTCCGTGTTAATTTAATGTCCAGTTTTAGACTGGAGCAACACTTTCACGGATTTCCTATTTTAGCTGTTTGCCCCTCATGCCTAGGATGTCTTGTCAGTATTTCATTGAGAATTTTTGCAGAGATTTCTTTTCAAGTTAAATACATGTGTATATAAAATAGAGACTATGAGTTGCTCGTTTTTCATGCATTCAATTTTGCATTTCTTCTGCAAATCCCTATATCTAGTTTGCTTTAGAGCAGTATGACAGATAGACAAACAAATACAAACTGGTAAAGCTTGGGTGTAGACTGAACATATATGTATTAGGAAAAGGAGTTCGACAGTAATAAAAACTTGGACAAATTAAATTGACAAAGCTGCCCATTACCTTGGCAAAAAGTCCCTGTCAAAAGATAAACTTTAAAGCTAGAATGCATGAAAGAGTCCCCAGATAGAATTAAAATTTAAACTGATTCTCGATAGATAAGCTTTTTTTAAATCCACCTCTTTGCTGCAAGTCAGGATTTTAAAAATAAATTTCCCCTTTAAATCTCTTGAGCGATTTTCATTTTTTGCAAGGCCGCACTGCTGGTGTCCTGGAAAAATGGAGAGTTAGAGCTTTATCAGTTGGTGCCCTGAGGTATGTGGCAAAGAAGCTAAATCCTTGAAGATTAGCAAAAAAAATGCAGCACATGGCAATAAGGGGCTTATATGACTACTAGTATTAGTTCAGGTGAAAGAAGTATTGCTTATACATAAAACTGGACAAATCCACTGACAATGTATTTTTAGTTAGCTACAAAGGAGTCTTATATTGCTGGACTTTACCTCTTTGGTGATTTGGGAAGCTTAGTAATCCACTGTAAATGCTCTTCTGCTGGCCCCAATTCCCAGTATTACTCCAGAATGCTGCTCTTTCGTTTTAACCCCTAAAAGTACATGTTTCCTTAATTTAGCTTTTGGATCACACAATGACTTATTTAGCCAGCAGTTGTGCTGTAAGAGCAAATGATCAAGTTACCGCTCGGACGCTTAACCTTCGGTGGCGCGGCCGCTTCGACGGCGTGAGCGCAACCGGAAAGATGAATTTGTGGGCTAACGGCAGCTTCAGCTCTTGATGGCCAGTAGAAAATATCAGATTTCTATTTCTAATATCGCTATACTTAATCAAAAGAGTGTCTCGACGTTATTACCTAAGCGTGCATCCCATCCTGTTGGGGAATTGAAGCTTTCCGTCAAGTTTTGCCTGCAATTTTGCCCCGAGCTGCTGGAAGACGCAGACCAGCAACGAATACTCTGCATGAATTGCAGAAAGCAGAAGCTGCAGGCTGCGTGCTAGAAGTGTTGGGTGGTGAGACCGAGGAAGAGGAGCTTTTGCCTGGGGCTCTGCTGCAGCTCTACACTCTGCTGTAAGCGTTGGGGTGCTGCCCTCGGAGCCAGAGAAGCAGACAGCGAGCTGGGGTGCTGCCGTGCGCGCACTGCCAAAGTAAAAGCAGGCAGTTGAAGCAGTTACACCCCACTTCTAGGATGGAGATTACTGGGCGTGCTGAAGGAGTGACTGAGCAGCTCACGAAGCAGCTGCTGACCCAGTTTCAGCCAACCTTAATACTCTGAGCTGTAAACTAAAGTAGTTGAGGAAATGCTCCATGAGAAACGGAACCATCTTTGGATTGGGGCAGGGCTTGCCAGTGCTGCCCCAAAGTAAACTGCCCATACTCATCCCTAGAAGTGCTCTTTTCATCCCTGGAAGTGTTCAAGGCCAGGTTGGATGAGGCTTTGAGCAACCTGGTGTAGTGGAGCATGTCCCTGCCCACGGCAGGGGGGTTGGAACTAGATGATCTTTGAGGTCCCTTCCAACCCAAACCATTCTGTGATTCTGTGATTCTACTTGTGACTCAAAATCCTATCATCGACGTGGAAGAAAAGCAGGATACCCAGGATATAACTGTGAATGCTCCTTAATTTTCCCTCTGCTCCAGTCATGCAAACCCTACACGCAAACTGGTGTTGTAGAAAGATGCTTCCTCTCCTCTTGTATCAAAGGGTAAGATTTAGGATTGTCATGGAGCCCAGTTTTCCTCTCGCAGCAGACTGTGATGTTGGTGTCTGAGCATAAAGAAGTGGTTTGTTTGCTTTTCGTCTGCGCCGTGAGCCCACACCACCGTCGTTGAGCACATCTTGGTGGTATATGCGTAATAATACAAAAGACCTTCAAACAAAGGATGGATGACATGAGTATCTTTCTGTGCTGTGTGCTGGAAGCTAAGTAGCAGTGCTTGTCCTAGGAAGTTTCGGATTTGAAACAGTCACTGCAGAAGGAGGAAAAACCTGGAGGAAAAGAGGTAAGATAACCTAAGGCATATGCCTGAGCGTCTTGTACCCAGGATTCAATTCCATGTCTTTATCCAGTGGATGACGCTACAGGTTAAGGTGCCAGGAAAGCAGTTAAGAGACTTACCTATGGAAAGTGACAGTGAAATTGTTCCAGGCATTAGGAGCTCGAGAGGAAAAAACCTCTTGCAACACTCCAGGGGGATGACATAACAAAAAATCGTGCTATATAAACAAAGGAGTAGAGGGAGGCCTGTGGAATAGGCTAATACGTATCCATTGAGAGCTTTATTGAAAAGCATGGTTAACTGTGTCAAAACAGAAATACCACTCAGGCTGCAGCCCTTCTCTCTCTGGAGTAGACATCTCCTAATGAGCAGCTCTGATTCTTTGGGCAAGGTGTGCGGCACGGGACTTGGTCATTGCCATTCCTCAATGTAAGTCTTAATTGAGTCCTCCCACTCTGGCCTGTCGTCTCCTGCGCTGCTTTCCGTGCTTCGAATTGGTTGTTTGCCCTCCTTTTCTTAACGAAAGCTTTTTAAAACAGATTTCTCCCACTGAGAGTTGCTCGGGTTGCCATTTAGTGTATGCATCCTATTTTTGTCTCTTTAGGTTCCTCGACCAGATTCAGCCAAGTGGTTATTGTATTAAATACGATGACACACATGCTCAAAATTCTGGCAGATACTGGTTGTAAGAGTTTAAGGACATATTAAGGAATGGAAATCCATTGGGGTATCCCCGCGCAGGTCACCAAGTTGTGTGGTGCTGTGGACTCACTTGAGGGAAGAGATGCCATACAGAGGGACCTTGATAGGCTTGAGAATTGGGCCAGTGCAAACTGCATGAGCTTCAACAAGTCAAAATGCAAGGTCCTTCACCTGGGTCAGGCCAATCCTAGGCACAAATACAAACTGGGCAGAGTGGGTTGAGGGTAGCCCTGAAGAGAAGGATTTGGGCTCAACATGAGCCGGCAGTGCACTCATGTGGCCCAGAAGGCCAGCCGCATCCTGGGATGTATCAAGAGAAGCGTGGTCAACAGGTCGAGAGGTGATTCTCCCCCTCTACTCTGCTCTTGTGAGACCCCACCTCGAATACTGTGTCCAGTTCTGGTGTCCCCACCATAAGAGAGTCATAGATTTTTTGGAGCGTGTTCAGAGGAGGGTCACAAAGATGATCCAGGGGCTGGAGCACCTCTGCTACGAGGACAGGTTGCAGGAGCTGGGATTGTTCAGCCTTGAAAAGAGAAGACTTCGGGAGGACATAATAGCTGCCTTCCAATACCTGAAGGGAACTTACAGGAAGGCTGGGGAGGGACTTTTTACAAGAGTGTCCACTGATAGGACAAGGGGAAATGGTTTTAAGTTGAAGGAGAACAGATTTAGATTAGATTTTAGGAAGAAATTCTTCAGTACGGGGGTGGTAAGACTTTGGAATAAATTGCCCAGAGAAGTTGTGGATGTCCCCTCCCTGGAGGTGTTCAAGGCCAGGTTGGATGGAGCCTTGAGTAGCCTGGTCTAGTTGAGAGGCGTCCCTGCCCATGACAGGGAGGTTGGATTAGATGATCTCTGAGATCCCTTCCAGCCTATGCCATTCTATGATTCTATGATATTCAGGTCATTTAAACTCCACCAGATACTGAGGTTGGAAACCAGGCCATTTGAAAAATAGCCATTAGAAACGTCAGTCTAATTGCATTAAAAAGCAGCAATTCTGTTATACCGATGTGGATAAGCACTCTCATAAAGTATTGAGTATTGATACTTGGGGTTTATTTGCTTCCTCAGTGTCTAACTTTGATTCAAGAGGGTCACAGTTCATTTATGTGATAAACCTGGCAAACAATTGAATTTAAATCTCAGAAAAAAAGTGCAAACACCAGTGGACGCCTATCAAGTTTGCGTAAGAAAGTCAAAGCATTTCATGTCATTGTTTAGAAACATACTGGGGTTTTTCGTGTCTCTAGAAGTAAATCAGGAAAACTTGTTAACAAAGTGTATGAGCAGGTACAAATGCAATGAAACATCAAGTTGACTCTTTAGTCTAGAATTCATATTTGTGACTTGCTTTGGCTGGGAGCTCCCAACAGACTCTGACCGTCCATACTACAGCGTGAAACGTGAAAGAGCAGTGATGAGTCTGTCATGGTCTGTCTCGTTAAGCCGATATACTCTACTTGGTTAACTCCATCGGTGCTTTCATGTAATTAATGTATTTTGGGAATCTGCTTGCAGTCTTTGATTGATGATTGTGTTCCCTTGTACAGATAAAGGTGGAACCAGTTGTTCCGGCTCCGTCACCGGTTATTCCTCGGCTGACATTAAGAGTGGGTGCAGGCCAAGACAAGATGTAAGTACAAATAAATCCCTCTGCAAGGTGTATGCTTGCCGCAGTTCATCCTCTGTCACTTGGGGTAGCTCTTATGTTCAGTGAGAAACGCTTAAAAATTAGTGGCAAATTATATTCATACACCTATGACATCTTTTGACCATTCTAATGAAATATCAAGCAGAACACTTGCCAATATAAACTTCTTGGACATTTTACCCTTTTTCTTCTGCTCTCCAAGTGGGATCCATCCATCTTGCATCCATCCCACTGTATTTCCCGCTCCATGCCTTTCTAGGGCATAGATTACAGGCTGAGAGAGTTGGGGCTGTTCAGCCTGGAGAAGAGAAGGCTCCGGGGTGATCTTATTGCAGCCTTCCAGTACTTAAAGGGCCTACAGGAAAGCTGGAGAGGGACTTTTTCCAAGGACGTGTAGTGACAGGACAAGGGGCAATGGCTTTAAACTGAAAGAGGGCAGATTTAGATTAGATATAAGGAAGAAATTTTTCACTCTGAGGGTGGTGAGGCACTGGAACAGGTTGCCCAGAGAAGTTGTGGCTGCCCCATCCCTGGAAGTGTTCAAGGCCAGGTTGGATGGGGCTTTGAGCAACCTGGTGTAGTGGAGGGTGTCCGTGCCCATGGCAGGGGGGTTGGAACTAGATGATCTTTGAGGTCCCTTCCAACCCAAACCATTCTGTGATTCTATGATTCTGTGATTACAAGACTCCATCTAGACGTGTACGATGCCTCCGGTGACATTTAGTGAGTTTTTCATAATGGACAGTTATCCCTAATGTAACCTACAGCCGAGTTTCATAACACTCTTCAGCTAATAGTTGTTTTATGCTTTAAAACATAACAGTTGAAATTCCTTGATACGTGTCGGTTTTATTATTGTAACTGTTGATGATTATTCATGAGCGTACCTAACGCATTTCAAATGTTGGTTCATTAGCTCCTTAATTATTGGGTGCTGTTGTACAAATAATAGTTACTTTGTACCGTACGAGCACAAATAGGATGATCCCTATCCCGAGATCATACAGCATAAGCAGGTGGCTGGAGAGGCTGGGGAAAGTATGTGTCACTGGGCTTTATAGCCTGGTCCCGTGTTGTATGTGAAGGGTTTCTTTTAATCAGTTTTTTTCGTGTTGTTTTTAACAGCGCAGAGCACACTTTCATGTCTGATGATAAACACAAGCATCAAACAGATTTTTCCTTTCCGTTCATCACATTAAATATTGTAATGTAGTGTCGTGGGTTAGGTTGAACCTTCCCCCCACACACACAGCCGGTCACTCCCCCTCCCCCACCCCCAGGAATGAGGGAGAGAATTAAAGGATAAACGTGAAACCCGTGGGTTGAGATAAGAGTGATTTAATACAGGTGATTTAATACAATGTAGGTGCTCACCACCCCCTCGTATGCGAAGCCCGTCTCGTCCCGAAAACTGCAAAATCCCGGACGAACGTGAGGCCCCGAAATAGAGGGGGGCAGAGAGGGAGAGATAGTACTCCGAGAGTGGGAGTACTGGGAGAGAGAGAGGAAAGAAAAAAAAAAGAAAAGCAATAGAGCGAAAAACACAGCAAGCGCAAAAGAGCAGAAGCGGCAAAAGCCAAAGCGCAGAAGCCCTTCTTCCCGTCTGACCCTCGCTTTTATACTGGGCATGACGCTGCATGATATGGAATACTAATTGGCCAGTTTGGCCCTCAGTCTTAAGTTCCACACAAATCACAAGGGGAATCGTGTCCCCCTTGTCCCATCTATGCTCCCCCCTTATCCCGCCGTGCTTCTGCACTCCGGCACACTGAAAAGTCCTTGGCAGCTTGTTATCAGCGTTCTTCTCAGAGTGAGCCTCTGAGTAAAACCAAAACATGGAGCTTTTCTAGCTGTTAAAAAAAAAAACTCTGTCCCAGCTAAAACTAGGACATGTAGTTGTTTCTCTTTTGTAGCCTTTATGAACTAAATCTCCCAATCACTAATTTTTCTTTGATGATTATTCTCTTTTTCTGTGCTGTCCTGCTCTTCCCCACTAGATAACTGTGACTTTTACTGGTTTGAAGTTCCTAAGGGACTTCAGGCACTTCTTGGTTTCTATGGGACACCTCCACCTCAAATATCAGGACTTTTTCCTGCCCTTGAACCATTTCTGCTTTCTTTCTTTCACAGTCTTTGAGTGTGATCAAAAATTTCTGTCCCTCAGATTGTTGTACAAAAGCTCCAGCTTTCTAAGAACAGTTGTTTGAGCTGCTGTGCAGACTGTCCCATTAAAGCCCACAAATCCATTTTCCTACTTAAGGAGCCATAGATACTTTTAAACTCCTCTTTTTTAAGGATCATACAAGTGTTTATATTGGGAAAACTAAGTCAACTTTCAAGGCAGAACTTCTAAATTAAAATTCTGAAGCCATATTTTAGCACAAAAGAGTTGACTTTGCTTTCCATCTTATCTCATCCTGGTCTTTCTTATACCCAGACGCATTTTGGGAAGGGATTTCAGACTCCATCTGCTTGCTAGAAATCATATGGGTAGAATCATAGAAATCATTCCAGCCACTGGAATAGGCTGCCCGGGGAGGTGGTTGAGTCCCCATCCCTGGATGTGTTTAAGAATAGGGTGGATGAACTGCTTAGGGATATGGTTTAATGGGGATTAGGGATGGTTGGACTCGATGATCTCTAAGGTCTTTTCCAACCTAGAAATCTATGAAATCAGCAGCAGCCCTGCCAGCTTGAAATGGGTCAGAGATACTGACATCTTGGTTTATGGCCTTTTGGGAAACTCATTTCCCAAATTCCAGTTTTCTTTGTGCATCATTAGTGGCACCATGACCAGCATGTGAGGACCCCAGGTGTTGTGATCCTTAGCATGGCAGAGCCTAGAGTTTAAACTCTGATTCCAGGATGAGAGATACACAAAGCTGACTTAACTCAAAGGTTCTAGGCAAATTAGAGGAGAATTAAACACTAAGGCTGAGATCTTCAGGGACAGGGAAGTCCTGGAGGCAGCTGGTAGCAAATGCTAAGTGGTGGTTGTGCTCCAGCTCTCTGCAGCATCTGTGCAAGGCCTAGGAAGAGAACTTCATCTTCTCGATGTGACACTCATCCTTGAGATAGCTTTAGGCTGCGTAGCCAAACAAAGTTTGAGTCATTAGTATTCCATCTATTTGCTTACTGCTTTTCCTTTCTACCTTAAATATCTCCTCACTGCCCACCATACTGTCACCCTAAATTTGTCCCGATATAATGACTCTCTCACCCAGTTGCACCTTCTGGCTGATGGCAAACAAGAACTTGTGGAGCTTTGTAATAGCTTTTAAGATTTGTCATTGTATTCCAAGGCAAATCCAGGAAAAAAAATTTCTGTTACATGATTGAATACAGTTTGTGCCATGTGGCTCTGGGAACTGTTTCGAGTTGCGTGTCCATCTGGTAGAGCTGCCCTGCTCTAAACAATACTTTTGCTTTCATCCTAAAAAATTACTGTTCAGCCTGAACTCAGAGCGTGTTTTAATTTTCGTGTGTTGTGATCATTATGAAGAGGACTGATGTGGCTCTAAGGCAAAGCATTACGTAGCTGTGTAAGACTTGGGACCTCTGAAGTAACACCAGAAGTCTCTGTGACGTCAATTTGAAGTTATTGGTTGAAAAGACCATAGTAGGATCATCAGCCTTTTAAGTAGCTTGTAACAGGCAGAAACAAAAGGAAAGTTAAACTTGAGTTTTCATCTGTGTTGATAATGGAGTTGTGAATATCTGGTCATTATCATATAGAAATGTTGTGTTTCAGTTAGCATGTCTCTGGAGTTTACTAGCATGAGATTGTTTGAAAATACCATGGAAAGGTATGAGAAAAGTTATTGGAAACTCATAGAATTTGGTAAGTAAAAAGCAGATGGACTAACGAGCTATTTCAATTTCCTGTGTTAAAGAGAAGAGCTGTTTGGAGGCTTTTGGAGGTTCTTAAGTATCTGTTCAACTAGAGGTTGGTTTGTTTTGGGGCAGCTTCACATAAACATTGTTTTTCATGGAAATACTTAACATATCTTGGTGAGGCCACAAAGTCTTTCAGGTGTCTGAAGGAAAAGCCTCAGATCGATGGTGTTTGAATAAGCTTAGTCAGGGGAGATTCAGGTTGGATGTTAGAAAGAATTTCTTCTCTGAAAGGGTTGTCAGCCACTGGAATAGGCTGCCCAGGGAGGTGGTTGAGTCCCCATCCCTGGATGTGTTTAAGAAAAGGGTGGATGAACTACTTAGGGATATGGTTTAATGGGAGATTAGGGACGGTTGGGTTGGATGATCTCTAAGGTCTTTTCCAACCTAGAAATCTATGAAATCGATGAAATGGAGATTCACATCACACCATAAACGCAGCACAAGGACAGCAACACAGTTTATTCTCTATTATTTTGCTTCTTGACTCCTCTGCTTGGACCAACATGCAAAGCAGAGGCAGAGAAGTCTCCTTCTTTCTTCTTTCTGTGCATATGAGTATGTATTGCTCCTAGATTCAAAGTGATCCCTGCATTCCAGCTTGTCCAATGTGCAAACATTCTTACGAAACACATAAGTTCAAAAGAGACAACTATGAATAATCTTAGGTTAATAGACATGAAAATGTACTGTTGCTAAAGGATGGAGAAACCAATATTGGAAAAACTGTTCTATTTCAGGTTTTTTTGCAAGTGCTTTAACTACACAGTAAAACAAGAAGAAAGTAGATTATAATCAAAGCATTTCCATCTTCGTTGTAAACAATTACAGCAATACTTGCATGGATGCCACATTAGAAGAAATTTACTGGATTCCATTCTAATGCAATTAGAGCTAATTTTGTTCTTTAAATGAATAAAAGGTCAGCTAGTAAATCTAGTTTATCTCAAGTCCAGGCTTCAATAAATTGTTTTATTTAATTTGTTGTAAAAGATCTTATCCTTAATGGGCCTAGCTCCTACTAGTTTGCTAGTAGGGTTCTAAAATATTTATGACCACCTTTTTAGATATGATTTGAATGATATGTAGGAAGGGCTTTTCACTGTTGGTTTTTTTTCCACTCCAGTGTTATCAAGGTAGATTGCTAACTGAGTTAGTATAGGAAGGAACTAGAGATGCTATCTTTTTTTAAAAAAAAAAAAAAAAAAAACAAGACAAAACAAAAAACCACAGCTAGAATACACTTCAAAATTCTAAATCAACTGCAAATGATGAGCAGAATTGAATACTTTTGTTTGATGACATCCTGGTTTCTTTTTGTCTAGTTATTTTTTCTAAGCACAATCATTTTTCAGACACATAAGTGTTTTGAAAGCATATCTGTTGCTGAGGTGTTGACATTCCAGCAACTACCACAGTTGACTTAAACTTTAGCAAAGGTGTATGCTGTAATTTTTGATACTTCAGATAAATTTATTCTACATTTAAATACAGTTTTTAAGAAAAACCACATGGCCTCTGACGCTAATGCCAGACCATAAAGCAGAATACTACTCACTGGTTGCTGTTTTGATGCTTCTGTGACTTAGAAGCAGGATACGTATTTTTTGTGAAATCAAATCTCCAAACTTACCTTAAAATGCTGAGCTTTTGTTCCAGACTCATACTGCATTGTATCATAGCTCTGCCACCAGCAAGGAACCTGGAAACCAGACATGAGAAGAAAGACAGGTATTTTAACAGTGTTTAACTTGTAAACGTGACCCGCCACTCTAATGAAGTTGCCCCTTATCTTACATATTTTTAAAGTGAGCAGATATGTGACTTTCTCAAAAAAAAATCATACACATGCTCAGATATGTTTGTACATGTGTCTGTAAAAAGTGTATATTAAATAACCTGTGGATTGTAAAATAAAATCCTAAAAGAGTTAAGGGATAGAAGAAGTTTTATTATCCAGATATTTAATTGACTCCACCAAAGCTTTTTATCACTTGGTAGGATATTATCAGCCCAAGGCCTAACTTATGTTCGTTTGGAGGCTCACTCGACTGCTTGATATCCCCATGACAAAAGCCACCAGCATTGCTGGCTGACATTGTATGGAATCTCAAAGCCAAGTGGCATATATATAGACCAAATTATTTTGTGACCAGTAGATGTGACCTCTCTGTGTGGTACTGGTGACCCAGAAGCGTGATTTAGAGACTAAGAGGACAGATTCAGCTGTCCTATTGCTACCTATTTTATTGCACAGAATTTCTGTGATCATCCCTCTAAGAACATCTGCCACAATAAGGTGCTCAGAGCACATATTTTCATAAGATGACAAATTAGCATGTGTTTGAAAAAATGCAAGCCTGAAAGGAAATGCAGCTTGAGAAAATCTCATTGAAGCTATAACTCTACCTGGAAACACAACTGGTCTGTCAGAGGAGTTTATTTTTCATAAATTTACATGGCTTGGGTCATCACTGCTGCTTGCTCAAGAATTGGTTCTTTTAAGTGCAACCACAGTTGGGCAACAGAATTGCAGTAAAACAGTTCTTGATTTGTACTTTTTGAATTTCTGTAAAACTTCATTACCTAACCTGAAGCATGCAGAGTACACCAGGTTTATTACAGGGTAATGTTCTCCAAAAAACAGATGCCAAAATGACGGATCTTCAATCTCCAACAAGCTTTATTTAAGGAAGAGTTGAGCTGCAAATTCTCCAGAGATTAAATTTTCTTGGGAAAACTATACGCACACATACACAATCAGACTTTTAAAAGGTAGTGACACCAACAGAGGAGAGAAGAAGGTATTAGCAAATCCATCGACACGTTTTTTATTGACCTGGTCGAAGACAAGATGTTAGGCAAGGGCTGTGTTGGTGTTCCCCTGAGCTCACCGAGGATGTGTAGTTGCTGCTGTAACAGGAATATGTATTTTTTTGAAAACTGCTTAAACTCCCTGGGAGTTGTGAAAAAAGCCAAATATCTAAGACAGGACTTTGCTATTGACTTCAATTAAACTGGAATGCTGCCCTGTGTAGTTTCCAAGAATGCATCTTAGTTTTACAGTATCGTCTTTGATGGCTATTCAGGATCTTTCATTTTTCATAGAGTTGTTCTCACACGGATAAATCAGACCATGTGAAGAAACTTTGGAACTTTGGATGCTATTTAGCAGAGAGCTCCTCAGACTTCGATAATTTAGATTGCTGTCTTCGAAGTGTTTGCCCACAATAGCTGAATAATGGGGTTCATTAGCCTCCCTGTGTAGGCATCTCCAAATTATTTGCCTCTAGCCTTGGCGCCCTACGTGTGGCTGGAGAGAAAAGGGTTGGCTTTTTATTGACTTGTCAAGCCATAGGTTTGCATTACCAGCCAAGTAGCTCATGACCCGTTCCATTTATTTCACTGTTTTGTGGTGGGCAAACAGGTAAAGGAATCCTGCTGGAAGCCCCTCCTTCTGCCCGTTTTTATGAATAAGAGCAGTGTTTGGAGCAGTTAAGGCACCGTGACCAAATCCTCCGAAAGACGTAATGCAAGCAGCATGGGGCCATTGTGGGACACAGCTGTGGGCGGTGTTGGTTACCCTGCGAGACGTTGCTTATTCAACAGAAAGCTCTGGAGAAGAACTTACTGTGGAATTAAAGAGGAGGGAAAAAAGTGATACTTCAGGGAGAAAAATGTAGAAGGGTAAACCACTGTTTGGGAAAATTAAACAATAGAGCCCGGGCAGTGAAAGTCTGTGTTTATTGCAGGGCTAATGAGTATCCCAATTATTTTACAGTGTAGCACTTCACAGAGAAAGACCATGTTAACCATCCGTTAACAGAATTAACGCTCTGGGTGTCAATCCGACTTTTGCCAGAAAAGAGCGTGTAATGGTGAAATCGTTTTTGATATGATCAATAGACCACCTAAGTGAGGAGGCAGAGTAATGAAAAATGATCCTGCTCCTCTCCAAGGCTGCAGAGGTGTGCTTAAGGAATTCCAGTGATCTTTACAGCTTTCATAAATCTTTGTGTGTGTGTAGAGATACCTGCATTTTTCTCTTCTGTAGGCTTTCGAATTGTAAGAGCTAGAGGACTGATTTTCAATGCCTTTTTAAATGCTGAATGTATTTAAATGAATATATTGTCTCAGGTTTGATTCATATCCCTTTCCTGATTGTTCTTTTTTAGTGTAACATATTGGCCGTGATCCTGCAGTAAAATCCCCATGTGTGGTCTTGTATCCATCCAAAAGTCTTGTTCACTTTCATGGAGGTTCCCCAGCCTCTCCCTTGCTGCAGGATTGCAGCTTCTACATGAAAAAAAAAAAAAAAAAAAGTGAAGAATACCATAGCCCTTTTACCAAAACAAGTACATGATCATTTTTGTTTATATTTCTAGAGGTGATTTAGAAGCTTTTTTTCTTCCTTGAATGTGAGTTATTTCCAACTTCAGATGTAGTCCTTAGCTTTTCTCTTCTCTCTTTTTT
This sequence comes from Tauraco erythrolophus, assembly GCF_009769465.1. Classification (NCBI taxonomy): domain Eukaryota; kingdom Metazoa; phylum Chordata; class Aves; order Musophagiformes; family Musophagidae; genus Tauraco; species Tauraco erythrolophus. Next base: position 5,110,665 of record NC_141468.1, read on the forward strand.
TCTTTTTTTTTTTTTTTAATTACTGAAGCCACCTCAGCTAATTATTCATCCTGTTTATGGTAGGTGGTAGGCTGTGGCAAATTATTTTCATTTTGCTGCTGGCCACGTTGGGTGATGACTCCAAAAGTGAATCCATAAAAAGGCTTGAGTCATTAGAACACAAAACAACTTACTGTGAGATTCTTTGATTTTGCTGCTTGTTGCTCAAGAGTAAAAAAATTGTATACTGTATACCACAATTAAAAAAAAAATAATACTTCAGGCATGTTTAGACACATAAGCAAATTGCTTGTGTGAAAGGGCATGAGCATCTGCCCTTGCAAAGCACAATAGAAACCGATCAAATATGTGTGAAAGATTAGAAAGGCAGATGGGTGTTTGTTTAAAAAATAGACTTTGTCTCCATAGAAGATGACTGCAAGAGAAAGGTACTAATTTTTTACTGTCTTTGACAGAGGTGCTTCTTTTTATTCACTCTTTTATTGAAGTTTTTAAACAAAAGTGAGGAAACTACATAGACCCAAGGATTCGTGTTATAGTTCCTGAGAGCTGGGCATGGACAAGAGGGCTGTAGAGAAGTAGCTCTCCATAGACACAGAGGAAAGAGATGGTCCTACCTGAAAGTAGTAAAGTTGTCCTGTGAGCAATTGACTTTGAGCTGTACAGAGCCTCCAAGTTCAGGACTGACCGACTTGCTTGATTCTTTCAAAAACTTGTCTCAGTAACAAGCTGGAAATTACAGTTTTAGCAATTTCTAAACCCATGCTCGCATGATTTTCTGGTAGTTAATAAAATCCATATTCTACACTAGTTCCCATTAAAGAGGGTAGATGTAGGACTGGTTCATGGGCAAGCTTCTAGATCGGGCAACCCATAATGTTTCCCAAAACAAATGACAGTAAAGGGCAGTTTGCAAGGAACGCGTAAGAAAAAGTTTGCAAAGAGCTCACTGGCATAAACATGTTTTACCAGCTTCTGGTTTTGCTGTTGAGAACTCAGCAGAAGGGGATAATGCCCAGGTGGTTTTCACATCGAAGCTCTGAGCAGTTTGTTATTGATGATAAGAGAGAAGAGGAGATGCAAGATACCAAGGCGCCACGCTACCAGCTCAGTTTTGTTTTGTCAGACTGGTGATGAACCAGCCAGAGGTGTAAGTCAGAATGGTGAGAAAGAATGAGGGGGAGATTTAGGAGTCATCGATAGAAAGGTGTTTGTGGTTGTTGGGAGAAATACCCTGGTGTAACAGATAGGGAGGGTGGAGGCCGAGGGCAGAACTCTGTTTCACTTAAAATAAACAGTAGAAAACCTATAATTCAATTTCAAGAGTGCAAATGTCCATAAACCAAAGGAGCTGGCTAGAAATGTCAGCTGGACTGAAGACCTGATGGATTCAAAAGTGGTGTTTTCTGCCTGTGGGAAAGGGGCACTTGTAGCAAAATTACTACAGAGTGAATTGTTGTGAGCAACTCCTTCCAAAAGAATGTTGGGAATAAGCATCGTACCTCTAGGAGAAAAGGACTGTGAGCAAAGAAGTTGCGTCTTCAAGGCAAGAGACTGTGCAGGTGAAGTCAGACGTGGCAGAAGTTAAGCTGAATTAAATGTTTTGAAGGATATTGAGCAAATAGGAAAAGAAGGGAAGAAGGAGGACCATGGAAATGAAGACAGGAAGAAGATGAAGGATAATATAGGTATGAACCAAGAACAGAAAGAATGCTTTCCCTCTAATCCTGCGTTCATTCTCTCCTTTACTGAGAACTAGGAAAAGATGGATGACAGCAGTAGGTTGATGACGGTGGAAATTACCATAACGAACTGGGAAGCAAAATATAGGGACCTTTACGCAGTGAAATCAAGGAATGAGATAATCTTTTTCCCAAGTTCTAGAAGAATTGGGTCGTGAATTTGCAGACTTAGTGACAAGTAATTTTTAGTACATTTCTTTTTATTTTAAAATGCAATGTTTGTTAAATTTGTTTTTAATAAATAATAGAAAAAATAGAAGTGCTTAAGAAGAGAAGAAAGGAAAAGTGATCTAGACACGCAGTGACAGCAGTACACGTAATTATAAAACAAATTTTGGAGGAAGGGCTGATTAAAGGCTGATAGAGGGTAGATTTCGATTAGATCTAAGGAAGAAATTTTTTTACACTGAGAGTGGTGAAACACTGAAACAGGTTGCCCAGAGAAGTTGTGGATGCCTCATCCCTGCAGGTGTTCAAGGCCAGGTTGGATGAGGCTTTGAGCAACCTGATCTAGTGGAAGGTGTCCCTGCCCGTGGCAGGGGGGTTGGAACTAGGTGATCTTGAAGATCCCTTCCAACCCAAACCATTCTATGATTCTATGATTAAAGGCTTGGAAGTGATAGAATAAAACACAAAATGGAAGTAAGCCACACCAACAGGATTGTTATCCATCTTTGATAAAGCAACTGATTTTCCAGGTTAGCCTAGTCCAGTTGACACTGCCTGTGAGAAATGTGGCTGCCAGTGGCTGATTTTTTGCCATGCATCTCAAGTGTCTGTTTTTTCCACCACCGATGCTGAGAGTGGCTGCCTCCACCTCCCACTGCAGAGTGATTTCTTCTGGACTGGGGAAGCAGTTGCTGGGTGCTTCCCCTCCAAGGGAAAGTCTCAGCTGCGGTGGAGAAGAGCTGGGACACTCGCATGTGCGTAGCTGGAATAAAGTTGACATCTGTCCTACTGATGGGAGAAGGAATGCTCTCTTCTGGATGAATAAAAGATGGCAAATCTGAGCTGGATTTCAGGAAAACGTTTAATACTATCACACAGGACATTCACAGTGAAGCTGGCAAAGACGGGATTAGCGAAGGAGCTGCTCAGTAGTAAGGAACTAGCTCAAAGGAAGATAGCAACTAAGAGTTGTAAGAGAGCTTATCTAAGCAGAGAGGAACATGCTCAAGGATGTACTTCAGGACTGGTTTGATTTAATAATTTCATTTACAATTTTGTCACAGAAGGAGGTAGAACACCAGTGGGGTTTTTTGGCAGTAAGGTTGAAGGACCATGTCAGTACAAATGAGAATCTGAGGATTGTCTGGAAAGAACTGGATCCCCTTGAATAGAAGGGGAAAATGGTATTTAATTCAGTAAATGAAAAATTGCATTTGAGGCTTTGCATTTGAAGTGTACCAACAGAAACTTCAGCCAGAAGTGAGGAGCTGATCGGTAGGTGTATCACTGCGGCGGGTGCGTTAAGTGGATGAGAGATCATTAATTGATCACCGAATGACAGGGTTGCCAACATGATACAAGTGTGACCGTGGGATGCATTGCAAGAGGTAATTTTAGCAGAGATAGTGGAAGTGTCCAGGCCATCATATGAGAACTGGTTGATACCTCGTCTGAAATGTTATATTCAGTTCTTGAAGGCAGCTTGTATTCAGGAAGGATGAATTGGGAAGAGCAGGTGCAGAGGAGGGTTTGGAACACTGTTAGAGGGAGCGTAGGGGAATCCGTGTTATGCTAGGCGAGGAGAGCAACTTTGTGTGTTTAGTCTAGCATGTGAAGAGGGGATATGATTGCTGGCTACAAGGACATCAAGCAAGTAAATATTTTGGAGGGAGAAAGCTATTTAAGCTAAAGAACAATGTTGGCACACAAACAAATGGGAATTAATTGGCTATGAACATAGGCTGGAAATTAGAAGAGGCTGCCGTGCCACCAGAGCAGTGAGATCCTGGAACAGAGTAGTGGTGGGGACAAAAAGATTAACTGGTTGTAAGATGAAGCTCAATAAACTTGTGAACGGGATTAGGTGACACAATACCTGCAAAATCGCTGGACTCATTTGCCCAAGACGGGATGTTTATAGAGTTTTGCCGTGCTGATGAAATGGAGAATGGGCTGTCCAGCTCTGTGTGCGCCATCGAAGGTCAACACACGTACGTGGAAGTTGTGTCGTTTGTATGAGACCAGTCAGTGTCCACAAAAATGGATGGTATCTTGGAATAAGTGTTGAAAGTTCATTTTCCTTCATAGAGAAGAATATCGCATTGCAAGCAGTTTGTCACATGGAAATATTTATATCTTTTTAATTTCAAGTTTAAGTACTGAAGTCTTTTCACTTGCAAAATTGCTAGGGGCTCCACTGGAGGTTTGATGCATTTTGACTCTGCAAACGCACGAGTTGGTCGTAGCGTGTATTTCTGGAGCTTGTATTTGCCAATATGACTTGTTTGCACAAAATAAAATATCCAGCAGAGCATAAGAGATAAAAACTAAATTTCCCTTTTGAAAACTAATATGGGAATTAGCCTACGTTACAGAACTTAAATTACACCGATTCTCCTCCAGGGTGGGAATAAAATTTTCAAAATCACCTCTAATCTTTGAAGAATCTAAACCATATGGAAATCTTTCTAATTTCCCTGGGTGTTTTTGATGCTCTTACCCATAGGTCTTACAAGTATTTAGTTTTTTTCTGGTGCAACAATCTCGGTTCCAGGTGTGAGATTTTTCAGTAGTAAAATAGTTACACCACTTAAATTTCTAGCGCCAAGGAACTTATACCAGTAAGGGAATATCAATGCTAATAGATAATAATATCACTCGTAGTAATCCAAGTGAGTTGTACTAGTTTTAATTATGTCAGTGCAGTTGATGGTGTCATTTTCCTACGTACCAAGACTCCTTCAGCTCCTGCTCCTTGCTTAAAAATGGGTCATGGGTTCAGAAAAGAATTAGGACTTTTCAAATGTTTTTCCTTTGGGCAGAGAAACAGCTTCTTTGGAGCTCTGCCTCCGAGAAACAAAGATCGCTGTGATTTTTTGCTAGATGTTCCAAAGTAATGATACAGTATTTTTTTGGAGCTCATCACCCGTAGCAATCATTCAGCCCTGTGGCTCATATCCTATTTTTGAAAAGCCATTTCCTTTCGGTGCACATGTCTTTTCCCTGTGTTTATATGAAGCAGTCAATGGGGCTTTCAGCCGTGAGGATCAGAATTAAATCAAATAAATTACTTCCAAAGATAGGAAACCATTTCACACCTTGGAGCCTTATTTTGCTCCAGATGTAGCGTGTTACAGCTCGTGCCCGTTAGAGCCGATTATAAACCAACTGACCTGTCGCGACACTTAAAATATTGGTGGAATTTGCACTTTTTGTCGGCAAGCCGACGCTTCGTTTTCATCCCGTTCGGATCTGTAGCTGTGAACGCAGCGATTGCCCCGGAGTAATGATGAAAATGGGTTTTCATTTACTCTGCCGTTACAAAGAGGTGTATCGATACATGCATTCAGTGGTAAATCCACCAAGGTTCTGTAAGAAGTACAGATCCTCCTGGCATTTCGAAAGAAATCCAAAGTGAATTTAGGTTGGACGCAACCAGATACACCAAGTTTACATAAATTCTGGAGTTTTTTTAAAGGGAACCTTTAGTTATGATTTATGGAGGCTCTTATTACCACATCTACTCCAAGGGTTTTCTCACACCCCTTCATTCTGGAGGAACTATTTTGACTCAAAAACAACTTTAATTGACTTTTTATCTTGCAGCGTAGAGCATGTTTGTGATATATTGTCAGACAAGCAGCCTGCAGAGAAGTGTGCTTCTTGTCTCAGGCCTCGAGTGTGCTGATGGTGGTTGATGCTCGTTTGTATCTGATTACCTCAAAAAATACTGATCCAGCCTCGGGTTTAGAGTTTTTTGAATTGGGGTGGGGAAGGATTTTGTCTCGTTTAGTATTGTACTTGCAGACTTTTAATATGTAAGTGCTGATTCTGGAATCATACGAAAACCACGATCTTTCCCAAACATTTGGGAAAGAAGACAACGACATGTGTATGGTGGTGTCCAAAAGTAGAGTTTAAATCCTAGCAGGGACATAGGCACCAGGAGGATCGAAGCGTTGCCGTAGTGAGTCCCGCCTACTTGCAGTGTGCTCTGTGCCTCATTTTCCTGTCTACAAAACAGAGCTCATAAATCTTGTCATCATTTACATAGTGTTTTGATATCAGGTTTCTCTCCCAAGTCTGAAGTAACGTTAATTATTAGTCGTGGGACTGCTATTTCCCTTTGATTTCTCCCCACCTCCATATTGCCATGTGTGCAGCCCCTTCTTCGGAACGGAGGACAGGCTAAACCACCCTCCCTGAGATTACTCCATCACCTCTAATAGTGTAGCACAAAGCCATTCGTTTCTCCACTCTGGATCCTAAAGTCTATGAACTCTATTAGCCCAAGGGAGTGGTAGGCCCAAGCGTGCTCCGAAATGCCGATCTCCTGTTTTGATAACTGAGCTCTAAAATCAAGATAAACAAGCTGCCCTATATACTGAACGTGTCCTAATTGCACACTTCAAGCAAACCAGCCAATCAATGAGTGTGTGTCGCCCGCTAATGAATATTTGTAGTTTCAGAAGATTTCATATGTGATGTTTCTTGTAGCTTCTGCAGTTATTAGCAGACCGGCTTCGAAGACCCTGTTGAGGAGGAGAACCTGGCTTTATCTAGACCAAGAAACTATGTCATTTAATTTCATGTGTTAGCTGGGCATGGTCACTCTTATTCAAATTATATTAGCTAATACTTCTTTAAAACTGTTTACACTGTGTGCAAAGTTGTGTTTAAAATCCTATTAGCTAATACATTTCCTAGTCTAGACTCGGGGAGGGTTGACTCCCTGAAGAACGCATAGCAGGACTTTGTTTACTTGGAGGGGGTAGAAGAGGGAGGCGGGGAATGAAGGGGTAATGATGTTTGAAACCGTCCAAATGACTTTTGCTGTGCCAAATATTTTGCTGTCTGTCTCTCTCCTCGCTTTTATTATTGCGAAGAAATTTTTTATTGAGAGGTGGCTCTCAAGTCGTGAGGGTAACTTTGGAAACCATGGGAATATTGCCACCAAGCAAGGTCTTGGGTATTCAGCATTGAGAGCCTGGGCTCTCTGTGGGAGCAGTGGAAGGAGGAAGGCACAGAATAAGCATCTGAGTCGGGGTGGCCAGTCTGGCAGGAGCCCCAGGGAGCCACACGCTAAGACTTTCATTGAACCAGAAACATGGCTCATGGACATTCAAGAGCCAAAGAGAAAACTTTCTTGGTGTGAGATGACAGTGGCTTCCCAAATCTACCCTCACTAACAGGAGAAAGAGGCTGGATTTCATGTGTGAATTGCTCCCAGGATGGCCTGATGATAGGACTTCCTTCCTTCTGCAAGTCACAGACAATTTAAGTTATGAGTCCTGCACTTCGACTCACAGTTTGGCACCCTACTGACACATGTAAAGAGCTGGAGCTCCAAGATTAGGTACCCAAAGCAATCACTGGACATCAAGTGGTGGGAATGCCTTCAGTGTTGCTGATGAAAAATCATCCAACGCCTTTAAGATTCTGCTCCACTCTAAGTTTCTAAACTTCCTCGGTTTTGGTTTTCTTCCCCTAGTCACTCATGGTAGGTCTCAGAAGGGAGGCGTGGTGACAGGTTGGGGAATACCAAACCCATTGCTCTGTTTCCTTTTACTAAGTCTGTCCTCACTATAACTTGTCATGGTTCTGATTTAGTAGTGCAAGTGGCATATCTTGGGAGAAAACCACCATCATCTCAGCCAAGCATTACATACTGTATATTTCCAAGCCTTTCTTAAATGATGGCTTGGATTATTGACTTGAAATGCAGACAGTGTCTCTGATCTTGGCGGTACTGCCTTTCGAATATCGTAAGAGAGTCACAGTAAACTCTGAAGTTGAATGTAAAATTTCCATTGATGGTGGAACGGGACTTTGCTGGTTCTCTGGAGTTGTTGCAATTTGATTTTCGGCGTGGTTTTCCTACTTGTGTCTCCATTTTTTGCTTTCTTAAGATATTCTCCTCCCTGGGAAGTCTTAACCTTTCTTTAAGTCACCTTCTTCCTACTGTCCCGTCACAAATCAATTGCACTCCCACAGTTACCATTTAAATATAAATAAGTTAGTTAAATGATTTACTAAAACGTGGTAAAACAAATAGACCTATCCCGTGTTTTGTTTGAGGGCGCTTTTTCTGTTTGTTTTTTTTTTTTCTAAAACATCCTTTTCCTTCTCTGTGTTTCTAATCTAGAGCCTCATAGTAAGGGCTTTTTCTGTCTTGCCCGTTAAATTGCACGCACATCAGTAACACTGTGTATCAACATTCATTAATAAACGTTGGGTCCTCCATGTATCCCCCTTCCTGGGCAAGATTATTCTATACTGTGTATTTACTAGAGCTACATCCTGTCTGCTTCAGCTCCTCGAGTAAGTAGCAATATTTTAACTGCTGAGTATATAGTGTGCGTCATTTATTTGTCCTGACTAGATCCACTGCTGATTTCATAAACATTTGGGGAACGAAATACCAAACCAGCAAATATTTGGAGAACCCCCTAATGTAGGATCTTAAGAGGATGATCTCGTCTCTCGGTTTGAAGATTAAAATCAGTGCTGTTCACAGCTGATTAACTTTCCTTTCTAATATTTCCCACAAATTGAGCTAATGGAATAAAACTTAACGAAACAAGGTTTAGTAAAGCCACAGAGAACATTTATATGGCAGCGAGCTATAGAGGGGTTCAGACAGTCCTGGCATTCCTGTTAATGGCTCTGTGCTTTTTTTCCTGTCCAACGGATGTAGCAATGACAACAGTCCTTGTGTTGGAGTGAAACTTTGATTACCCCAAGGTGGTGTGAATTAGCTGCACTGTATTGTCGTTATATCTAGTCGCTGATCAGTCGTTGCTTTCTTTCCCATCAACTCTAACGATTCTCATTTTTGGTCCTACAGAGTCATCAGCAAAGTGGTGCCAGCTCCAGAGGCCAAACCTTCTACTCCTGTGAGCCGACCCAAAACACCTCCGCCCGTGCCGTCACCGGTACCAGCTCCTGTTCATGTCACCCCTCCTCCAGCTCCAGCACCTCCTCCTCCACAGGCTACCGTCTCACCAGTCCTGATCCCACCGCCCTCTCCAGCCGTCTCGGCGGCAGGAGGCTCCAAAGCTCCGGTTAGGAGCGTGGTGACCGAGACCGTCAGTACTTACGTGGTAGGTAACACATACTGCCATGCTTTGTCCATGCCAGTGACGTTCTCTTGAATTGTTGAGCTCCTGGGCGACTCATCATCTCAAACTGATGGTACCTGGGCTTGGGATGTTGCTCTCTATTAAGCTACTCTTTATCTGGTCCTTCCTTCCACACTCTTGTTTTGAGGCATTAATAGCTTAATTGAAACACCACTACTTGGACTGAATTTTTTCTGTGTTCCCAGTTCCATGTTTAAGTTTCTTCTAACAAGTCCAGTTATATCTCACTTGGTATTTTCTACTAACTGAGATGGAGCATTTATTTTTGGAGGTGGAAATTTTTTTATAGATGCTTTCGTAAGTGCTGAATTGAAACCTCAAATGTCAAACTCACCATAGATTTTGCTGTCAGTCAGGTAGAGCACAAAACCCTCATACAACATCAAGAATTTGACTTAGCTTTCATTTGAGATGTGTAGAGTCCACTAATCTCTTTTCTGGTTTCCTCAACTTACAGAAATTGCAAATATTTGTGCATCTCAGAAAGTCTGTAGATAGTTCATTACTCTACAGTTCAGTAGTCTGTTTGACATACGCTCTGAACTTGGCCTTTCTCTGGTAGCCTTAAGACATCTTCATTCCTTTAGAAAAGTCTCCCATCCAACATGATGAAGGAACTGCATGCTCTAAAAGAACACGGTCATACTTCTGGGCAGGACTAGGATTGCTGTGCTACTGGAAATTTCTGCTTTAGATGTGATGTGAAATGGAAGTCCTGACTGCTTCTGGTCATTGAAGAGCAGCAGGTACCATTAACAACGGCAGCAGTGGTGTTATCCTCCCTGCCCTGGCTGAGTTCCAGCTCAGTTGGTGACACCTTGCTTATCTGTACTGGGTAGCAGTTAAAAAAATCTCACCATTTAAAACACCTGAAACTTGTTGTTATTACTGAGTTTCCTGTGCTTTAATTGCAACATATGCATGATTTTTCTCTTTTTTTATTTTTGTTCCTGTTTTTATAATGATTCCTAGTGTAAATCTACCCTACTGTTTCTAATGGAAAAGGTGCTCTTCCCTGCTGGACTTAAACTGTTGTATCACGTTACTGGCTCTATTTAAACAGCTGCTGCATTTCACTCCCGAGCTGGTTACAGCACTAGGCGACGGCACATAGGCTGTCCGTGTCTCCAGGGAGCAGGATACACATCCTCACCTTCTGTACCACAGGAGTAAATGCAGTGTCACTCTGACAGATTCAAGTGGTGCCCAGAAGCTTGGAAATTCACTCTAAGAGAGAAACATTTCCGAAATACTGGACTTCATCCTATTTTATCCAGTAAGAATTAAAAGCAAATAATTTAGAGATTATGTCAGTTTGAAGAAGGAAAACTTAGAACTTTTCCTAGGTACTTCTAGTGGTAACACTCTTAGCACCTTCTGGAGAATTTAGAGGACGTGTAGGCTTCAGGTTCGTTCTTTCTTTCTTCACCATTATAGTTGAAACTAGGGCTTTACTGCCTTAGCATCCAGCTATGTGCACAGGCAGAGAGACTCTTGATGTGAGACATTTATCAGTCAAAAAGCTGAGAGAGAGATTGAGGAAGAAGGGAATAATTAATAACTGTTAGCCCCTTGTACGAAGGGAATCCATGATATAGGGTGATGAAATGACTTTTCCCAGGTGGCACACAAAAGCTGTGCTAGAGATAAGACTGGAGCCAGTGTGACAGAGGGGCACAGCTCCCTTCTGCAGGGGAGGGCAGGAGGGTGATTTTATAGTTTAAAAAACATACGTACAATGTGGGATCTCCCTGTAGGAGCATCTCAGCCAGTGTGCTCTGATCGTTAACTCTCAGTGGTTTCTACTAAAATAGCACTCGGCAATCACATGCCATCCCTTCTTCCATGACCCTTGGCTCGTTCGGGAACAAGAAGTTACACAATATTTTTAACATCCTCATCCAGCAGCCCAAGTTCTTGTTTAACAAACAGGCAGAGGTTTCAATGATTATAGACCACCCTGCCCCTCTCCAGCCCCAGAAAGCCTGAGGCGAGTGTTCTGCAGAAAAAACATCCCCTCTGAAAAACTAAATTTGAAGAAGTTGACAGGGAGCTGTTGGAGCAGGTCCTGAGGAGGGCCACGAAGATGATCCGAGGGCTGGAGCACCTCTGCTATGGAGATTACAGGCTGAGAGAGTTGGGGCTGTTCAGCCTGGAGAAGAGAAGGCTCCGGGGTGATCTTATTGCAGCTTCCCAGTACTTAAAGGGGGCTACAGGAAAGCTGAAGAGGGGCTTTTTCCAAGGATGTGTAGTGACAGGACAAGGGGCAATGGATTTAAACTGAAAGAGGGCAGATTTAGATTAGATATCAGGAAGAAATTTTTACATCGAGGGTGGTGAGGCACTGGAACAGGTTGTCCAGAGATGTTGTGGCTGCCCCATCCTTGGAAGTGTTCAAGGCCAGGTTGGATGAGGCTTTGGGCAACCTGATGGTTGGATGAGGCTTTGAGCAACCTGGTGTAGTGGAGGATGTCCCTGCCCATGGCAGGGGCTTCAAACTAGATGATCTTTGAGGCACCTTCCAACCCAAACCATTCTATGAAGTTAGGATATCTGTCTTCTAAGGGGACAACATCAGGCAGCGCTGCCTACACCTGGCACTGCCGGTGCCTAGAACAGGCAGCACGGTGGATGGGTGCCGCCCAGGTGCCAGTGCCCGTGCCGGGGGACAACGCAGGTGCAGCCAGGCTGCTCCAGCAGGTGGTAAAGGGCTGCAGCCATCAGCCCACAGCATCGCTTCTCTGCAGCAGCGCGGTGCAGCACCTCCTCCTTCCCCAGCAGAGTCACCCCACAGAAATGACTACGGACCTTTCCGCGCCGAGCGCAGGAGATGTACCTGCGGAGCAGATGCTTCTCTGCCCACTTCAAATGACTTTGCAGGTGTGAGATTAGATGCATAGATAAGAATGATCATGGCAATCAAGCAGCTCTAAAATCCGACTCGTTGTATGACGTTGCCTACTCCGTTTCGCTGTTGGGAAGGGGATTGTTCCCTGCTTAATAGTCCCGGGCTTTGTATTTTCTTGTTTTAAATCACAAAAAACATTCAGGGCTTTAAGAGGAGTCGGTCAAGAGTGATGTGTTGGTTGCAGCTCTGGTACGTTCCTATTGATTTTTCGGGAAGTGGTGTGAGATGTGCAGACCACCGTGTAGTAGCTTTTTTTTTTCTTTTTTAAGAGCATTTGGGGCTTTTCATCTACTGCTTCTTAGTATCGTTTTTGTAAGCTGTACAGATAGCAAAAAGTTATTGCCTTAGATATGTGTAACTGCACTAATGCATAGCAGCTGAGAACAAAACAGTTTATGTTTTTGAGATTCAGTGATAATGTGCAAGTCTTCATAAAAGAATGATGAAATCAGGGTAATGCCCCATTTTCTACTTTGCATCGTTAATCGCGCTTCTTTGGGTGGATTTCATGACATTTCGCATGTATGTTTTTACCAAAGAACTGTTAAAGAAACCACTTGAAATTTAAAAATACAAATAATGGGTCTAGCAGGATATAAACAGGAAAAAAAAAAAAATCATAAAGCTCTGAATATGATAAATCCGGTAAGCAGCTGCCTCATACTGTAAATGATCTGCCTCTCGTTTCATTTACCCTTTAGTAAATTGTTCTGTGGCATAAATGTCATAAGGGGAATGGAAAGTTACTCAGTAACAACTTTTTTTATATCCTGATCTTATCAGCTCGTTGAAGTTGAAGACTTTGGCTAATAAGTAATATGGCAATATGTCCCCGTGGCACTGTGCTTGGCGTGCGTGTGGGACCAGTGTCTCACGCAGGGGGCTGCCGTCGCGCGTTCTTGCCGTTAGCAGGGTAGAATTTAAAAAGTCACCATAGTACAGACAGAGGAGGGATTGTGTCCTTAAGCCCCGGCTGCTATATGTGAGTGCCTGTGCTTAGGTCGGGTGGTGTAACTGGCTTTGCTGGTTTACAGGACAATACAGAGAATTGCATGTTTTTGTCATGTCCAGTACAGGAAAATCAATTAAAACGTAACGATCAGAGAATTTATAAATACCAACAGCGGCCGCTGGATAGCTTTGTCACATAAGCAAGAAACAACTTTTTATTTTATTTCATTTTATTTGGTGAATGACGATTTTGCTGCCTGCTTAGCCCTGAAAACCAGCTCACTTTCCTTTTTCTTTGCACCAGATCCGAGACGAGTGGGGTAACCAGATCTGGATCTGTCCTGGCTGTAACAAGCCAGATGATGGCAGTCCAATGATAGGTTGTGATGACTGCGATGATTGGTATCACTGGTAAGTTGTTCTCATCCATCCTGTTCCACTGTTCTCTGGCAGATTGGAGCTAGATTGTTAAAAGCTTTTTTTTTTTTTTTTTTATTTTAATGGTTCACAACGCCAGGAGCGTTTGAATGGCTTTGCTGCATCCAATTTAATAATCTGGAAGATATTTTTATCTCTGTTTCTCTGGAATTTGAAAAAGCAGATTTTAAGCCATGAAGGAGAGTTACTTTTTAATTAATGGGCATTGGTGATAACAGTTGTTTTTGAAACTGCTGGGAAATATTGCTGATTCCGGTAATTTTGTGAGAACTACAGGATTATGAGCATAGTGTATACAGATAGACATTTCAAATTACGAAGCATTGTATGAACAGTAATATAAATGTCAGCTCTTATAAAAGGGTTGGAGGGAATTAATCACTTTTTAGGCGTTTTCTTAAACTGCTACATAAAATCATATGGTTTTTTGCAGATGTGTTGAAGAAGCATTTGAAATTATTTTAAATCTAGCCCATTATACCTGAAAGTGCGCTCATATTTTCTATTAAAATAACACTTCTTATCTGAGTGCCCTTTCGGTACATTTTTTGTTTGTTTGTTTCAAAGCAAGTGGGTTTTAGGTTTCTATTGATCATTCTATTCATTAAGAGAATGGTAATATAGTTGCTGTATTAATTTGAAGACCAGATCCTGGCTCCCACTGCAAAGTTGCATGTCTTTGGGTAAGAAACAAAAGGAACGTTACTCCGCTGAAGTGATACGGTATTTTCCCATCCTTCGCAGGCCTTGCGTTGGGATCACGACTGCACCTCCAGAAGAGATGCAATGGTTCTGCTCCAAGTGTGCCAACAAAAAGAAAGACAAAAAACACAAGAAGAGGAAGCACAGGGCGCACTGAAGACTTCTCCGCGGATTCGAAGTCGTGCGGTCGCCGCGGCGCCTTCTGCCCCGACGCCGTTGCAGGGGGCATCCAGCCTGCTCGTGTCTCCCGCTCCGTCACCGGCGCTTAGGGCTGTGACTCTGGAGTGAACTGGGGGCAAGGAGATGCTCTCCGTTGGGGGCTGTTCCGTTTTGCAGACCGCCCGAGCCCCAGGGGGGTTGGATTTTGGTGCGTTCTGACGGTGTCGTTCACCTACCGAGGGAAATTTGCACAGAGCGATACGAAGACTTCGGTAGTCCATGGTACCGCTCCCGCTCCTGGGGCTCGGCAGCAGCAGAGATGAATGTTGTAAATACAGATATTTGTCCTATTCTTTCTCAATTTGTTATTAATCCCTCTTGAGCCTTTGCTGTAAGGTGCTCAGAGGAGGAGAAAATGTAAATTGCAGTAAGTTGTAAACTGAGGAGACCTCCTGGAATGATTTCTGTAGTCTGGATACAGTTCAGCCTCTATTCCTGCTGAGCCAGGTAATCATAATGTGGAAATAAAAAGTGGCTGGTAAATATTTTTGTGACGAGAATATATGAAGCTTTTTTCCTTGATTTTTAGTACTAACATAAAATAAACACGTTCAAGCTTTTGTGATATATCTTCTATTTTTTAAAAAAAAAATGTTTCTATTGTGTCGGATTTTTTTCTTCCGTGTGAATTTATTTCGGTGGACCTGTAATATATTTTATACTTTGGTTTTTGTTTTTCAGTCTCCGTCAGTGTACCTTTTCATTGCTTGTACATTTCATTGGTGTGTAAAAACACTTCCCATTAAAAGATTTTCACACGTGTAAATACCTGATATTTATAAAGTACTTTTTTTTTTTTTTTTTTAATTATTTTCAGGCCTTGAGAATTTTTGTTTTCTTTGCTTGAGAATACAAACCTAGCAGCTATTGGAAGCCCGTGCGACATACGTCTGTCCTCATGGCTTTAAGGGATTGGCAAGACCTGCCCCAGTGATGCACACACAAGGAGCCGGCCGGCACCGTAATTAGGCTTCAATTCAGATACTTAAACGTGTGGTAACTTCTTAAGAAGTGAGTAATCCTGTTGCCTTCAAGGAGCCTGTTCCCACACTTCGTTATACGTGTGCTTAAACGCCTTCGGAATTGGGAGCTCAAGTCAGGGGGCTCGGCACTTTTAATGGGAGCTACAGTGTGTTAATCTGTAGCTGAGCTTTTTTCCTTTTTTTTTGATTTTTTAACAAGTGGTAGTGAGTTTGCCAAAACGATCGAGCTCATGTTTAAGTGAAGGAGATGCAAAACAACGTTGAGGGCAGAAGACAAGTTACTCTGTTTTGTGTGTTTCCTTGGAAAGACCAGTAAAGTGAATACGAGTTATGTTCCCCATTGAAAATGTCGGGGGGGAAATCGCAGTGAAAAAAAAAAAAAAAGACAGTGTTACATGTTGTAGTGCAACAGGTCTCAGAGCTAAATAAAATGTAAGAATGAATCTGGAAAAAAAATATATGCCTTTTGTTTCCGAAGCCGTAGGGAACATTTAGACTTCAGTGGTTAGTTTGGGGATATTTCTGCTTTAAACCGTACAGTGAGAAACATCTGACGTTTGAGAATGTGGCCCTTTAACCTGTTGTGCAGATATTAAGAGTTATTTTTTTAAATGCATCCAAATTGATATTAATGAGAATGAATTAGTCATGTTTTTAAAAGTACCAGTCTAGTTAGAGAAATGAGGCTTTGCTGATAGAATTGTTAAATTGCGAATCCGTGGAGATACGGATGAAATTGGTTTATTAAAAGTGCACTGTTACCTTCTTTGTTCAATGCCACCTCATTTATATTCCGTCCCTGCTAATTACCAGTCAAGAAAGTTCTTGGATTTGATTTTTTGGTTTATTTTATTTTGAATTGTTGGATGTTGCAAACCTGATTCTTGTGTTTTTCCATGTGTAATGTGCCGACATACAAAATACACAGTCTGTGGTCACTTCTGGTTGCAATAATAAAGAACTAGCTTTTGGTAAGTTGTTTATCCATTTCCTCTTCCCCTCCGTTAATCAGAACTTCTCACATGTAATCAACTAAATTATTCAAGGTGCCGTGGGAGGGCTGAACTTTGCCGTTTCGATGGCCGTTCAGCTATTTGTATACATCCTTGTGCGTTGCTGCTGCCGGGTTGGTTCCTACCCTGGGTTTTATGATTTTATAAATGGCCCCTGTGGCAATAAAACCAAAGCATCATTTTCAGGAGACTTGTGTGGCTGACGGGATTAGTAACAGGAGAAGGGGCCCTTCACCTCCGGGTCATCGGTTTGAAGCCAGCCTCAGTCTGTGCCTCCCCTTTGGCGTAGGCTGGTCTGTATCAGGAATCAGGGCTATAAAAGAATAATCAGCTTCCAAAAATAGTTACCCCCTCAACAGCCGGGTGGCATCAGGCCTTTCTTGCAGCCCCTCGTACCACCCAACGCTGAGCAAGCCCAGCTGCTTCCCCAGATGTTTGTATTTAAGTGTTCAAGGCCAGGTCGGATGAGACTTTGGGCAACCTGGTGTGGTGGAGGGTGTCCCTGCCCATGGCAGGGGGGTTGGAACTAGATGATCTTTGAGGTCCCTTCCAGCCCAAACCCTTCTAGGATTCTATTTGCTGCCATAACTTCATGGGCTGTGTGTTTTTTCCGTAAACTCTACCAGAGTTAGGGCTGCTCCCATGATTCGCTACTTGATTTTATGGGTGGGCGTTGGTGTTCCTCTGAATCCATTTATGATTTGGGTCTTGGCACCACCGTCCATGGGAAGAGGGCACAGCGGGTGGGTCACAGGTTGGTTTCCTCATTGATTGTCACGGGAGAGCATCAGCGTCTCTGACTGGTTTACCTGCCTCGGAAGGCAGCTTCATCCAAGAGGAAAGCCAGTTGCGAGCGCTACCCCTGGAAAACATCTATGTCTATGATTAGTTGGAGTAGAACCGGTTAGAAGTTTAGAAAGTAAAGAATTAAAGTGTTTTCAGTGAGGAGAAGACAACTCACCACCTGCCCACGGTATAAGGACAAGACATAGAATTTTCCCCTTTTTACAGATGCACCATACGTGGTGGATTTCAGCGAGTATCGATAGCAAATATATAAGAAAAGAGCGTAAAAGCTATTCCGTGAGAAAAGCTTGTTGAATCCTGCCTTTACTCTGGGGCCAGATTATTATCTGGAGTCAGTTGGGAGTCAGTTGGAGCTGTGTCAGTTTACACCAGCCCAGGAGCTGCCCGCTCGACAGTGGGGCTGGGGAGCAGCTCCATTTATGGTGAAACGAGGTGAGGCTGAGGGTTTTTTTATCCTTTTTCTCCTGTAAATTCTCCTTTAGGGCAGCCAGAGCCTGCAGGACGCTGGGGAAAACGGCAGTGCTGGGTGCTCCCTGCAAAAGCGTGTTGGTCATTAGGCAAAACTGCAATTTGTTAATGAATTTCAGACCCAGGAATATCTATGATGTTAATATCGAGACAGTAAGCACAAAGCTCAGAAGTAGGAGAAACTATCTTGACTACTGATTTTTATTGGAGGGCAGAGATATAACTGCAGAGCATCCATCCCCGGAGTAATGGGGATGCACTTTTCCCGAGATAATCTTCCTTTCGGGGCTGTATGTCGTGCTCAGAGCATCATTTCTCTGCTTGACAAGGTGTTTCTCTTCTGAAGGTGTCCGTGGCTAAGTACAGTGAGGATCTTTATGCTCCGCAGCTGATTTGTGATTCCAAATGTCCTGGAAGAGAAAGGGAATAAAAAAAAAAAACACTCTGAATTGGAGGGTATCAGAGCCTGCTGACTTTGTCTGGGCTTTCCAGAGATAAAATATAGTGTATTACTTCGCTGTATCACCTAAACCTTCTTTGTTCTCCTTTCAATAGGACGATTAAACAAAGACCTACTAACCAAATTAAAGTATAAAATGAACGCTGAGATATGGAAACCTTGCCAGGAGGAATGTTAATGAATGGAAGTTCACTGAAGGCACGCTGGCTAAGTTTTCAATACAAATAGTTTTATGGCCAATCTCTTTAGATCATAGCAGTTTTCTTTAGAAGTTTTAAGTCTCGAAAGTAGATGAGTTTCCTTCGCCAGGGAATGAATTAGATAATGCTCTGAATAAACTCCCTCTTCGCAGTCTTGTCAGTCATGCTGCTTAGGAAACTCTCCCTTTCTTCTGGAGACTCTGGGATCAGCTGTAACCTCAAAAGTAGAAAGCTGCTATTAATCCGTGTGTGCTGTATGGCAGAGGAGGCTGTAACGGGAGATTTGCGGCCGGCAAACAGCTCCTACCTGGCTGATGTGGGCAGAAGCCTTCAAACGTGAGCTACGGCAGCTGATCCTGGTGGGCTTTCCCTCAGAGGTGCTGCTTCAGCCTCTTCAAGGTTCACGCCAGGTGAAGTGGGGACAGACTTTTTGGCAGGGCCTGTTGTGATAGGACAAGGGGGAATGGTTTGAAACTGAAGGAGGGGAGATTCAGGCTAGGTATAAAGAAGAAATTTTCTATGATGCAGGTCGTGAGACACTGGAACAGGTTGCCCAGAGAGGTGGTAGATGCCCCATCCCTGGAAACATGTAAGGTCAGGTTGGACGGGGCTCTGAGCAACCTGATCCAGTTGAAGATGGCCCTGCTCATGGCACAGGGATGGACTGGATGGCCTTTAAAGGTCCCTTCCAACCCAAACCATTCTGATTCTCTGATTCTATGATGTAGCTCTTTGTGCATATGGAGTGACCTTTTGCACCAGGATTTTCCATCCTGTGATGCTCTCTGGAGGAAAGAGGAGAGCTAGGGGCTACTCGACCACTGTATCCCCTCTGCCTTCTCCCCCATAATGTTCTTTCTAGTCCATATTTGCTCCAGAAACCCTGACCCTTAACTCAGGTTTCTGGTGGCCACTGCTGAAACCACAGCATCTCGGTGGCTGTTGGGCGCTTTGCGTCACGAGGACTTGCCTTTAAATGCGTTGGCACTGAGCAGGCGCTGATAGTTGAGATTTGGTGGAATATTGCTGCCACGAGCTTTGACCAAGGAAGCCAATTTTTCAGAAAGCGAAATGTCAAGTAAACCCAGGATAAGTGGAAGATCTCCCACTTATTTTTGAAAACACAAGGAGAAAGACCTTTCTAATGAATATACAGCTCCGTGTTGCGTTCTCAATGGGAGTGTTCCCATAAGGACTTTGAAACAGATTTCTAAAGCCAACCAGAGAATAATTACCTTATTTTATTGCCCAGACAAGGGGGAAAGGGAGAAAGAGATTTAAAACACATTTACAAAAATTTACGTTTTCATCACCTGTCACGAGTAGGAATTTGGTTTTTAAAATTAGAAAGTCTTGCCTGCCAGTTCCTCCCTAAGCCAGCGTGGGTCTGACAACTTACTGTGCCTGTCGTTTGCTTACGGTGGGACTAATGACAAGTGTGATGGGATGTCACTGGCCCGACGCCCTGGTGTCACCCGGGGCCTCCAGCGCCGCTGCTGCTTAGCTGCATGCAGGAGACCTTCAGTCTTCCTTCTCCCCAAGGGTGAGACTGGACATTATTTGCTGTGGATTTTTTTAATTTAGTATCCAAATTTAAAAACAAAAATAAAATTTTTTTCTTCCTTATACATAAACAAATTAGGAAATTGAGTCAGGCAATAATGTGCAGTTGTTTAATTGGGATGTCATTTACAGCACTTTTCTAATAAAGGCTGTGAGAATTGTCATGTTTAGGGAATATATCTGCTTGTAGGTCTTGTTGTCCACATGGTAACCATTGCACATGTTCAAAGGGAGAAATGTCATCTTGTTACGGGGAAAGCTGGATGATGCAGTTCTCAGCTCTGTCGTTTTCTTTACTGGTGCGTTTGGGTGCAGGATTGGCACATGTCCCAGTTTCCATCCACGGAAGGAGGATAACGTTTCCTGGCCTGGCAGCTCTTCTTCAGCCTTGGACCCAGGTGATGTGAAGCTTGTAAAGACAGCCCAGACCTTCTCACGGGTTAAATAACTGGAATAACACCCTGCACCAGAGTGGATAAAGCTACAGAACTGTTGGGAGCTCCCTTAGTGATGGGTCTGTCCTTGAACTTGCTCCTCAACTGAGCCTCTCTCTGCACTTCTGCATTTGTGTTTTCATTGAGGTTGGGAGCTGGAAACTGTCTACTACGCTCCTGAACCAGACAGATCCTTTGGTTTTGCAGGTTTTAGTTGGCCCTCTTCCAACAAGTTTTCCAACATGAACCCAACCCTCTTTTCATCCATGGATTTTGAGCTGTTCTGTGGAAGGAGCCTGTCTGGGCTCACATTGTTTTGCTACTAACTCTTTTTTGCTTCCAGGGATACCTGGTGGGGTTTATCTGAGAAACAACTTCTTGCTTAAAATTACTTCAAGGATGTCGAAATACACCCCTCGTAATTGGTACAACAGGTGCCTTCTCTGGGCTTTGTGGGCTGTGAAATATCCGAGCTAGTGCTTGGAGTTGGCTTGTATTAAGATGCTGAGAATTAAGTGATGCTGTTGTTCTACTTTCTGCAAAGACAGGTGCTCGGTCAAGCCCAAAATCCAGGCCTTGGCCTCAGTATCTAATAACCCAGCCCGACCATCGACACTTAGTGCCACCTGCTTTCTAAAAGGCTGGATTTGCGGTGCCACAGCTCAGGAAGCACGTCCCTTCCTCTGGCTAAATGCTACATTTATTTGCTTTCAGGGTTGCTTTGGCCTGACAGAAAAAACAACCTTTCCCAAAGCAAGGATGTTCAGTGATTTTGTGATGAGGATCCCACTGAAGGTGTTGTAGGTGTCTAATACATGAGAAGACCTTCAGGGAATATAACCACGACCTATGCAGAGTCTTGAGCTGAACCAGCAAGAGAGTCTCTTGGAGATGCTCTGGTTTGGTGGACACTTTGCAATGGAGAAATGTCTTTCCAATTCAATGAACTTCAGGTGTCATGTTTATATTCTGTCTAGGATGTTTTTTTAAGTCTACCTGGAGGTTTCATAGCAAACACAGCAACTGTCACTGTGCACTTGCTTAGCATTTATTCAAACCCTGTTTACTCATTTTACTCGGACCACAAGAAATCTATTTTGCAAAACCCTTGTGTCCCTTAGAGTTGGGAAAAACATTTCCTACCTACCAACTCCTTTGGAAGCTGATCCTGCTCCATTTAATTCTCTACGTCTCATGTTTCTGTGCTCTGCAAGATTTGGCTAGATGACCTGTGAGGGCCAGGATGGACCATTTTTACCCTGTCACAGCGATTCCAATTCAGATGTGTTTAAGATTACTATTTAGTTATTTTGAAGATAATACATATCTACCTTCCCTTTCAAGCAAACATGCATCTGGGTCATGGACAGCTGAAGTGTACTTAGGAGCAGCAAACTGAAGGCAACTGACAGCAAGTTCGTCCGTTCCGTGTTGCCTCTAATTAGCAGCTGCTAAAGCATTAATGCCTTGAAAGGAGCAAATCTGAAGTATGTTCCATCTTCCACCCATAGCACACAAGGTAGCATGGCTACGTCATGAAACAAACACTCAGGACCTTGTGGTGCCTTTTTCCTCTTTATTACTGTGGTAACAAAAGTGCAGGAGGAACAGGAACAGTTCTTACATGACCCATACTGCTGGTGGCAAAGTTTCAGCTGTTCTCCGTACACATTGCAGTGACCTTTCCATCAGTTTGAGACTTTTTTCCGTGTCCAGAAAAAAGCAGATTGCTTGGTACCACTAAGAGCATGGACCTATTTCTCTTAGCGTGGCTTCTGCAAATAGAAAATGAGATGTTTGTCTCTAATGAATCCAAACATTATGGGATACTTTCATTCTTTTGATGGGCTTGGATGGGAAAAGGATGAAGGGACAAGCAGAGGGTGAAATAGTATAAACTACTGAGAAAACACGCAGCTTGAGTAGATATATTTGTCCAGGGTAAGAACAGCTCCATTCCACCTTCACCCATCATTGCCTGCATTGTGGGCTTTGGAGTTCATCCTTTACCCACTGCAGGTCCAGCTCATTTCTGTGCCCAGGATCTTTGGAAAACTTAGTTCTTCAGAGCTAAAACAGGCACAGTTTGCAACTTCTTGCACATCCAAGGGCAGATCTGCTATTGCTAATGATGGTGAGGCCCAAGGTGAGCTTTTGGCAGGTATCAAATCCTCCTTTCAAGCCAAGAAGTTCTCACTACTAGAGAGCAATGCTGTGGTCTACTTAAGTTTTGTAAGCCGTTAATGAGTCACTTGATATCAGCCGGATCAGTTCGCTTACATGGAAAGGGCTCCAGTTTCTCCTGGTGGCGTTGACTTTGGCATGTAGAGCAGGGGAGCACGGAGCTCCAGTGACTACTGATCCTTCCTACACTCACTTGCACAAGGGTACGGCAGCACGATGGACTCATCTCGGATTCCTTCTGGAGGTGGTGACAGAGCTCCACCTTAATGAGTTCATCGCCCTGCCAGCATTCTTCCCACACCCAGGTGCCCATGTTGGCAAAGCTACGCTCCACCAGCTCGCTGGAAAATGTTCCCCGAGTTTTTAACAGACTTCAGATCTCAGGATGCCTGCCCTACTCCTCATTTTCAGTTGTCCTCTGTTGATGGTCCAGTTGTGTTTACAACCAGAGCTGAGAGTGCTGGTTTGGTGTCAGGGGAGGAGGGTGTTGGGGAGACATGGGGGGACCAGATTACTTGTGAGGGCTCCCACTGGGCCAACTTTAGTACAAGTCATTCAGTGTGCAAGTGGGTGGAGGGAGGAGCCAGTGCCTGAGCCAGTGCCTGAGGCTCCGATGACTGTTACACCAGCTCTGTTTACCAAAGCCATGCTTAAATGGCTGCAGAGCTGCATCACGTCTTTGTTTTTCTTCTCTCTTCTGGATCGCATGCACTGGCCGTGGAGTTAACACTTACCAAATAGTATTACTTGGACTTTTGGTATGAATCCAGCCTTGGATGCACACGTTGCAAAATAGTTTCAGAGCTGAGTGTGCGCTTGGCATCGCCTCCCCAAGGTACTCCAATTTTCTGCAACGACTTGGTAATTTAGCTGTTTGTCTCCGTTTTGAGTTATCCTTATCTCAGTCGGAAGTGTCCTGCTGCTTGCGATGGGTCCCTCACTTTTACTGTTCTGGCATTGCACGTTTCCTCTCTGTGCAAGAAATCTGGCTGTTGTCATCCACTGGAGATACACCTTCTACACCTCTGGTGCCCAGGAGCATGGAAGCTGCTGGAAATCAGACCTCTGCAGATAGCAACCTGCCTCTTCCCTGCTGGCAACACACTCTGCAGCTGGAGAACACAACTCATCACTATTTGTATGAATTTAAGACATAAGGGGACCTCCTGAGACATCTAGTCAAATTTTGCCGTCACAATGCAGCACGTCCCACCATGCCACTCCTACACTTGCGGGCATTTGGGCATGGCAAGTGTGTGTCCCCAACAACTGCTGGGAGAGGGTAATAAAAATAGATAACTCTTCAGCGTGGCTATTAGTTTAATGGCGTAAGGACTCAAAAGCTGTGGTAGTTCTCATCAGATGTGCTTGGAGAAATCATGGGGCCCGGCTACCATCACTCACTTTCTGTGAACAAGGACTGGTTTGTTTTCTGCTGGCATTACGAACAGCGAAACCGAAGCAGGGTGGTGATGTGATTTGTGCCAGGTCATAGAGCACGACAGGGACAAAGCCAAGATGGGGACGGGCACCTCTGAGCTCCCAGCTCCCCTCTACTCCAACTAGACGAGGCTGGTGCCGGAGCCGTCTGAGGCCAAGAGGGTCAGTATCTGCAGAGAAAAGTCACCTAATGATACAAGAAGGGAAACTTTCTTCTGCTTTCGAAGCTTGAGGTCCCTTCTAGCAGCTAATCCTTGCTTTAATAGTGACATTTGTTGCAAAATATGTCTTTGAGCTTTCTTCATCCTTGGGTACCTCTCCAGGTACTTTTCCAGGCACCTTTATATGAACCTATCACTGCAGGCACCAGCTTAAGTTAAGTTTTTATCCCAAGTGAGTCTCAGCTGCCAAGTTCTCCGTATAATAGACATGCAGAAGTCTGGATCCCTCTGCAAGGTCCTTCCAAACCAAAAGCATGGAGAGATGTCTGTACGTGGGCTCCCCCTGAGGCTGCTTGACGCAGCTCCCAACCACAACTGGGGTACAACGCCAGGCGAGCCCAGCAAGGCACTTGGCAAGAATTGGGCAGGAAGTGGTGATTTTGGATAAAATCAGGTTTGTCCCTTCTTGAACCAAAAGATGCGTCTCTGCAGAGACCCCAGTTGCTTTGCCCCAGACTTACAGGTAGACAGGACTGTGGTCTGGTGAGCAAACTGGAAATGAGTCTCTCAACTGGTTGCGATAAATTCTATCAGACAACAGACGTTTAAGAAAGGCATTTCCATTTCTGTGGTCCCAGGTCAGGATAATGTGTTTCTAAATCCACACTTGCTTTTTTCTTTAGGTTATTGCATGGCATCTTCAAGTTGAAGTGGTTTAGCTGCCTCCACTGTAATTTTCCACACCTAGCTGCTTTGGATTTCTTTTTTAAGTCTCACCTTAACTCTAAATTTATTCAGGTTTGTTTTTGTTCGTATGATAATCACAACATTCTTTTGATACATTTTTTTTCAAGCCTTGATTTACTGAGATTTGCTTGCAACCTTCGTTCCAGTTTACCATTTTTTGTGCGTGGGGATATTTTAAATGAATATAATTATATTTAATAGCTTTTGCAGGTACTAAAGCATCTTTTGATTTGAGTCCTAACTTTCGTTATTACCCCACACACACATACACACCTTTTTAGATATTCTCTGTTTAACCTATGCCTAGAGATTAATTAAACTGTCATTAAAATGCCTTTAGTACGTTTTGTGTCCTACATGCCTGGAAATATTTTTTTCCCACAGTCAGAATTGTTGTGCTTGTACCAACAATAACTGGCATGTGGCTTGTTTTGTAGATCACCATGAGATATAACGAACACTCCTAATTAGAAGAAAACACATTCATTTTTTGGATGCCTGTTCAAAGTTTTCTCAGGAAGACCCACTAGTTTTTCATTTACATCTCTCCACCACTCTTGGCCAGCTCCGATGCCAGGGCTGAGCGCTCCCTCGGGAGCACAGCATGAGTCCTGCATCGCAGACAGTTGCGAAATGGAAATTCAGGATCTTCCTGACCAGATATGGGGCAGAGTTTCTATCCCATCCATAAATTTTCAAGCTTTTAGTGTTCAAATGTGTATAGCCCAGCCTTGGGTACAAGGTGTCCCTCCTCTTTCAATATTTCAGCTGGGGGAGAACCCATAGCTGGAAATTAATCTGGATTTAGAGCACATATGCTTATCTACAGCCAAATCCTACAGCTGGCTTTGCAAAAATGGAGCTGGTCAGAGAATGGGAATGGGTATGATCTGGCCATTGCTATCGATGACAAGAAAAACTAAAGAAAGCAAAAAAAACCTCCAAAATTTTCTCATTTTTTTTTCTCCCTGCATTGTTTCCAGCCCAGTCATCTCCTGCAAGCTGGATTGCTCAACCAGAGCAGCACCATGTCAGCACCATTTGCCCTTTGAGTGGAAGCCCCCATGTGTGGTGCTCACCAGGACCTACTGGGATGGGAAATGCTGCCTGAACACCAGATTGCTATTGCTGCCATGGCAGGACTGAGCTTTGCCAGGTGGGCTGGAGGGGTTGGCACAGCCCCGATGATGGACGAGAGAGATGTGCGTGAAGCAGGAGTAGAAATTAGGAGCTCTTGGTATCTCCCTGGGCAAGGAGAGGGGCTGGTCCAGGTATTAACATAAAAAATTTAGGACACTACACAACCTTGACTAGGTGCTTTCTTCTCCAACCTTTTGCAACTCCTTAAGAGGATTAAAAAACAACAACCACCAAAAAAAAAAAAACACCAACAAAAAACCCATGAATGTGAGCATCTGGGATAGAAAAACAAAACTCAAACTGCACAACCTCTCCGAGGACCTAATTCATCTCTTGATGACATCTTTTTTAGGTGGAAACCTGGACTCTGAGCTCCTCTTTCCCATTTCCTAGGGAGCTGAAACATGACATGGGGCTGGGCAGCAGGCTCTCATGCAAAGTCAGCACCAGCTTGGAGCACCAGCACCATGCCCTGGCTCCTTTCTGGTTCCACCTTCATCAGAAAAGGACCTGAGACTCCCAACATCCCAGAGTTTTTCAGCCAGGGAGCCAAGCTTGGAGCCCTCCTTGTTCCCTTGTTTAGCGGAACATGCCAAGAAGGTGCCAACCTGGGGTCATAGAGGCTTTTAGCATCTCCCCTCCTAAAAGACACGAGAAGAATAAAACAAAAAATGACAGGAGAAGAATAAAACAAAAAAATGGGAACAAATTGCTGACTTCTTGGGGAAGATGGCACTGAAGATAGTGTAATTATAATTCCTTTCAACAGCTAAGAGGAGTTGGGCTGTTTCACTGCCTGACTTCCAGACCTTGGCAGGTTTTGCAGCCGTAGGCTTTGGAGAGCCTCTGCCCAGCAATTCTCCCTCTGCTGGTAATTTGTTACTGGTTTAACATGAGCCTTGGCCTCCTAGGCTGGTGCACCAGTGGGGACACCCTTGGGACATCACCAGCGAGCATCATGGGCAGACCCCGTGGCCCCTCTTCTCCTTCCATGACTCAGAGCCAGGGCAACCACATCACCTCTCAATAACAATTCCGTCTTTTGTAAGAGGGCTGACAGCGACCCACCTTGCAATTAGCAAGTAGTTGGGGAGAAATGCTAATAAGCACCCTGATGAAGGCAAACCGAGGAGGGAGGCGGACACTGCCTTGACTCAACGTCCTCCTAGGATGGGGGAAGAAGAATGCTCAAGATCTGCTGGACATGATTTTGCGACACAGCCTTGCTCACCCTCCATTTCCAAAGACTCTTGGGGCATCCCATCCCAGATGAGTTGGTGGGGAGACCGGGAGAAAAGGTCATTGCTGGTTTTAGAGTGTGGCTGTCCACTGCCATCCTCTCCCTGTGAATTTTTGCAGCCTCTCTGCCTTTCTGCTGCCACAAACACCTTATTGCCAACATCCTTTTCATCCTTTGCTTCTCTGGTGAGTACCGCTTTGCAGGAGTGTTGGAAAAGCCTTAGCAGACCACCGTTGGTTCAGAAACAAGGCGTCGCTGCCCCAAAAAAATCCCAGATCTCCACTCCTGCAGTCTTCAACCCCTCCATCCCCCCTCACAGGTCAATGCTGTGGGTTATAATTTGTGCTACAGTAGCTCCAATCAGGACCTGGGGTATTATTTATCGCAGTTAGTACCTGCCATCAGTCATGAAAACTTAACAAAGACCCTATTGGGTTTATCTATAGGCAGCTAAACAAACGTATCTTGCTCTGCCGTTATCTTCTTGTTAACAAAACGCTATCAGGATGTTCTAAACATCAGCATTTACTGCACAAGAGCCCTTTATCTGGCATGATATATAGAGAGCCCATCAATTAGTACAGGGGGCTCAGAAATACCTGCCACGCTTTGCTCAAAAGTCCCAGCACCATCCCAGGGCTGCATCACAAGCAAATATCCCTGCGAGTTTCCCAGCCTCGAGCATCCCTGTGTGAGCGGGGAGAGCTCGTTATGAGCAAAAATGATGACAAATATATTTTTTCCACTTTTTTTTTTTTTAATATCAAGCTAGGCAGGCTGGAGACTTTCCATGGAAGGAGCGGTGCAAGAGCAGCCAAGGCACTGGAAGGTGCAGGGGATGGGGAAAAGAGAAACAGGCTTTTATCCAGAAAGGCTGGATGCGGTTTGGGAATACAGTGAAAAATGTTATGAGACCGTGCACCCTCCTGAGACCAAGACTTTGTCTGCAGGATCAGTCCCTCTCTGGTCCCCCACCATAACATCGCACTAGTGGAGCAAGACTCACTCTTGCTCACCATTAACTCAAAGGGATGGACATGGCACGTCCTGGACACCAACCACTGAGGATCCAGGGCAGCTGCTTTCTTCAAATACCTCTTCTAAATCACTACCTCAGCAGAGGAGCCACTTCACCCCACGCCATAAACCACCATCCCATGTGTCAGCTGGACCGATGATGTTCCGCCCTCCTGCATGGTGGTTGCATCGCAATGGGAAAGTGATTCTTCAGATAAATCGCAGATTGGGAGCTTTAACCCCAACTCCTGTTTGTCTCCAATTATTTGAATATCTTGCAAAACAGAAACTTTGTAAACAAGCACACGGCCTGGTTTGGAAACCACTGAGGCTGTCTCCAAGTGATGGTTTGCACTTGGGAGATGTTTTCCTCTAGGTGGATCTCAGGGCTTCATGCACTTGCAGAAGCTGGACTCATATGGATTTCCCAGTCATTTCAGTGGCTCCACGTATCCAAGAGAAGAAGCTAAATGTTTAAAGGTTGTTAATTTTATTTTTTTTTAATTCCAAAACTAAAAATAAAGGGAGAAACAGCAGAGCTGGGGCTGGGCTGACCTCCGCCTGGCTATGAAGAGGCAGCATCCAACATTTAAATGAAATAGGTGATAAAACCAGTGAAGCCAGTGATGGGAGTCAGAGAGGGCAGATGGGATCAGAGCTTTGGGCCAGGCCGGTGCGATTAGGTGTGTTTTGCACCAGGCTGAGCAGGACACTGTAGGAAGGAGGCCAGAGAGGTGCAGCAATACGGAGAGATAAGATCCCAAAGCAGTGCTGGAGCTGTCTGGACAGAGAAGAGTAGGAGGCACCATAGAAATTTCCTAGGAGCTTATCACCGTGGGCCATCTTCTCCTCCTCTTTCACATCCGCAGCAGACCTGATGCCGCAGGACTGTCCAAGCAGCTGCCCAACCCTCGCCCGTCCCTGCTGCTGTCAGCTCTCATGGCTGCAAGACCCATCGCAGCAGGGTGGGGGTCTCTGTCCTGATGTGGTTGGGAATGTTGACCTCCAGGGATGTTCAGATGCCTTAAAACAGAGCCAGAAAGAGGCAATAAATATCTTCAGGCCAGGGGCTCACGATCCTAGGCGCTGAGAGGTTGTGGAGCTGGTGGCCAGCAGATACTGAACGTGGACATTTGTCGAGCTTGGCTTCAGTGCTAAATTCACAGATTCACAAAACGATATTTGTGCCTTTATTCGCCCTGTTCCCGGTGGGAAAGGGCTGCTTGCTAAAAGCCAGCCCAAAGTGCTGCATCGCATTCGGTCTCCAGAGGCGAAGGATGGGGCTGAAATAAAATCCAGCAGCGTGGCCCCATATGGGCAAAGCCTCACTGGTGGGGAGGGAGCACCTCAGGTTAGCGGGGCCCTTTCCAGCAGCACATTAACCCGTTGTCTTCTTACAGCCTGAGCTGGCTTTTAACACCCTTAAACCAGCTCCTACCACCACGAGAAGGACCCCCTATAATTTATACCCAGAGCCAGGGCGCCCAGGTAATGAGCCAGGTAGCAACTGGACTTAAAAAGAGAATCACCTCGGTGAGGGGGTGGTCATTGCTGATCGTTATTTTGTTATTTGGTTTTGGGAGGTGCTTGGTTTTGCAAGGCACATCTCCATGTGGGTTTTACATTCAGATATTCACCTCACACCACTCTCATATCATTGCTGTTGGCTGTTTTTTCCTTCAACTGCTATTAAAGTTACTATTTGATAGGAGAACAAAAGACAAATAGGAAGCATTGGTGCAAAACCTCACCATCTAAGCATGATCTTTCTGGACCAGGAACTCTAAGCCCCTGATCTGTGTGATATATGGTTTGGGTACAATAATATCTGCTACTGTTATTATTACCTATATTACAAAGATCTCAAAAAAAAAAAAAAAAAAGAGGAGGGATTGCACACGTGCTGGCTAGTTTCTCTGTTAGGGGGAGGGAAAAAAAAAAAGAATGAAAGTTTAATAAACGTGTGCTGTGTTGTGGATGACTTTGTGGCGACCTTTGTTGCAAATGGCCTATGCATGCGGAATAATGGTCTCCGTGCAGAGAGGGAAATGGCTTAGTGCTATCATCGTTGCCTCGGTAACCATCAGAGTCTCCATCTAGCAGAGAGAAATGAGTTATGAAAAGGCTTGAGTGAAGAAGGGATTAACACATGATCCCAGGGACAGCATGTCAATCAAAATCAGCGGAGAAATTACACTGCTCTATTTGAGAATGTCTCCGGAAACGCAACCTTAGTGGGTGTACGTATGTGGATGTATGCAGGCATGATGGAGAGATGTGTAGCTCTGAGCCTCAGATGGAATATATATCTTTATATATATATATATAAAAATATATATAGTTATATAAATATATATAGTGTAAGATATCTGCGAGCACTGGTGTGCACAAGCAACCCCTGCACACATGCTACCTATACATTCGTATCCAAACACACACAAGAGGTACCTTTCCATAGGGACACACCTTTAGGATTCCCATATGGTGGGTGGCCCCATGCTCGCTGGGCTCCATGCTGCCCCGAGCAGCCAAATGAATGAAAACCATTAGAATAAAAAAAAAAGTAAAAGTAATCCAAAATGTATATTTGATCCTGAAATTTGCTCGTCCTCTCTCCCGTCCTCACCAGGCTGCGTTAAAGTGTCCCTGATGGCTTCCCTCACTCCTGCAGGATAGCCCAGGGGATGAACCCCCTAAAGTCTTTCGTGTACCGCCGAAACGGAGAGCAGAAGGACACACTTCCCCTGTAACAGAAGGACACGCTTCCCCTATAACTCGCTCAAAATGCAAAAGCCAGGGCAATATGGAGCCTATGGCTCTAGACTGAGGGCCTTGGTGGCTTCTCCTGAATATCTTCCATCAGCGTCGCACTCCTGAGCTCTGCAACTTGCAGGTCAAGGGCATGGGAACGAAACCCACGATTAACTCCCTCTTGGTTTTAGCTCTTGCAAAAGAGCTAAGCTCTCTACCCTCTTGGTAGTTACAACCCCCCTGCGCTGCTCAGCCGTGTGTAGCTGTGCACACATTTTCTATGGCGATTGTTTGCCTTGATTCAGCTGACGAGCTTTACATTACCTGGGACCAGAGTGAATTTTCTGCTAATGTCGGGAGCAAAATGTGATTGTCGGGAAGGGAGGGCTTGTGCGGCTTCGCTCCTGAGGAGTGTGGCTGGAAAAGGCCCCGAGTATTTGTTCTGTTCATTGGCCACTTCAGTAATAGAAAACTTTCTCTTCCAGGAAATTTTCTCTCTCTTTTTTTATTTATTTTATTTTAAGCAGGTGATTATTACAGGGAAAGTAGAATTTCTCTTTGGTGTCTTCGCTGCCTGCTGAGCTGCCCAGCCTACCCTCACACTGAGAAGTGGAAGAGCACCTGGGGAGGAGATACATCCCCCAAAAGCATTGCTGGATCACTCAGCCCTCCGCAGCCTGAGCTCGTCACCCAGCACGTCCCACTCACACCCGCTCATTGGCACAGTGTGGACCCCTCGCACCCACGGCCCTGCACCCCTGCATGAGCCCTGTGTGCAGCCCATCCTACTTACTCACACCTCACACTTTGGCTACAGGCACAGTTCGTTGCTTTACAGCCGTCCCTATATGTTCCATACGTGCACAGCCTCTTCACCTGCCCCCATCCTGCCATGCCCCCATCG
The DNA here is from genome assembly GCF_009769465.1 of Tauraco erythrolophus. NCBI lineage: Eukaryota > Metazoa > Chordata > Aves > Musophagiformes > Musophagidae > Tauraco > Tauraco erythrolophus. Next base: position 5,142,447 of record NC_141468.1, read on the forward strand.
CCACAGGCAAACATCTCCATACATCCCCCTCTCCTCCTAAGGCACAGACATATGGGGCATCTCCCTAAATCCTCATGCCAAAACACACATGCCCTGCATCACCCCAGGACCACAAACCCTCACCCAGGTACTCAGCCCTCCCGGCCAGCCCTGCCCTCACGCACCCTTTGCAAAACGCACCTTCTCAGATGCACCTTTGGGTTCTCCCCCCGCACACAAACACAGTGTGCCCCCCCCCTACCCACACACTACAAAATTCCCTCTGCATCTTCAAACCCCTACGGCTGTACCCACTCATCCAGGGTGCCCCCATCCGCACCCTGCAGCCTCCCAGATAAAACACCCGGGATCACGCCCAAACGTGATGCCACTGGAATACATGTGTCGCCCAAACGCTCCCAAACATGCACCCCCCGCGATGGACAGGGACACCCCAGCCTAGCCAGGGCCACCATTAAACCCTCCACCAAGGGTTTCCATAGCCCTCCACCACCATGAAACCCTTGACCTTGGCTTTTCTGGGCTCTCCAAGCCCCTCATCTCTCCCCATACCCCATCCTCTTCCTCCCCAGCTCCTCGCTTTCCTTTCTCTCGGGTTTATTTCCCCTCGGCTCCAGCTCCTTTTCCCCTTTCCTTCCCTTCCCCCCTGCCACGTCCCCAGCCTCCCACACAAGTTTAAAGCCATCAGCCCAGCCAACGGTTAACCAAATCGCCTTGACCTCTCTGCTATTTGATATTCGCCTCCTTGACACTCATTTAGGAGAGCGCAGCGGTAAAGCAGACATTGGACAAGTCCAGCCTGAAACCAAAGCCCTATGAAAGGAGGAGAGAGATCAGAAGAACCTGATAGCTAGGAACTTGTTCTCTCCAAAGGCTTTCTGGACATTTTAGCCTGGATCAGGGGTCCGTGGAGCGCCAGTTCGTCGCCAAGCAGGGTGTAAACGTTAAATGTTAGCTATTTGTTCCAGAGATTGGCATGAAGATCGAGCCTTTCTGCCTCCTCTCCCCCCCGGCCCCCCTCCCGCAGTCTCTCCAGCCCGTCCAGAGTCTCACAGACACTCATTCATTAGCGGTTTAATAACCCTCCCGACGTGATAACATCCTTTACTCCCGGCTCCGCGAGCGGAGGTGACCCTGGGGTGGTGGGGAGCGGCTCACTCGAGATGCTCCGGTGGGGAACAGGCGAGAAGGGGGGGGCTCGGGGGTACCGGGCAACCAGCACGGGCTGCTCTTCGTGCAATTGCCGGGTGAAGAAAAGCATCTTCCTTCCTTCTCTCCTCCACCAAAAAAAAAAAAAAAAAAAAAAAAAAAAAAAAGAAAAAAAAAAACACCACAACAACAAAAAAACCCACAACACTTTGGTACTCGAGTCCCTAAAAGTCCGCGGGGCGCCTCCTCCCGAGGTCCCCAAACCCGGAGCGGCGGGCACAGACACGCTGCCCGTCCCCCGCAGCCGCTCCCCATGCCCCGTGTCCCCAGCCCCGGCTCGCCGGAGCCCCCGGAGCCCTTCTGGGATGATGCAGAGATGCCGGCGGTACCTCACCTCATCAAGCCCCAGATTCTTTTAAACGACTCTAATTTCAACATTAATCGCGTTTGCCCCGTAACTGCGGATCCAGGCATCTGAAGCAACCTTTCCAAACTCTGATTAGTTCAGCTTTGTTCAGTGCCTTTTCCTCCCTCTCCTTTCTCCCCAGTTTTAGTTTGGGGTTGTTTTTTTTTTTTTTTTTTCTCCCTCGCTCCCTTTCTGCGCCACTTTCACGCGCGGCAGATAAGATATAAAATACTCTATCGGGATACTGTAATATTAAAGATCAAAAGTGGCATCAGTTGAAGACCAAACGCACGGAAAACAAAGGGGAAGGCTGGGAGATGTTCATCAGCTAATTACAACTGCAAATATTATGCAAATTTATCTTGGCACAGAAACGGAGAAAGCGAGTTTAAGTGCGGAGATAATGCTGGAATATTGAATGTTCAGCTGAGGGTGGGACGTGGTCCAATAAATCCATCTGAGGGAGAACCGGTATTATATATATGTGTATTCCTATCAAATCATCTACACTTCATTGGGGGGAGGGGGATCAAAAATTGCGGTTATAATTGATACTTGAAATTCCTTGACAAATATTGCACGGAATATAGGGTGGAGGACGAGTAGGGAAGCAGAGATTACTGTTCGGATGGAATTTGTGAAACACCGCATGTAAAATGATAAACCTATAGCAGGGAGACGCGCATTTGCAACACGCACACGCGGGGTGGTGTGGGGGGGAAGGTCCCCCCCATCTCAAGACCCCTTTAGGCAAAGGGGAAAAGCGAGTTATTTTTCAACCTCATTTCAGAAGCGTCTCCCGCTTCCTGGAAAAAAAAAAAAAGGACCGTGCTAGACCTGGGTAATGATTAAACACCGTCCCTGTGCCGTAAGAGCCAACAAGGGATGAGAAGGAGCCAGGGAAACTTAAACCAAGGCAGAAAAAGGCTGCCAGCACCTGTCCCCCAAAATTTTAGCATCAGGAGGGCTTGTACACAAAGAAAGAAAAAAAAAGGGGGGGGGAGGGGAGGGGGAAAAAGAAAGGGGGAAAAAGAAAAAAAAAGCGAGGCACAGCAAATTGACCACGAAGAGGATTTTAGGCACCATTTTCTCTCCGGTGCTGTCCAAGAAATTAAGGAGCGGGGATGCTCTAACGTGGGTCCGGAGCATCCCCCAACCCCTCGACACGGTGTTTTGTTTTATTTTTTGGGGGGCGGGGGGAGAGTGACGGGCTCGAGCCCTTCTGGGATTTGACCCAGGCGGTGGTTCAGTCAAGATGAACTTCTGGGCTGCTGTTACTGCTGTTGGAATCTCCTCCGCCCCCCCAACAACCCACCCCTTAGAGGGGAGTAAAATGGAGTTGTTCGCTGCAGAAAATGTTTGAAACGCATCTTTTCCCTGCTCAGGTGAGGAGGTAGACACCAGGTGCCTCTTTCCTTCAAGGATTCAAACGAATCCAGCAAAATATCAGCAGATCCTCCCCTCCTCAGGCACACGAATATCAATAATTTCAGGTGAATGTTTGTATGTGTGTGTGTGTGTGTGTGTCCCCTTCTTTTCATTTCTGCAGCCAGAAACACAGAGCAGCGTTCATTTGCATACAAAGCAACCCGCGGAGTTTCTCCAGTTTATAAGAAATGCCTTAAAAAAATAAAAAATAAATAAATAAAAAAAAAGAGGCAGAGACACAGGGAGAGAGAGGGGAGAGACTCCTACCAGCAATTTTATCGATTTTTTGCCATGCATGTATTTATTCGGCAACGGGGCGGGGAGAAAATTGAACATTATTGGCAGCCCTCCTCCTTTTTTTATAAAAAAAAGAAAGAAGTGGGTGAAAAAAGAGAGATGCAAATTGTGTTTTATCTTAACCCGGCTCCGTGCTTTATTCAATGTTTATGATGCATTATCTCCCCCTTAAATAAAAAATACATCGTGTAAAATTAGGATCTCGCAGCCACCGAGAGGAGAAGCTCCGGTCGATTTTCTTAATTTCAGTCTGAAAGTGACACACTAATTAAAGCTCCTCATCGCCCCCTCCCCGACTTCTTTTTATTATTATTATCAGATTTACTTTACACTTTCCCAATTAAAAAAAAAAAAAAAAAAAAAAAAAAAAACCAAACAGTTTCACTGCTCCCAGGATAAAACCGAACTAAAATAAGGACCCTCGGTTTTTGGTATGGTTTCCTTTTTTTTTTTTCCCTTTTTTTTTTTTTCCCCCAACGTTGCCCATCGCTTTCCGCCATCAGATTCATTGTGATGTATTAGATGCAATAAATTATCCCATGTAACAAAACATTGGGAGCTGAAAGGGTGATAATCTGGAAAGCAGAGATAAGGATTCATTATTCCGAATCATTATGAATCCAACGTTGCCTCTGACTTCTTTCTTAATCAGCTCCTCTGATCCTGGATATGTGAGCAGCACAGATAAGGAAAGAGTCATTTATAATTCTGTACCTCGTCTAATATTTTAAATAAAGTCAGAGGCAAGAAAACGCTATAAAACACAAGCAAGAGGCGGGCTCCGAATGAAATATCACTTCGATGTTGTTAGAGCCGCACTAAGATTTAATTAAAATTCTCCACTTCCACGTGCTTTATATATTTTTATAAATATATTCTGCCCTTTGGCTTTAATGGATAGGAATTTGCAGCTGGGGCTATTTGTTGGGCTCTGTATTTGACTTTATTTATAAGTCTCTGATTTGAGTGAATAGAAGAGGTAGACGGGGGGGGGGGGGGGGGGGCAGGAGGGGGGAATTATTTGAAATTCCGAGGTTTCCCCCCAGCCCCGCTCTCCCTCCCCATCGCTCACACAAAGTCATTAGGTCGATCCTACCGAGGTAGGAGGCTGCGTTTAATGGAAATCGTTTTAAAGCGAATATCCTCGGCGCACACAAAGCCCAGGATCGATGCCAAACCGACTGATTTGGGGAGATCAAGACGGAGGGTGCTTCCTCCCCCCTCCTTGGAAACGAAGATTGCGACGATGGTGTTAAAAAAAAATAATAATAACCTATAGGAGACTATTTTAACAACCGGGTGGGGGGAAATTATTGATTATTAACAACTTTTCTCCGGGGCGGGGGCAGAAAAGGGGATGGTTTCTCTCCGGGGCAGACAAGGCACTTTAATTTTAGCGAATAAAACATCCCCAACCTCCTTCCTGCAACCGGCGGAGCGGCTATCACCAACAATAACGTATGGATTTATATTTATGGAGGGTCCGACTGCAAATCTTGGTTCAGGCGGAGCCGGAATCGATTGTGTGCGCGCGTGTGGAGGTATTTATTTCGATGTACACGCGTCTAAACGTGTGCCAGGAGGAGAGCAAGAGGTGGGATTAGCCACACGCACTCGGAGAATCACAGGCTCCCCTAGTGAGTTGGAAAACAGAAGGAAAAAAATATGTATATATATACATATACATCCACCCCATGTATATATATTCCACGTATATATTTTTATATATATACACAAACACAAGGAAATATATATATGTGTGTGTGTGTGTATATGCATGTATTTATTTATTTAAATGACCTCTGGCTACCTGAATATTGCTTTTAATGTATATTCGGACCTAAACTGCAGGCATCGAGGAAGGTCTGTGATATTTATGATAAACCCCGGGTGCCATTTAAAGCCTCATTAGTTATGTTTAACCTTTGAAGCACCAGCCATCATAGCTGCAAATGAACTTCACGGTGCGGGGTGAGTGGGGGGGAGTGTATGTGTGTGTGCGCCTGCGCCTCTGCCCAAATTCCGCCCCCCACCCCCCACCCCCTCCCCAGCAAGCCCCAGCTGGGGGAATAGAGACAATAACACGGGGACTCCATCTCCATGCGCTTCCCAAGCGGTTTTTGCAGGGGGATCCTTGATTTTTCGTTTCCCCACCTCGCCCCCACTTCCACGATGTGCTCAGACATCCCAGATCCAGCTGCCTCACCCTTCCACCCACCTCCCTCCCACCCCTTTTTTTTTTTCCTGGGCAGTTTTGGAGGGATCCAGCAACATCGCCTTCTATGTTGATCTCGCCTCTGTCCCGCAGCACTATTTTGGGGAGAAGAAATCGTGGCGAGCAGAATATTTCCCAGGGATTTTTCCCTGCCCGGTGATGGGGAACACACACCCCGATGATTTTAGCTGCGTTCTCGTTTTTTTATCCTATACCCTGCAAGGATTTAGCCCCGGCTCCTTCACTCGGCTCAGTGCAAGCCACACAAATATCGTGGCTTTACAATACTCGTTTTCGAAGCTTTTCCCTGGCAAAAGTAATTTCTTGGCCAGGGTAGATGGACTCAACCCATCTCCTCCCGCTGTTGGGGTGCCCGAGCCGTTTCCATCGGTGTTTCGCGGTGGGAAGGCTCCCTTCGCAGCTCTAATGAGCTTTTAAGTTATTACCTTAATTGAATGTGTTTTCTAAAGATAGAATTGGGAGGCGATCGCGTTACCTTTCACCTTACAGAGAGTCACTCTAGAAGCGCAGATAGCGAATCCCCAACGTCAGCAGAAAAAAACTCACAACAATATCCCTCCTGGAGTAGGAATATATCTTTTTTTTTTTTTTTTTCCCCTTAAGTGATCAATTTTCGCCCCCGTTTCTGAAGCGCCGGTTACTCCGGCACTCAGCGCCGCCGGGATGCGCGGGATCCCCGCCGGGTACCGCGGAGACGGGCCGGGAAGGGCGGCTTTGCATCACCCCCCCTCCACCTCCCCCGCACACTGCACGAGTGGGTCTCCCACTCGTGGGGCCTGGGAGCTGCTGCACGCACCTTCTTTAGCCCTGGGAATAAAGATCTTCTGGTTTACTCCGGTGGGAGCATTTCACGCAAGTGGTGGATGTGGGGTTTGGGATTAAATAGACGGGATGTATGTGTTTCTCCCCTCCCCCCCCCCAAATTTTTTCCCCCTCCCCACTTCTTCTCCCATCTCGGGACGTACCTGCCCACCCCTGTAGAACAGCGTGGACAACCCAGGACGCGTTTTCCGCTGCGATGTCTCCCCCCACCCACCCCCAGTCTGATCCTCTGGGTTGTGTCCGGCTTTGCTGGCAGGACCCCAGCCCGGGGGAGGCTTTGCAGAAATAGGCACCCACCCCTAATAATCAAAAGGAGCATCACCAAACCGCGGGGAAGTTTCCTTGCGAGAAAATGCACCCGTGTATCAAGGGGGAAGGGGGTAGGGGGCACACTGAGGCTGCAACATTAGATTTTTGGGACTGACTCGAGTTGGGAGTTAAATGTGGAAAACCAGCGGCCCCCTTTCGCCGGTCCCTTCAAGATTTGGGGCATCCCCCGGAGCTTGCGGCATGGCCACAGCCCGGCTCTCAGGCTTCTCCGGCTCTACAGCAGCTCAGGGAGGGAGCTTTTATTCCCACCCCCGGCTCTCCAGCCCCTGAAAGCCCCCAGGAAGACAGGGGAAGGGTCTGCAGCTCCCCTCGGCCGTCCTGTTTGCCCCACACGGAGATCTGCCCCGCGTTCAAGCCCGTCCAGCTCTGGGAAGACAGACAGTGGGGGCAGGGGGGGCAGACCCCCGGACTGGGATCGACCCTCAGGATCGGTGTTTCCTTGCAGAGTTGTCACATTTCTGCATGTGGCCGGGAGTCTTCCTCGTCTCGATGAAGACGGAGAGACACGGGAGACGGAGGAGCGGGGGGACAGGGGGACAGTGTGTGTCCCCCCGCTCTCAGAGTGCTAAGGAACGTGTGCGGATTATATTTTTTTTTTTCTGTCCAGATCCTGGAGCATTACATAGACATATATATCAAATAAAAATTAATAATAATTTTAAAAAATAAAATAAAGGAAAACAGGGTCAATAAAAGTCCCTCCCAAGGAGGAGCGGGGACAGAGGAGAAGAAACAGCCCCTGGCAGTTCATGTCACCGCTTTTCCTCGAAAGCTTTCGATGCCAGCGGAGCGAGCCCCGGCGTTATTTGTAGGATCATACGCTTAATTGCTTTTTTTTCCCCTCACTCTTCCCAGGCGTTGCAGGCTCACGGCAGTGACAGTTGCTGCCGGGACGGGTTACATCACGCTCACACCGCTGCGAGCCCCAGTACCTGGCGCGTCCCACCCCCCCGGCCCTGCCCCTGTGTCCCGTCCCGTCCCCCCCCCTCCACCCCGCCTCCACCTCCCCGCCCCATGTGATTCCCGGGATGGGTGTGTAAAGAAATGGCCCATCATATTTCTCTCACTCTTTCTCTGCCCTTTCCCAACCCGGAAGAGCTCTGATCTTCAGCCCAGCCCGAAGGAGGAGGAGGAGGAGGAGGAGGAGGAGGGCAAGGGTGGGCGTTTGGAGGATGCGGCTCCCCCAGGTTTTCCCCCTCGGTGGGAGCTTGCGACATGCCAGCAGCCGCCACCGCGGCTCCGCTCCTCCCGCACTCCTGCCCTGAGAGCACCAGCGGAGCGGGACAAAACAAAAAGCATCTGCCCAGGTCAGTAAATTCTCCGATTTGTGTGTCTGTATCTGTATGTGTGTGTGTCCCCGCCTTTTTTTTTTCCCCCTTCCTTTTTTTGTTTTTTGTTCCCCCCCCCCTTTTTTTTTTTAATTCTTTCGCCTCCTTCTTTTACTCCTTCTCCACGTGGAGGGGATTAGGATGGGGATCTCGGCTCAAAGGGCTTGAAATTCAACACGATCCCCCCTTATCGCTTGGTGTGTGTGTGGGGGGAGTTGGGTTTTCCCAGTGACCTTGGGGTATCCCCCCAGTATCCCCCCGGCCCAGGAGGGAGCTGAAATTTGGGAAGCGGGTGAGAAAAAAACCTCTTTCACTCCCGGGTGTTAGGGGCAAAGGAGTGAGAATGGGATGGTCGGGGGTGGAAGCTGGGACACGACATTGTCTGGGATGCGAAATATTAATCTCAGGACGGGAAGGCGTGTATCTGCGTATGCGGGATCGGGGCCTTTCCGTGCCAGGCTTCGCCCCTACGTGCATATCCCTTTGGATACAGCAGACTCGCATACGCGTATCACTTATATGTCCGTATACAGCGATGTCCGCGCGTGCCCGCGTGTGCCGATGTCTGCGAGCGCGGCTGCGAACAGCAGGACGTCTGCGTTTCTATGCTGTTCCCATATATAAGGCTTACCGACGTTGATTTGACTATATTCTGTCGATCTGTGCTGTATGGTACATGATATATACTATATATTTAGCATTATATATGTTTATGTTAAAATATCTATACATAACAAGCACACCACGCTTCTAATAGGATCTAATTAGGGTGATCTTCCTCCCCTTCCCGCGCAGATTCCTCCTTTTACGTGTTGTAAACCTAAAACACAGCTACCCCAGCCGCGGAGGAGAGATGTGCCGTTAAGGCAAGCTGGGGTGAAGAGGGAAATGGTTCCGCTCCGGGCCCGGACCTCGCACCTTCCCCGCGGCTCCCGGCTCCCGGCCCCGCCGGGCAGCGCTGCCCGCAGCGCCCGGGGAGATCCACGGGCCGGGCCGGGCTTTCTTGGGCTCCGGCAGGACTCGGTGCCCGAAGGAGGAAAGGAGAGTTTCCCGTTTCTTCCGGCACCCCTGCATTTAGATCTCTCTCTCCCTTCCCCTCCTTGTAGGAAATTTTTCCACCCTTCAGACTGGGCGGAGGGTATTTCGGGAGGGAGCCTGGCAATGGCTCCGGCCAGAAATGTGCGTCTTCAAAAAGGGAGAAAAATATAAAAATATGTCTGTCTGTCTATCTGTCGATCCATCCATCCCTCCATCTCTCCCCCCCTCCATCCCATCTCCTCTTACCTTCACGTGGCCGTACACAGGCAGCGGGCTCCGGGTGACGGATTTTAATGCAACCGGATAATTAATAGTCACCGGTCCTGCTTGTTTTCTCCATTATTTATGGGCCGCAGGTGCGGAACGGGGGAGCCGGGGCTCGGCGGTGCCGCGGGCAGGGGATGCAGCGGCGACTGCCCCGGCCGGCGGGCACCGGTACCCTGTTCCCGGGCGCACCGGGTCTGGCATCTCCGGCCACCGGGGCAGGCAGAGAGGACAGAGAGGGTCCTGGCAGGCTGGGGGGCACGGGAAAGGAGAAATAGGCTCTCGGGAAGGAAGTGGGGGGAGAGGGAAGGTCTCCCCTCCGGCATTTTGCTCCCGGCTGGGGCAAAGCGCTTCCTTCTCCCCGGGGATGTTTTTTTGTTGGTTGGTTTTTTTTTTTTTTTTTTTCTGCAGAGCCGAGGGGGGTGTTTTAATTTCAAGGAGGGGGGAAAAAAGACGAGTAAGTGCTTCCTCGCAGGGGCAGGTAGGGAGCGGGTTGCGGTGGAGGGGGACGGACCCGGCTGGGGGCTCCGTTCGCCCCCCGGAATGAGGGCAACATCTCCATCGGGCGGGGCGGGGGGGGAAGACAGCATGTCGGGGGTGCCTATTTGGACACCTCAAGGGAATTTGGGGTGGGATAGTCCCCCCTTAAAGCAATAAAGAAGTCGTCCGGATTCCCCCTCCCTCCCGATGTTATCTCAATTTGGGACCCTGGGACCCCAAATACGCCCCCTCCCTCCCCCCGCCCCATTTACGGAGCGGGGCGCGCCACTGTGCGATGCGGCCGTGTCGTGCGGGGTCGTGAACACGGGAGGTTTATTTTGAGGGGTGTTGGGGGTGCAGGGTCTCCTCTAAACTAGCCGCAAAAGGAGGCTTCCCGGAGCAAATCGCTCCGGTTTTGATCCCGGGAGGTCAGGATATGCCCCCGCGCCTCGCCAAGGAGCTGGTGTTAATTCTGCCGCCTCTTCTCACGCCAGCCGCCTGGCGATTTGTGTTTTCTGCTTTATCTAAGTCCCAGGGTGATTCCTGCTTTTGGGAAAAAAAAAAAAAAAAAAGTCATTAAACCCAACGGCAGCTTCACCTTCTCCATGGGGTGCGAGGAAAACGGCGCGACTCGGGTTTAAAGCCCGCAAGATGCTTTGCCTTCGCTTTAAGCCGCCTTCAAATCCATCGCTCGAAACCGTCCTGCCGAGAAATCCGAAATAAAACGCCTCCCCCCATTCTTTGGGTTTTGTTGTTGTTGTTTCTTTTTTGGTTAAAGCGCATTTCCTTAACCTCACCTTAATTTGAAGGGGCTGTTCAGGCGGATTTCTAGTTTTTTTCTTCTCTTATTTTTTCATTTATGGGGTAGAAGCCTTTCCGGAGCGCTGCCCGACCGCCCCTACCCCAGCGCCGGGCGGGCGGGAGCGCTGCCCGGTGCCGCGGCAGGGATCCACGCAGGGCAGTGGGCCGGGAAGGCTGACCCGTGCGGCTTGGAGAGCAGGAAAAAAAAAAAAAAAAAAGAAAGGAAGGGAAAAAAAGAGAGTAGAGGAATAAAAGGGAAAAGGAGAATCCCCTTACAAGCTACCCTTTTGCTGTCTGAGAAAGGGAAAGGGAGGAGAAAAGGGACTTACCGGGTTGAGCTTGAGCTGCGGAAGGGAAGGAAGGAGGGAAGGAAGGGTGCTGGACTCTGCCTGCCACCCCGGAGCAGGACGGGGCACCGGCAGCGGGGATGCCACGGCTAACCCGCCCCCCTCCCCTTCTCCCCTTTGCCCGGCTCCTCTCCGCGTCTGTGCCGCGCAGTTTGGGGAATGTGTCGGGGGGAGAGGTCGCCTCTGGGACTTGCGGAGCCGGTTTTTGATCTTTCTCAGATTTTTTTTTTTTTTTTTTTGACTCCTGCAGTGTCCCGGGGCAGTCGCCCTCCTCTCAGCTTCAAAGACGGGGGGGGGGGGGGGGGGGGGGGGGGGGGGGGGGAGGGGGGAGGGGAAAGAAAAGTCCCAGTTTCTCTCCTAATTTTAATTCTTCGAATTTCTTTTCTCCGGCAGGGCAGGGTTTTCCCCCTCTCTCTCCCCCCCCTCCCCCCCGCCTCGCCATCAAATAGCATCATTTACTCCGAAAAAAGCGTGTGTGTCTGGGGGGCGGTGGTGCACGAAAGGAGGAAAAAATTGGACCCGGTGTAATCAGACGTTGATTTGTTTTCTCTCTGCATTTGCATGGCTCGGCACTTCTTTGTGTGCGTGTGTTTATGTTTCCTCTCGATCTTCTCGAAGGAGAGATAAATGAATTATTAGACGAGAACGGAAATATATATCTATATGTGACAAAAAAAAAGGAGTAAAAAAAGATAAACCACCCATGTGGCTGGTTTCGAAGTGGGGAGGAAGGCTCGCATGGGATGAGAAAGGGGAGTCGTGCCAGTCTAGTGTCTCCATCTCTCTTTCTCTAGGACTTTTATTATTATTATTATTATTATTATTATTATTATTATTATTATTATTATTATTATTATTATTATTATTATTATTATTATTACTACTATTATTTTGCCAGCCACTAGCTGAAAGGATGCTGATTATCATTTTACTGATAAAGAGAGAGTGGGGGTGGCCTTGGGGGAACAAATCATAATTCCTGCCTGATTCATGAAGAGGGGGAAAAAAAAAAAAAAAAGAAGAAAAACAAAATATTCTCTCTTCTCTCCGCCTTTGTTTAACCCGAGATTATCTCAGCAGCCTTACCAGGGCCCAGCCATCCTCACGCCGGGGGCTGTCCCCGGGGGCTGGCAGGCTCCGTGCCCCGGGAGGGGCTGCCCCGGCCGGCGGGCACGGCTCAGCGCCGGGAGATGGCAACGCCGCTGGCAACCCCGGGTCCCTCTCCCTCGGCAAGAGAGCAAGTTTCTGTATACGGGAGGGGGGAATAAAATAATAATCGGAGCTCTGCCTTGGGCCGTGTCCTCTCCGTAACCCTCCGATCCGTCGCTCCCGGCTGTTTGTACAGCTTTACCTGTACTATTCTGGTACCCTGGAAAAAGAAAACCCAGCCCGGCAAACGTAACTTAATCCGCTTTCAGTCAATTGTCGTCTAAAAGGGGGCTAAAGGAAGGGGGGGGGGGGGGATGTGGGGGAGGAGGGGGCTTTTTCTGCCTGTCCCCGCCCCGAGGTGCCAGTCGCGGCGGTGGGCACCGATGAGGCCGGAGGCAGCTTTAGTGCCCCGGGTCCCGGCACCAGAAAAACCTTCCCTCTATCTATTTTAATAGGAAGACCTGGAGGGAAAAAAAAAAATTAAAAAAAAAATGGTGAGGGACAGCTTTAGTGCCCTTCGACTGCTTATTTTTAGGGGAGAGGTAGGCCGGGTAACAGCCCCATCTCCCCGAGTTTGAGTTGTTTTTGTTGTTATTGATGTTGGGTGTTGTGTTTTTTTTTGTTGTTGTTGGTTTTGGTTGTTTGTTTGTTTTGTTTTTTTTTGTATTTTCGCCCTTTTTGGGACTTCAGTGACTTTTGTCAAAAGCGTTTCCTCCTGATCTTTTAGCACCAGAATTAGTCCTATTTTGTCCCCCCCACTCCACCCCTCCTCTAGGTAGGAGGGATGCTGGAGCCCCGCTCCCCGCAGCCTCCCCCCGTTCTCCCCCCCCCCCCCGGCAGAATTAACCCCCGAGCCCCCGAGTCTTATCTAGCGGCTGGTGGCGAGCTTGGGGCTAATTGCTCCAACAATGGGCTCCTATTAACGCCGAGCTGTCACTGGAAACCCTGCTGGGGGCTGGGGGGGGGGGGCGAGGTGATGGATTTGCAGCCACAGCCTGGGAAAAGGACGGTCAAGGCCAACGCTCCTCGCAAAACCCCCAGGGATCACCGATTAATCCGAGGAGTGGGCCAAAATGATGGGTTTACTTTCTTTTTTTTTTTTTTTTTTTGAGGGGGGTGTTTTTCCCTCGGTTGGGAAGGGAACAGGAAGATTGCGGGGTGAAAATGCAGGCAAAGGCTGAGAAAACTAGATTTGAAAGCGGGTATCCTGCTCCCGAAAATAGGACTGTGGCTGCGAGGGGACAGGCGGAGCGCAGGGTCCCGCCGTGCCACCCTGTCACCCCCCCGGTCGGGACAGGGTTGTTCCCACGTCTTCCCCCCCGCCACTGATCAGACGGTTTAGCTATTGATTTATTTTATTTTATTTTATTTTATTTTATTTTATTTTATTTTATTTTATTTTATTTTATTTTATTTTATTTTATTTTATTTTATTTTATTTTATTTTATTTTATTTTATTTTATTTCATTTCATTTCATTTCATTTCATTTCGTTTCATGTCACTATTTTATTTCTTTCATTTCTTTTTTTTTTTTTTTTACTTTATTCATTTTATTTTGCGTTGAACATTCCGTTCCCTCCAAACAACTGAATGAAAGCTGTTTCCTCCTACCCCCGGACAGGGAGAAAGGCACGTTTTCTCGATGGCTTAGCATTTTTGTGACCTCTAGACGGAAATTTCCCTCCTGTGATCCCACGGTTGTAGGTCCCAGGGCTTTAACTGTGGGAGGGGGGGCCGGGAATCTCAGTTCACCTGCCCAAATTGCCCAGCTCGGCACTAAGACCCACACCCTCTACCCAGAAGTTAAAAGATATTTATTTTTAAAGTGACACTTTCCAAGTGCTGGAGATCAGCTCCGCAAGCAGGGTCTGCTTGGGGTCTGGGGAAGTTTGGGAAGCAGGGATAAAGGGGCAAATCCCGGGGAGACACTTTGCCCTCCCATCCATAAAACGCATTAAATGGCGGGGGGGAGTGGAAAGTTTGTACTCTTGCCTGCAAATAAATGCTTTGCATACGATGCTTCCCTCTTTACTGCCCTCCTCCTCTCAAAAAAATCCCCCCCAAGGAGGAGGAGTGGGTAAGGGACCCCCTCCGTGCTGGGGCACCCCGCCGCCCCCCTCATATCGCCTCGGGGAGAGGTCGCGGGGCCTCTCGGTGCGGAAGGAGCCGGCAGGGCATCCCGGCAAGCGCATCAGGAGAGATCGCCCTGGTCCCCCCACCCTTTTTCACTCCCCGTGCACCCCAATAACTGGGGTAGAGAAAGGAGGGGGCACCCTGCAAAATAAAAAAGCTGTAGGCAAAGCGGCTCCTGTCTAACTGGGGGGAGAGAGGAAACACGAGCTTTCCCAGAGCGAGTCAAAGCCCCTGGCTCGGGGAGGGCTATCAACATCCCCCCCAGCACCCACTCCCCCCTTCCCCTGTCCTCCTAATGGGCTGCCGAGAGCGGTGCCCGGCTCCCCCCGGGCTGCGGGGCTCGGCGCTCGGCCCCGACGAGGCTGGACAGCGAGGGGCAGCGCCAAGTCCTGCCCCGCCGCTGCCTCCCCCTTCTCCGGTCCCCTGGACAGTCCCAGGATGGGGGTGTTGGACCTGCTCCCCCCATCTCGGCCCGTCCACCCCACCCTTCCCCGGAGCTCCCAACCGGGCGCGTTTCCCCGGTCCCCCCATCGCCCCTGCTGGGCTGCACCGACCCCATCGCACGGCTGGTTTCCCGGTTTTCATACCTGTCCCGGGCAACTTTTTTTTTTTTTTTTTTAATAAAATAAAATAAATATACGTATGCGCATCCCCACTGAGGAGCATGAAACCTCGGCGGTGCTTCTCTGTCCCCACGCCCAACAGCGGATGGGCCGCACCGTGGGCTTAAAACCGGTTTTAAAATGGGCGCGAGGACCCGGAGCATCCGTCTGGAGACTCAGCTCCTCCGTCCGTCGAGGAGCGGCCGGGGAGGCATTTCCAGGCTGCAGGTTGAGCCCAGCCCGGCGCTGCCGCCGCGGGGAACGGCGCTGGCCTCGCCGACCGGAGACCGCCCCGGCGGCACCCGGCGGGGGCAACGGCAACGGCGCGGCCGCCGCTGCGGAACCCCAGTTTTTAATTAGACCCCCCCGTGTATAAAAACTCCTGAGAGGCGCTTCCTCTCGCACCCGGGTAGACGGTCTCTTGCCGGCGTGCGGAGAGACAGCACGCAAAGGCACCCTGTAAGTGACTTTTTCTACTTTTTTTTTATATATATAATTTTTTCCTTTCTTTTTCTTTTCTTCTTCTTTTCTTTTTCTTTTCTTTTCTTTTCTTTTCTTTTCTTTTCTTTCTTTTCTTTTCTTTTCTTTTCTTTTCTTTTCTTTTCTTTTCTTTTCTTTTCTTTTCTTTTCTTTTCTTTTCTTTCTTTTCTTTTCTTTTCTTTTCTTCTTTTCTTTTCTTTTCTTTCTTTTCTTTTCTTTTCTTCTTTTCCTTTTCTTTTTTTTTTTATTTCTTTTCTTTTTTCTTCTTTTCTATTTTCTCTTCTCTTTTCTTTCTTTTCCTTTTTGTTCTCTCTTCTCTTCTCTTTTCTTTCTTTTTCTTTTGTCTTTTTTTAAAAAATCTTGTCTTTTTTACTTTTCTTATTTATTTTTCCTCTCTCTTTTTAAGTTTCCTTTGCTTTTTCCTGCTTTTTCTTCCCCCTCTGTCTTCCTATCTGTCTTTCCTGTGTCTCAGCGTCTTCGCTCCTCCTATCTCTCTTTTCCCTCTTTTCCCTCCTCTCCCCCCTTCTCCCTTTCTCTCTCTCCTCTCTCCGTTTCCCTCTCCCCTTTCTCACTTTCCTGCGTTCCTCTCCCTTTCTCCCTTCCCCACCCCTCCCTCCGCCAGCCCCGCCGTGCCCGGGCTGTGCCCTGGCCGGTGCCCCGGACCGTGCCGTGCCGGGCCGTGCCGCGCCGCGCCGCCGGCGGGGCCGCTAGGGGATGCCCTGGCTCAACGCAGCGGCCGGGCCGGCCGGCGGGGCGCGGGCGGGCAGCCAATCAGCGCCGCCCGGGGCCGGCGCCCCAGTTCCTGCTCGCCCCCCATTGGCTGCGGGCGCGGCGGCGGCGGCCCCCGCTGGGCGGCGGGCGGCGCTGCGGGCGCGGGGCCCGCGGGGGGCGGCGGGGCCGGGGCCGGGGCGCCCGGGGGTCCCGTCCCGCTGCCCCGCCTCGGACGGGGAGCGCTGAGCCCCGCGCAGCCTCCCCGTCTTACTTGAGAGCCACTGGGATCTCCGGTGGAACTGGGAAGGGAAAAAAAAAACCGCCCTAAACCACCCCAAAATCTTAGTATTTCCAAACACGCGCTTATATCCCTAAAAAATTTAACAGTTCAATCCTTTATGAGATGGAGCAGCTCTAACCCGCCGGTGTAGTAGGAGAGACAGCTTTATTTCAGG
Organism: Tauraco erythrolophus; assembly: GCF_009769465.1. Classification (NCBI taxonomy): domain Eukaryota; kingdom Metazoa; phylum Chordata; class Aves; order Musophagiformes; family Musophagidae; genus Tauraco; species Tauraco erythrolophus. The sequence continues at coordinate 5,158,905 of NC_141468.1, forward strand.
TGGCCAGCCCCCCCGGAGGTCCTGCACCTGCCGGCACATCCCCGGCTGGGCTCGGTCTCGTTCTGGGGGGTGTCCGGTCCCTTTTCGCATCCCCCGGGGTGTCGGCAGCAAAGCCGAACCGATCCCCTCCGCGCACGACCGACCTCCCGGAGCGGCCACTCGCAGAGTTTCCTGGCCAGCGGGAAAACTTATTTTCCCCCTTAACAAGGGAGAATTAAAAATAAAAATACATGAAAAAGAGGCGAAAAAAGAATTAAAAGAAGTTGGTGGAAGGGGGTTCCCGCGGGTGAGCGGCGGGGGCAGCGCGGAGGCGGCCGGTGCGCCCCGCCGGTCCCCTCCTCAGGCGGGGACAGGCTCCGCCTCCCCCGGGCTTATGACACTGGAACCTCCTTAAGTTGCGTCTCGCCACAGCTGTCTGTAAGCACTGAGCCGGCTGGCGCCATCCTGCTCCTTTCAGAAAGAATGCCTTCCCTGTAAAAAAAAAAAAAAAAAAAAAAAAGGAAAAAAAAAAAAGAAACAGAGAGAGAGAGAGGGAGGAAAAAAAATAGGGGAAAAAAATAAGGCGAGCGAGCGAGCACAATCTGATCTGATCAAGCACTTTCAGCTTCATCCCTCCTGGGTCACATACTGCTTCTCCACCAAGGTTTGTGCGGAATTTCTTAAGCAACTTGTCGCTTTTTCTTTTCCCCCCTCTTCCCCCCCCGTCCCCATTTTCCCCTCACTCCTTCCTTTCACCCCCACCCTCTTCTCCATCGCTTTACCCTCCGTCCTCGGTTTCCCGACTCCTGCCTTCTCTTTCCCCCCTCCTCCGCTTCCCCCCTTTCTCGGTTGCATAATAATTAATGAGCAATCAAAGTGGCTCAAGGCTGCAGAGCAGCGAATGGCACAAGTTCTCACCGGCTTAAGCCGCTGGAGCTTCTGAGGTGCAAATTGAGCAAATAAACAAATAAATAAACAACCGCGACGACAGAAAAAAAAAAAAAAAAAGGAAGACACACGTATACACACACACAATAAGAACAAGAGTGCGAGCTGAGGCGGCAGGAGCGCGGTGAGAGCTGCTGGGCTCCGCTCCGAGCCGGGAGAGGAGAGAGCGAAAGAGAAAGAGGCGCTGGGGAGAGGTGGGTCCAGGGCAGAGCAGGCGCTTCCCAGGGATGGCTGCCGAGGGATGGGATGGGTTTGCTCTTGCCTAAAAAGTCAGGTGCTAAAGTTCAGAACTTCTCAAGCACGTTTCTCTCTCTGCTTCTCTCTCTTTCTCTCTGCTCCTTCCCTTTCCTCTTTCTCGTTACAGGTGATCAAAGAAGAGAAACATCTGCAAAAGAGCGGAAGATACCAAGGGGATCTCACTTCGTAGAGACTTTTTTCCCCGAGTTTGTTTGTTTTCCCTTTTTTTTCCTTTTTATTATATTTTTTCTTTTTTTTTCTTTTTTTTTTTTTTTTTTTTGGAATCGATCGTTTATCACCATAACCCCCCCTCCCTCCACTTTAAACCAAACCTAACCAGAAACATCCCCAAACTCGCCGAGCACTTTCCCCCTTCCCTCTGCATAACTCCAGCACCGTCTCCCCCTCCTATCCCAAGCCCTCCGCGCCTTGCTGAGGAGGAGGAGGAAGGAGGAAGAGCAGCGGCGGAGCAGCGAGCGTGGAAGATGGAGGTCTCCACGGACCAGCCGCGGTGGGTGAGCCACCACCACCCTGCCGTGCTCAATGGGCAGCATCCGGACTCGCACCACCCCACGCTTGGCCATACCTACATGGACCCCACGCAGTATCCTCTCGCCGAGGAAGTGGATGTACTTTTTAATATCGACGGACAAGGCAACCCCGTCCCTCCGTATTACGGCAACTCCGTGAGAGCCACCGTGCAGAGATACCCCACGGCCCACCACGGTGAGTGTCCCCGACGAGACCTCGGTTCCCACGGGGCAGTCCCGGTCCCGGCCCCGGCTCCGGCGGCTCCGTGCTGCTCCGAGCCCCTCCGGCCCGGCTGCCGTCGGGCAGACCCCGGCAGCTCTCCTGCCGGCAGGGAAACTACGTCACGGGTGGATTTTGGGGTTGGCTTATTGGAAATAAATCAAAATCCAGAGTTCCTGCCTTTCTTTCTTTCTCTTTCTTTCGCTATTTATTTTTTCTCTTTTCCTCTTATTCTTTTTTTTTAATCTTTCTTTCTCTTTCTGTTTCCTTTCCCTCTTTCCTTCTTTCCTTTCTTTCTCTTTCCTTATTTCCTCTATTTCTTTCTTTATATCTTTGTATCTTCTTTCTCTTTCTTGCTCTCTTTCTCTCCTCTCATATCTCCTCCCTCTCTTCTCTCTCCCTTTCCCCCCCTCTCTCTTGCTCTTCTTCTTTATCTTTCTTTCCTTTCCATCCTTCTCTTGTTTTCTTCCTCTTTCTCTCTCTCTTTAGTTCCCCTCCCCTCTTCTTTAATCAGGTTAACAGTTAGGGTTTTCATGCGGTGTTTAGTTTGTGCACGATTAAGCTGCTCTGGAGAAGAAAAGCAAGCTGGAGAGCAGGGGTGTGAAAATGACTCTGCTGTCCTCACGCTTGGGCTATTTCATTCGCACTTGGTGAGCTTGTTAGGCTCGGGCTGAAAGTTTTGCACATGCACCCAGGGCCCCACCACGGTGAGTGTTAAAAATAAGAAAGAAAGAAACTAAATCCCGTGGTGTAATTAGGTATCAGACCTGATGTGTTTTCCTGTGGGTCCTGCAGGAAGGTAAGGATCCACAATGTGAATTTTGTTCCTGGGTCACGGTTTTTAGAGAGGAGGTGAAATACCTGAGGCCAATGGGGCCCAGGTCCATGGAGGGATGAGTGCCTTGGTGCCATCTTTTTGCGAAGAATGGGAGAGATCCAGTATTTATAGTTGAAGTTTACCTGTATGGTTAAAAAATAAGGAAAAGAGAAAAATAAAAAAAAAAAGGAGGGAAAACAGCAGATGCTGACTTGTGCAGCTGGATAGTGACCTTTGTAACAGCGAAATCAAAAAACCCTCGAGGTTTGCATGGGAAATTGCACCCCAAAATCAAGGAGAAGAAAGCGGGATGAGCGAGTGGAGATGGAGCCGAGCCGGGTTCAAGGGGCTGCTCCCAGCCCTCAGCCACTTGTTGAGTGCGAGTCTGCATTAGGCTCCGCTCAGTAACTGCATTGTTCTGCTATTAGTCCCTTTAAAACAATTATTTCTAAGGATCAGCAGCCTTTGTCCTGTCTTTCTTTTCTTTTCTTTTCTTTTCATTTCTTTTTTCCAACATATCAGCAGAAAGTGGAAATGCGGTCTCTCTGATCTAGCCTGAATATTATTTACTATGCTACTTCCTGGAGAAGATAATGAATCTTGACCCTTTCTATTGGTATAACCCACCTTCCCTTCCTTTCGAGCAGTTACTTTCAGTATTGTTCACAAATGTCTGGTGCGATGAAAACTAGCTTGGAGATTTTCTAGGCGCACACAAGCTCCCATGCAAACCTACGTGTCCACACTGCGCCAGTTCTTTAACTGTGACTCTGTAGATCTGTGTTTGCATCTCTCCTTCTGTATATTTAGCAGCCTGTATACATATATCGTGAGACTTAAGAGAGGTTAAGGCTCTCTAAATGTCAGTGCGTTTCCAGAGCTTTATTACCAGGCACAAACTTGCTGTCCTCCAGTTGGATAACTGTGTTTTTCAGCTCATAGCGATTTGCTCAAGTTGCTGTGGATTTAGGTAGATTCGATTCTTTGGATATATCTTTTTAAAGCAAGGGCAGCGACCAATTTAAAAATACTAAGTACCAACCCTTAAGAACATTTAGAACCAAACTGAAAAACGCTTCGAGTGCGTAAATCTGGTGTTTGGTTGTGTTTTATTTTTTCTTTTGCAAAGTCCAGGTCTGTATTTTAAAATGCAAGTGAAGGGTCTCTTGTCATAAGAAGGGGATGGAGCGTTTCTTTTGAGGCAGTTGGCACTTTCTGCGCCTGCCATATCGCCACGAAAAAGCCGGCTAACACTTGTGTGCAGCCTCATGGAAGAAAAAAAAGACCAACTAGGCGGTTTGCAAAGTTTAGCAGCTCTATTGGAAAGGTGATTATCACGTCTGCGGACATCTTCTGGTCCTCTTCGTTTGGCCAGAATATTCCCAGAGTTTATAGCCCACGGCTGCGTTCGGGAAATTATTTTCCAGCTAAGAAAAAATTAAAAAAAAAAAAAAAAAGAATTCTGCAGTCGGGGCTTGGCAATTTCACGCAGGATCTTCGCTTCAAAGTCCGCGTGGGATTGTCTGGAAAAGGCAGAGAGCGAAGCAGGGCTCGCCAAATTCCGTGTCCCAGGGCTGGCATCCCTGCTAGGGGGGAGACCCGGTCCTGAGCAGGATCGGGGCTGCCACCTCGAGCTCTCGCAGCTTTAAAATTCAAATTTTCGAAAGAGAGTGGGGGGTTGCCTCGCGTGTTACTTTGCTCGCGCTCCCCCCGAATGCTGAGCCCTTTGGGAAGGAGGAGGAGGAGGGTTACAGCCCGGCACCCCCACGGGGGGCTTGCCGGGGTGGCAAAGGGAGTGTAACCGGATTTTCGCTGTTCTTTCTCCGAGCAGGGAGCCAGGTGTGCCGCCCCCCGCTGCTGCACGGCTCGCTGCCCTGGCTGGACGGGAGCAAAGCGCTGAGCAGCCACCACAGCGCTTCCCCCTGGAACCTCAGCCCTTTCTCCAAGACTTCCATCCATCACAGCTCACCAGGACCTCTTTCCGTCTACCCACCTGCCTCCTCTTCCACTTTATCCGCCGGCCACTCCAGCCCGCACCTTTTCACCTTCCCACCGACCCCTCCTAAAGATGTGTCCCCGGATCCGTCCATCTCCACCCCCGGCTCCACCGGTTCCAGCCGGCAGGACGAGAAGGAATGCATCAAATACCAGGTGTCCCTGGCCGATACCATGAAGCTGGAGTCCTCTCACTCTCGGAGCAGCATGGCCTCTTTAGGAGGAGCCACCTCCTCCGCTCATCACCCCATCACTACCTACCCACCGTATGTCCCAGAATATGGCTCTGGACTTTTTCCCCCCAGTAGCCTCTTAGGAGGATCGCCGACCGGGTTCGGGTGTAAATCGCGACCGAAAGCACGGTCAAGCACAGGTAGGGCTTTTGGCTTCTTCATCCCCGTTGCTCGGGAGAGGAAGCTATGGGGGGAAAGCGGGGGGGCGAAAGGGGAAAGGCTGCTCCCCCCCCCCCCTTCTGCACGCAGAGGGATGCGCACAAGCATCCGTGTGATGAAAGCAGCAGGGACTGAAGCCCTCGAGGGGGACACACACACGACTTTTCCTTCCCCGCAGGTTGCCCTGGTGGGTTTATAACCAAACTCCCCCTTTTCCAACGCAGGCTGGGGGTACAACCCCAGTCACACCCGTCCAGGAGCCCAAACTTTCCCCCCTCACTCCCTCCTGCCCCAGGGGGGAATCGGCCCCCTCGGCCACCCCAAGCGCCTACGGCGCGCTCCGCCGCGGCTCCTAAGGAGGAAGCGAAACCGAGGGAACCGCAGCATTAGTGTATCTCTCCGTATTTTAATAATGGTACTAAATCCCGGCCAACTTCCCCCGCCTGCCCTCCGCCTCGCTCTTCCCAGGGCCTCTTCCCATGAGGTGCCCGGAGATGCGGGGAGGGTTTTCCCTGGGGCGGTGCGGGAGCTCTCCCACGCAGCCCCCAGCCCCATCCAGCTCCGCGCCAGGGTCTTTAACCACCCCCAATGCAAGACCCCAGTAGCATCCCCCTGGCCGCACCGTTCGTGGGGAGCCGGGGGTTCCCAGCGCTTCGCGCACCCGGTGGAAGCGGGGGGGGGGGGCGGGGTGTGCGGTTGCGCGGCTTCGGCTCCCGACGGCCGAACGCTCCCGGCTTGGACGTTTATGCGCACCGAGGGGTAGTGTGCGAGCCGAGGGGTGTGTGTTTGTGTCTGTGTGTGTGTGCGCAGAGGAAAGGGCGTCTAGTTAAAACTCTTTTTTTATTCCTTTTTTTTTCCCCCTCTCTCTTTTTTTTTTTTTTTTTTTTTTTCCGAGGAGGCTGCTGCAGGGTTGCCTGGCATGAATGAGATCAGTTTTCAGGGTTTTTCCAGGGTGACATTTACTCTGTCTGTCTGAGCAGGGACTGTCTCTATTTAGCTGATATGTTTGAGCTAATCCAATTATTTTCAGACTGCTGCACGCGACAGTTGCATTGTTTATCCAGCGCCAGGAACTTTAATAGAGTCCGGATGCGGTTAGAGTGACAAAAAAACCCAGACCTGTATGTTTTGTACATGAAAGCAGGAGAGAGAGAGAGATGGAGTGAAACAAAAGAGAGGGACAGAGACTCAAACAGCCCCGGAGCGGCTGCCGCGTTTAACCAGAGGGCAACAAAACGACCTGGGTATTAACGGCAGCGCTTCCCCGCCTGGCCCCGGTATGGACCGGGTGCTGTGTCGGGGTAGGGACCGGTTTATTCTCGCCCCCGGTGCAAACCGGGCGGTGCTGTGCTGCCCCGGCCGCCCCGGCGCCCGCCGAGCCGCAGCTCCCGCCGGGGCACCGGCTGCGCGGTATTTTCAAACCGTCTTGCCCACCCCCACCCCTCCCTACTCCACCTCTTGTTTGCCTTTTGCCACCTTCTGTTACTTTACCTTCTAGAAAGACATCTGCGGTTCGTGATAAACCAACCCCAGGAGCAACACCTATATTTTTTTTTTTTTTTTTTTTTTTTTACAGTTGATTTTAGCAAGCTGGGAAGCTCGCAGACAAAGAGAGTTAGTGCTGGAGAAAAAGGAGGGAGGGGGTGTTTTTGCAGGACGAAAGAGGGAGAAACGGCTGCAAATGTCTTTTTTTTTTTTGTCTTTTTTTTTTTTTTTTTGGTGTGTGTTGGAGGGGTGAGAGGAGAGGGGTTTGATGCAAAGGCCCTGGAAAAACGGTTGCCGTTTGTGGTTAGGGTGCGGATGCCTCTTGCTCGAACGCAGCGCGGTCTGGGGCAGCGGGGAGCTGGCTGTCTGCTGAGTTAGCTCTGCTCAGGCCGGCTGAGGTCTTCTGCTGCTCTCAGATGGGCTGGGAGTGTTATTAGGTGCAAGAAACCCCCCCTACAACAAACCAAACATCAAAATACCCTCCACATGACCCTCTGAAAGCAGCTGAGAAACATGCCTGCATCCCCCCCCCCAGTTGTCTTCTCCAAGCTGGGAGCTGATGGGCTGGGGGAAACCCTCCAAGATAGCTGGGGAGAGGACAGAGAAGTGCCAAAAAGAAGAAGAAGGAGGGAAAGACCTTAATCAGGGCTGAGGTGGGCTCGGGGCTGTTTGGGATCCCAAAGATCAGGGATGGACCATCAGGCTGAGGATGTGGTGGGGAAGCAGAGGGGTTTCTGCAGGTTGGGTGCTGGAAGTTTAATTGCAAATTAATCGATAGCAGATATTGGCAGAGTGGTTGTGTACTGACTGGTGCTGGGGAGGTGTTTCGACTGTTGATCTGTGGTTATGCTGAGGGTCCTTGATGTGAGGCCCAAGGAAGAGTCCCCCTGGCTCATGCCGCTCTTGGGAGCTAGAGCAGTCTCCAAGGAGAGACTCTGGGGTCCTCATACACATCAGAAAGGGGAACATGGACTTAAATTTGGTATTCATCCATCTTAGGTGGGGTTGGAGGCTCCTGCAAAGCCTGCCAAGGTTTGTCTGGTCCACATGGCAACATGGGGTCTGGAGGGCTGTGAGAGCCCTTAGTCCAGAGGTGCGGGGGAATTGCCCGCCTCCCTCAAAGGAGGGTCCTGTGAGAGGGATGGCAGCTTCTCCAGAGAGCCCCTCGGGCCACCATGGCTTTCGGTTGACGTTGTCACCATCTCTCTTCTCTGCTGGTGGGACACAGGCCTGATGCTGCCTGTGGGGTGGTGCTGGGAGGGGGATAAGATCAGGCTCCACCAGATTCACCCCTGCTTGTGCCAGGGATGTCACTCAGCCATGGCCTTGGACCCTTTCTTCAACATCCTGAGCTTGGAGAGGACAGGCAGGGTCTGGTATGGCTGGGTTTCTTGGGGGTTGTTTTTTTTCAGGGGGGTGAGACTTTCCTCAGCCCCTTTTACTTCTGCTTTCCCTAAGTCAACTATTTGCTCTTTTGTTTCCAGAAGGCAGGGAGTGTGTAAATTGTGGGGCTACCTCAACCCCTCTGTGGAGAAGAGACGGCACCGGGCACTATTTGTGTAACGCCTGTGGACTCTATCACAAAATGAACGGGCAGAACCGGCCCCTGATCAAACCCAAGAGAAGGCTGGTGAGTCTCCGTCTTTTTTATTCTTTCTTTTCCTTCTTTTGCAACTTTTACTCCTTATCCACATCCTGGGATGGAGAGAGGAAGCTCAGCCAGCTCCAAAACCTTGTCCCACTGCATCAGAGAGCTGGGAGGGGAGGATGCTCGGAGAGATGCTCCCAGTCACTATGGGCCTCAGTTGTCTGATCCTCTTGCAAACTGTAAAACAGGTTAAAAAAAATCAAAATTCAAGGCTTCTTGCAAACCAGAACTGAGTTTTCTCCCAGGTTGCAATGGGGCAGATGCCTCTGCACAGCGCTCCTGGATGGTGACCCAAGGATGGTGACTCTTTCCAGGGGACAAAGGGAGAGGAATCATTTCCTGGTGACCAAAGAGATTACCAGGAGAACAGAATTTCTCCTGGTCTCTCCACACTGTTGTCCTCCCCCTCCCAAGTGTATCCCCATCCCCCTTGGCTAGCGGCATTATGGAGGGGGGACCCAAGCTGGGTACTGGATGCCACTGGAGCATCAGCCAGACCTTGGTCCTGCAGAGCGCTTGAGTGATGGTCCTTGTGCCACTTGAACATGACGTGGTTGGTTGTACCTGAACCGTGTGGGTCTCAAATCGTGTCCTTCCCCTCTGAGTCAGTGTGAGCGAGGACACAAGGCAGGGGATGGCAAAGCCTGGTGAGTGTGCAAAGCCAAGCGTGTGCCCGGGGCCACAGAAGTTGGAGGAAGAGGAAATGTGAGGGTAAATATTCGAAATGATAGTTGCCAGCCTCGTGACTGCGCTGCGTATACGGGCAATATGTTACAGCATCCCCAGCGATCTATTTATGAATTTCCCTGGAAGCCACAAAAAGGTCTGGAAGCTGTAGGCACGGCTAATAAATGCGTTGAAGTGTATTTGACAAATAATCAGGCAAACCACAAGGGGAAAAAAATATATCAAGCCAGGGAAAAAAAATATGTTCCCTGCTCGGGAAGTTATTGAATGTTTTGAATTGAGGCATGTTTGGTTTTGTTAGGGTTAAAGATGCCGATGGGCTCCTGGGGGCTGCTAGAAACGTTGAGGAAAAGCGGCTTTCCGTGGAGTTTCTGAGCTGATGGATGGATCCAGCTGGTTGTGTGAGGCTTGTGCCTGGCATGGCCGGATCCTGCAGGCGGGAGAAGGGTGGTTCATTGGCCTCGTGTTCCCTGCAAAGGTGCTCACGGCCTCGGTCTGGCAACTCTTAGGTGTGGGTTCAGCTTCATCACCTGTGGGATGCCTGCAGAATTGGACCAGCATTATTCCCACAGATGCTGGGAAGTGTTTGCAGGATGCGGCCCCGGGAGGAGTTATGCTGAGAAGGAGCAGTGGTGTCAGCTCTGTCTGGCCGTGTGGGTTTTGGGGTTTGCTCCTCTACCCCTAAACTTCCTGAGGGTGAGACCTCTCTGTACATTCCCATACAGGCTTTTTCCGTATAGGAAAATGTTGGTCTCCCTCATCTTTCATAGCCTTGTTAGAAAAAAGGAAAAGCTTTCTAGGGAGGGAAGTACGGGCTGGGATTTTAATTTTTTTGGGCAGCTCTCTTGTTCTTTTCTCCTCTTCCCCCCGGCCCTTCTGTCTTAAACACACCCCCCTCATTTTCTTTTTTTATTTTTTTTTTTCCTCGTTCTCTCTTTATGTGTAAAGTTAACTTCCTAGGAAAAAGCTGCCGGATATCTGAGCCCTGGAGATAACTCCTAAACAACAGCTCCAGTTTCCCCAGCCCAAACACACAGGAGCTTGAGCGTATCCAAACAAGCGGAGGGGGAGGCAGAATAGGAAGGCGGCTGGAAAAGGGGGGGGAGAGCTTTCAAAAAGTGTCTGATGGAACCACGAAAGAATGTCCCGAGTCACCCTCAGCTCAGCACATGTAAAATGAACTATATAAATAAATACATTGTAAAAGGTCATTCTTGGGGAGAAAAATATAAGAAAGAAAAAAAGAAAAGAGAGACCTTGTCTTGCATAATCACTTCAATCTTGGGCATTTTAGTTAAAGTTTAAGTTACAGAAAGTTCCTGTTCTTTGGAAGCAGCCTTTGCTAAACGGGAACTTTTGATTTTTCTCTATATTTTTTTTTCCAGTACTGCCTGGGGAAAAAAAATCAGAGAAATATTTCTAATGCTGTTTGCATCTATATTTATTTCCCTCGCTAACCTCCAAAAAAAAAAAAAAAAGGCACCAAAGCTGGGCCTGCGTTTGGGTTTCACGCACATGGAAGTAGATGTGTGTGTGTTTGTGGCTTGACTTGATCTTTCCTGGCTTGTGAAGGCGAGCAGGCTGGGGAAGGTGGCGTGTGTATGGAGGCTCGGGGTGGGGATCCAGTGTGTGCTCCTCTCCCTCTCCCTCCGAGTTTCCTGCGCGACTTTGGGCTGGTTTTGATCCCAGGCACGCTGAAGCTAATGAAAGGATGTCGATGGGTTGTAGAGAGAAGGCGAATAAATCCTTAGATGCTGAGAACCCAGCCCAAGCCTTATTAAATTCAATGGGTTTCTTTGTAAGAGATTCCTTTAGGGGAGATGGATGGAGCTTTGCTGGCCGAGGAGGCTCAGATAGCTCTGCTTCATTTTGGGGTGAAGGTGGAAGATCTGGAGATGTTGGCAGGAGGATAAGGAAGAGGCAGGTAGTACCACACCACCGCTCTCCTTAAAAGGTCTATAACCCTCTTGGAGACTGTTCTTGTCTCCATTGAAACCCGTGGCAGTCCCATCACTGCTGTTGCTGAGATGAAACCTCTGGTTGGATTTTCTTCCTTTCCTTGCCCATGTGCAGGCAGAGCTCTCTGCATCCATGTCCAGTCATGCTGGTTTTGGAAGGATTATAGCCAATTTCTCAGAAGGCCCCTGCACGTGAAGTCTTTTTTTGAGAAGCTGATGCTTGCAGCTTTCTGGGTGCTTCATGTAAATCCAGACACCGAGAATGCCCCTTAATTAAGCATCTTTATCAGTGCTTGATTCCTCCTCCACCATCCTCAATTCCACCTTCTCATCACTGCCAGCGCTTCTGAAGTTGTGCCCTCGCTCACATGCAACTGGGCCATGGGATCTGGTCCTACAGAAGATATAGGGCACCCTGTTAGTCATCCCATAACTTACATGGCCAGGCTGGGGTTGGTGATGAGTGTCAATGAATGCCAGCACTGGGAGCTTTTACAATAGTGTTATTATTCATTGTTTCCTGCCCACTGCTGGTGTCTCCAGTATAAGTTGGTACAGCGTAAAAGGTAGAATCTGGGGCTGAAAGGGCACGGAGTTTAAAATATTCAGCTAATGATGCTGAATTTTTACAGGGGAAAAGCAGCAGATGGAAAAGGTTTTAGAGAAGATGGCAGATGTTGTGATTTATTCGTTTATTTAATGTCAGAGTTTGTTTGAAGGCAGTAAGGTGGTGACCAGACGTGTCTTTTAAACGCACTTGCCGTAAGAGAAATTACGGTGAGCGCTGTGTAGAAACCCCAAATATCTTCAAAGAGGATGTTTCCCCTGTGTGGGCTGAGTCAAATATCACTGGTTTTCAGAAATTTCCTTAAGCTTGATTTTTGGGTCTGATAAGACTCAATCCAGCCTCTGAACTACCCGTGCCGGCCAGTGGGAGCCAGAGGTGGGCAGATACCTGCAGATTCAGCCCCCAGGTCTTGGCGAGAGCCAGGCTTTGCCAGCTGTTGTGTCCGTGATGTGTTTGAAGTTCGCGTATTAACCCGGGGATTTTGATGGGAATTAAATTCGAGGCCGTGGCATGGTCCGAATCTGGGAGGACAGGACTGAGGCATGTGTACGCACATCTGTTTGGGGCTCTGCTCTTCGTAGTGGGATGCTCCAGCTTCTTCTGCCAGTGCTCGAATTTTTGCAACCAAAGACCTGCGTCCCGTTCCTGGCTCCTGCTTGTCGTCAGCATGGAGAAGTCAGCTAGAAGCCTCTTCTGGCTTGAGATCGTCGAGTTTCAGCGTGGTTTATGGTCAGGCAAAATGAAACTGTCCTCACGGGCAGCCCATGAGAGTCCCTTGCTGTCAGATCAGGCTCTCCGTGATGCTTCCTAATGCTCATGGGCATCATATTATTTATATTTTAGACAGTCCTTTTTGTCTAATTAAAAAAAGAACTCCCACTCTATCTAAAACAAAACCAACCCGTCCTCTCTCCACCTACGCCGCATTCAATTATGATTAAAATTGCAACATGACCTAACAAGAGTTGGTATTAACGCTAGCGCCGTGCCAGTGTCCATGTTTGCATTTTGGGTTTGTTGTACGGTCTCCAAAGATGCAGTATTTTATTTTTTTTTTAAAATGTTGGATGTGCTACAGTGTGCGGCTGTGTGGGGTGAGGGGTAAATTTGAAACAGTAAGAGGACAAAAGAGAGCATTAAAGGCTCAGTTCTGCAAGGTGCCAAGCATTGCTATGATCTGGCAAATCGCTTAAGCACATGTTTTAACTTTAAGCACATGAGCAGTCCCATTGAAAGCAACGCATCGGGATGAAATCAGAGCTCTGGGACTGTGTCATTGATGAAGAAGAGATAGGACGGGGATCTAAAGGTCTTTTTTTAGGAGCTGTAGGCACTTGCGCACACGCAAACATGCATACACATTCACGTAGAAGTCTGCAAACTCCTTTTTCACCTTCTGTGGCAGAAGGAAAATTTGTTGGCTAAACTCACAGTTTTTAAATGATAAGCACGAATTCATGCATGTGAAAGAGGAGCGACTTTGCTAAATTTGACTTTGCTAAATCATTATGATTCTATGATTATCACAGCTAACAAAAAAGCTTCTGTATACACCTCGACACATAAACTTTTTTTTCTTGTTCCTCCGCCTTTGTGAAATGGTAAATTCTTCTTTCGGGCTCATTACCAATCCTTAAATAAACATGACGGTTTAGACTGCAAAAGGGTGTAATTAAAAAGTTGGGATTCTCGCTCTTTGCCACAGTGTTATTTCCGATCTGGAGCCCGTACCCTTTGAAGATGAGCTGAATTTATGGGACCGGGCCGTGCTTGTGGTCAGACCCGGCAAGCAGCTGCCCACCAAGCTCAGAGCGGGTCGCATCCGGCGCTCGCTGGAGCCGGCGTGACTCATGCCGCTGACTCCAGCAATTGTTGGTTCAGGTCCTGGCTGCAGAATTAGACCCCTGGGGGGTCTGAGTGAATTAAGATGGAAAGACATGTTGGCATTTAAATAATATTTTCCCCTCTGGAATGGGCTGTACCAGCGCTGCTAATTTTGATGAGTTCTATCAGAGGTTTAGCACTCACTTTTAGGATGCCCTTTGGCACCTGATTCAGTTCATATATAATTTGGGATTAAAGTACCTCGGGGATTTTTTTCAGAATTATTATTTGTTCTCACAAGCCAGTTTCTGGAGGCCTCTGCTGATGTGCGTCAGTCTTGCAGGGTTGATGTTTTCTTTCTCAGCAATTTTGCTGATTGCATCTTTTTGTTGTTGTTGTTGTTAACAAGGGTGCTTTTTTCTCCCTTTCCTTCTCTTCCCCTGTCTCTCCCCCTCCTTCCCACAGTCTGCAGCCAGGAGGGCGGGCACGTCCTGTGCAAACTGTCAGACCACCACTACCACCCTGTGGAGGAGAAATGCCAACGGCGATCCCGTCTGTAACGCCTGCGGGCTCTACTACAAGCTGCACAATGTAAGTGTGACTGTAAGTGTGTCTCTAACGCTCAATAGCAGGGTGCTTGATGGTCCAAACTCTTCCTTGACTTAAGGATTTCCAGTCTCGGGTGGTGCTGAGACCTTCTTTACAGCTTTGGGAACCTTGGGGGTTGGAGCAATGAGTTGGCATTCCCTCAAGTGTAGCTGATTTGAATTGAGGAGGTATAAAACAGGGTTGTCCATGGGTAATGTTAGAGCTTTCCCATGCCTGAGCCAAGAAAGGAGGGGTGGATCAACACAGAGAGTCGTTATCTGCTGCTCATTGGACTCAGTGCGTCGGAAAAGACAACACATCTTGCAAGCCGATACCACTTCTATGCGTATCTTGGCTCCTCCAGAAAATATAAACTCTGGAAAAAAAAAAAAAAAAAGTGCCAGCAGCTATTTAGATCTTTCTTGGGTTTGTGGCTGCCTTTGTCCCATCCCTCCACCCGTCCCCAAAGATGATTTATTTAGGTCTTGTGTTTGCCTCAGTTGACGCAAGCAACTCTTAAATCAAAAAGGACTTGATTTAGTTAGCGGGTTGCGGATTCCGCTCAACCTGTGATGTGAATTTTAAAGCATCTGTCATGGAAGAGAAGGAAAAATGAATTGAAATGGCTGGCAGATTTAATCTAATATCTCCATGCAAAGCCAGCTTGCAGGAACCAGGGATATGTGCCCCAGGGAAAGAGCTAAAGGGATCTGAAAAGTCTTCTACTGCATAATACTGCTAATAAAGGAGTCTTAAGGCTACTCCTGTTACTCTCATTCCACATGTGACATTAGAATAATTATTATGTCAGAAGAAGGACTTTCAATTTCTCTGCTTTGATATCACTTCTTCTTTTTTTCTTTTTTTCTTTTTTTCTTTTTTTCCCTAGTGGTCGTTTGCTTTATATTTGACTTAGAAATCTTGGCTATGTTTTGCCCTCATGTCCACCCACACAAACACATCAGAGACGGATCAAGTTTCATGGGGCACCCAACCCTTGTGGTGTCTCAGTCCTTTCCATTTGTTATTTCAAGCTCTTTGGTTTCTTGGGATGAGTAAACAAGTTTGGATTAAGTCGGAAAAAAAAAACCCAACCAGACTAATTTTTCACCTGTTCTGTGAGAGGCATCTCTTTCGGAAGAAAGAAAAATGTGCTTACCCTTTAGTGGGCAGGCGTTTCAGCACGTTTTGAGTCGTATGTAGCAAGCAAAGCTTGTCATCAAACTCTCAGTGTGATCACTGCAAACAAACGGGCTGAACCCGGAGTGAAAGCTCTCAGAATATCACAAGAAAATATTCTGTTTGCTCTCTCCATGGCAAGAAGGGAGCAAGGTCACCCAGCTTCGCTGAAGGAGTCTATGCTTATGCTCTGTTTTCATTTTGACCTTGCAGCCACCAGTGATAGAACTTAAATCACGTAGCTTGGGAGACCTATAAGGACACTTACACCTGAGCTACTCTCCCTGCACCCTAACAAAGCCCTTTGGAGAAAATAGGCTCTTCTCAGGTGCCGTTCATTGGACCTGGCGGAGATGCCTGTGTCTGGATGAGATGACTTGCACCCTTGAAGACAGTGTAGTTTCTCCCCATGACTACAAAAGGTGGCAGGATGAGGAGTTCAGATGTGTCTACTTGCATTGTAGACATCTGACTGGAGGACTCCCCCCCCTAAGGTGTCTAGAATGGTGCCTGAGTGCTAAGGTTCTCCAGAAACGTGCCTGCAAGAGCACATCCTTTTGGAGTTGGCCCGAATTGACCTCTGGATCCACTGTTTAGGGAAACTCAGATCCAGTTGTGAAATTTGTGACATGGGGCAGGCCTTGAGCACATTGGAACCATTTCCATAGTCATTAAAAACACTGACAGCTGCTTAAAAACTCAGCACAGCTTCTTACCCAAGTCAAGTAGCATCTTGCCTTATGAGCAACTCCATTAATAGGACCTGCTTAAATGAAACCCCTAGAGGACTGAGATACTGTGTGCAGGAGCGTAACTAGGCAAGGACACTAAAATCTGGTTATGAGTGGGTAGATTTCTTTTTTGTTACTTTTTTAAGATGACGCTTAGTTCTGACTGCAGTGAGAAACAGGCAACGCAGCAGCCAATAGTCCTTGAGTGTACCACCCTCAGCTTCAAAGGTCCACGATGGCAGAGAATTGGAGCATTATTCTGCAGACCAAATGGCTTCAGAGGCTGTGACTGTGAAGGCCTCATTGGGCTTCAGAAGCCAAATATGAGTGAGTTGTTTTGTGACCAGTGGTAAGGCGGTGGTAACTTCATGGAGGTTCCTTCTCTTTTTGGCTGCTGGGAGGCAGGACCTAGGGAGCTGTGCTAACTGCCTGGTGAATGGCATCAGCATCATCCTTTAATAGCTCAAGGCAGGGAGGAAGGTTGGTGGTTGCACATGGACAAAGTTCCTTGGCTAGTGAAAATTGGTCTGGTCTGTTGAAGTGCGAGACTTGCTTGTGTAGGCTGTGGTCCTGCTCATGTTGTGTATCTTAGCTGGATCGGCTCTCCATCATGAGAGGTGGCAGAAATAGAGAGGTTCATCCTGGCATGTCCCTCCCAAGCACCTGAGTGTGTCTGCACAGGTGTTGCATCAATGTCAGTGGAAACCCTTCGGCCGCTCAGAAGATTCTTTCACCCTGTTTTAGTTTAGGTTGTAGCAAGTTCCTGACTGCTTTTTTATCTCCCCCTCCCTTTTGTATTTTCTTTGGGTTTAATGAGTTTTTCTTAGACCTTCAGGTAATTAGAGTATTTTAACGGATTGATCTGAAGATGAAATGTACCCAGTTTTTAAGTCCACACCAGAAGTGATTGCAGTGAAAAGGCTATTTTTTTTTTCATGGAGCTCTATTTTCATGGTGTCATTTTTTTTTCATGGGGCTATATCAGTTTGTTTTACTGTTGATTCCCACAGCTTAAGCAAACCCATTTGTCAGTAGGATATAAGCAACAATCATAATAGTCTTGGGGTGCATTTAGTGAAGCTGCTGGCATTTCTCCCACTGACTTCAACAAGAGCCGGCTCCATTAACACCAGTATTAACAATGACTAATATTTCACATTGATACGGTGCCTTTCATCCCATAGCATCCCAGAGTGCTTTCTAAGATACAGCCAGCCTGGAAGATTAACCCAACATTGTAATAACTATGTCTGAAGGATAAATCCGCTTCAGTGACAGGACCTTATTGAGGTCAATGGCAAAATCCCATTGTCTTCAGCCAGAGCAAGATCAGACCTATAGTGTCTAAGACTATCCCCTGGATTTGATCTGTTGAATGTGAAGTCCTTGTCCTTGTTATTTCAGTCCTTCTTAGAAGCAAGATCAGCCTTCACTCACTTCAGGGATGGGTGGGAGCCTACCTTGCTGGAGGTGCACAGCAGACCGGCCTGTGCCCGTAATGAAATGAGTGAGCTGCTATTATTTTTTGTAAAAGTCCTCAGAGAAAGCCTCTGTTTCACAATATCCTAAAGCAAGGCTATGCATCCCAAGAGCAGAACAGTCAGTATTTTGCATATTATAAAACAAAGAGCATAATTTCTGCCCATAATTAATTGCCTCCATCTGAAATTAATGAATTCCATATATGTAAGTTGGGCTGGTTAATTTTAATTCAGCATGTGTTTGTCACTTTTATCACAATGAATTTTCAGGGAGAAGGTCTTCCCTCTGGGTCTCTCGTTTCTCTACCCCAGAAATAGAGATGAGTCCATGACTTTGATGTTTTGGGGACAACTTTTAACTCTGCTGTGGCTGACCTTTGAAGTCACTGGAAAAATTTTCCAGCTTGCTGCTGTGACTCTGCTGGTCTCACTCTTCCTCACATTTATCTGAGTCCTTATCTGTTTGGCACCCGGGTCAGGTACCTGCTAGAAGGATGAGACCATGTACCTGCTAGAAGGATGAGACCATGTACACTTGGATGATGTGTCCAGCTGACAGCTTGGATGGTATCTCTGACCCCAGTTGCAGGGCTGGCCACGGCTTTGTCACCATCCTGAGCAGAACTAGTATTCCCATCCTTACGTTTCACATCAAATCATAGCCTGGGCCAATCTGTTTTTAGTAATTGAGTGAAATATGACAGACGTTGCTTTGGGGAAGTGGTCATTGTCCTTCAGAACACAACACCATGCTACATAGCGTTGGGATCCCGCGCTTGCTATAAGTCCAGCTCCAGTCCCAGCATCAGGCTGATGTTACTTTGCCACCACCAGCTCCTGAGCTTGCACCTTTGCTGCTTCACCTGGAAATCAATTCTGGCTGCCCCTGAGCCTTGGTGTCATGATGCAAATCCTCATTAGGAGCTGGGGAGCCTGAGGCTCGTATGTGCCTTGCCAAATCTGAGCTGGATTCATCAGGGATTGAGACTTCCAGGTCTCCTCTAGCATTGCTGCCTGGTGGGGCTCACCTGGCGTTGCCTCCCAGCTTTGGACCTGGGCAACACGTCCCTCCTTGGCTGACTTAAAAAACATCAGGCAAAGCTTTCCCATCCCAGCCATCCAGCTGGAGCAAAGGGTCTTGTGTGTGTATCTCCATTCCCTCAGTGAGGACAGGAAGCCAGAGAGATGAGTGACCTTGTATTTAAAGCCCATGATATTTGAGGTTTTTGCTTATTGCTGCCCCAGGGCTGCTGTTGGACTGCACATGGACAAATTCCTCCTTCCTACCTTCAGCAAGCAGGGCTGCTCTCTCTAGTTCCCTTTATCTAGAGGTAAAGGAATCAGCCTTTTATTCACCCATTTTTAGGATGAGATGAAGTTTCCCATCACTGCTGGTATGGTGAGCCTAGAGTCACTAATTCAGACTGGGATGATGAACATTGGGTTGCCTAAATTGGAGCAGATGAGCCTGGTCCTTCCTCTCCCCTGCCTCCATCCCCACATCTAACAAGGAGCTATTGTATCCCTTTTTCCCTGGAGACAGAAATCTGTGAAAAATCCCCATGCTGCAGGGAAAGACACCAAGCAGTGGCTGATAAGCAAGAAGTGAAACTTTGCTGTGATGTGGAAGAAGAGAGTGCTTTGTCCCTTGTGCTGATTTAAGATCGTATGAACGAAGATTTGCTCAGGACCGTTGCAGAAAGCTCTTCATTGTCCTTCACCGGGGTTGAGACAATACTTCTCAGTGGATAGCAGATCCATTTCTCCCCGCTTTTCTCTCTTTTGCGGAATATCCATCAGCTATGTGATCACATTTGTTATGAATAGTGGTGTTCAGCCCTGAGGAAGTTTGCTGGGCTCTCCTGTCTTCTGCCATGTGTGAAATTCTGCAGAGCAGCCAGTGCAGAACCTGTGTAACTCTTCATGTAGGCTCCCAAGTCCAGATTTTTAAGGATGTTTATGGATATTGGAAGCATAAATCCCTTCCCAAATGCATTCTTTTGGGATTTCATGGCACCTGTGCTACTGCATGTTGCGACACTGGCTCTATATGCAGCAATAGGAGTTTCTCACAGGTGGTTCAACAGAGCATTTGCTACCATTCCCTAACCCTGATGAGTGTACAGTTGGTCATTGCAGCTGCTTATATCCATGCAGAATAATATAATGCTTAGGTTTCCTATAGATATGTCTGCATGATAGCAGAAAATGCTCTGCTGAGCAGCACGGATAACTGTTTTGGCACCCCCAAAAAAACTTGGAAGGCTTTAGAAATGAAATTGGATTGGCTAAAGTAAACCTGAAAGGGTTATCAGAGCAAAATCTTTTGAAAGAAGAAAAATAAGACAAATACCTGTGCTTTTTGTGAAGAGTTTTCCCAGCTCCCTAATGCCACTGTGAAAGTTTGAGACCTCCTGTAGCACTGAAATCCCCCAGCAGCACTTGCTGCTAATGGTTTTAGGTCAGTCACAAAGCCTCGGGGTGAGATGGTGTCCGTGGGGAATATTTCAAGGTGATAATGATTGGTTTCATTCCTAAACACAGTGCAATTACCTAATGCACAGATAGTTGAAATTTTTCAGCTGCCGCGATTTATTTGGGTATGTTTTTCTCTCATGAGATTCTGCGAGCAATTTTCTATCGTCTTCAGAAATTCCAACCAAATTTGGGATTTCCTGATGGAATCTGAGTTTTGCGATCGCTGGGGGAAGAGGTTGTTTAGTTGTGGCACATGGGGTTTACAAGGGGAGGAGAGGGGCTGCTGGCTGTTCAGCTGGTCCTGGGCACGTCCCTGGGACCGCCTGGTCATGGGGTACACAAATCCCACGGTGATACGGGGAAAAGGGATGGAAGCACAAAAAAAAATAATTGATTTTTGTTTAGATTAACAGACCCCTGACTATGAAGAAAGAAGGAATTCAGACCAGAAACCGAAAAATGTCTAGCAAATCCAAAAAGTGCAAAAAGGTCCATGACAACCTTGAAGACTTTCCCAAGAGCAGCTCCTTTAACCCTGCCGCCCTCTCCAGACATATGTCCTCCATCAGCCACATTTCACCTTTCAGTCACTCCAGCCACATGCTGACTACACCGACACCGATGCATCCTCCATCCAGCCTCTCCTTCGGACCTCACCATCCTTCCAGTATGGTCACTGCCATGGGTTAGCAAGAGACTCCCCTGCTGAATGCTTACGGTCTCAAAATGAGATTTACTTTATATACTTGCATTTTTGCAGGCGTGTGGTTATGGGTCTGACATCCCGAATCAAATGGGAGGGGGAAAAAAGAATTAAAAAAAAAAAAAAAAAAGTTATTTGAAGGCATAAGAGAGGAAAAAATAATATTAAAAAAAAAAGAAAAAAACTACAAAAAGCACAAAAAAGGAAAAAAAAAAGAAAAAAGAGAAAAACGTTTTAAAAAAAGTTTTAAAAAAGTGATGTTTGCCACTTTTTAAAGGAACTCACTATGGCGTCTATGTATTCTTACCCACTGAATCTGGATACCATTTGTGAATAAGCCATTCAGAACTTGCATTCCCTATTGGACAGGATCTCTAGTGCTGTGAAAAAAAGTAATAAAATAAAATAAAAAACGCTGAACATTGCATATAACTTATATTGTAAGAAATACTGTACATTTGAGGAAGACTTTATTGCATCTGAGGAGCTGTAAAGAAAAAGGCATGAAGGACTCCGAGAGATTTTTTTTTTTTAAAGGAAAAGAAAAAAAAAAAGAGGACGGGAGGACAGTTTAAAAACCAGAAAAACAAACAATGCAGACCAAGAGGAAACGCGGTCTTACGAACAAATGGACCAACTGCCAGTCATGTCTTCTCCTTTTATTTTATTTTTATTTCGTTTTGTTGTTGTTGGGTTTTTTTTTTTTTTGTTTTTTCCGTTTCTTTTTCGTTTCTGGGGAGGGGGAGGGGGCTGGCTAGAACGGTTTTGATGATGCATTAACTAACTAACTAACTAACTGAATAACTAAATAAATAAAACCTGTAGGGAGATCATTCATTTTGGGCCACGGGCCTTTTCCATAGGAAGTACCAATGGTGTCAGGCAATCAGTGTTAACATGCGGACATTGCCAACAAGGGGTTTTCAGATAGCCATTCTCCAGGTCTATACGCATTGTGAACAAGTTCCTGTAATTGTTGTTTGTATGTATAATTCAACGCACCAAAATAAGAAAGATGTAGATTTATTTCATCCTATTATACAGACTGAATGGTTGTACAAATTTATTTACTGCTAGTGATAAGACCTGCTTTTTTTTTGTTTTGTTTTCATACTTTTTCCTCCTTTTTTTTTTTTTTTTTTGAGAATAAACTAGATTAAATTCTGTTGACTTAAAAGTGTTTTGTACTTGGGGCTGGGAAAAGGAATATGTTTCTTTATTAGTTTTTTTTTATTATTATTATTTGTTTTGATGGTATTTATTACATAGATATCACGGGTACGGGAATCTGTGTCTCTGCGCTCATGCTGACAGCCAAAAGAGTGTTTGTAGTGGCTTGATAAAAAAAACAAAACACAGAACAAAGGAAAAAAAAACCTCACCTCAAAAATAAATGGACTGCATGTTAGTGTAACCCCACTGTCCAGTGTGTGCTCCCTGTCCCTCGAACCTCAGCCCAGCCGCTGCCCCCATCTGCTGTCGGACTCCCGTGTGAGATGGGTCCCTTTTGGCCTCAGTCAACCACCAAGGTTGGGAAATCTGTATCGAAGACGATTTGGGACTGGGATAAGTGCAATGGGTCCTTATGGTCCTGGCTACTTTTTGGGCAGTACTAGGAAAGACCCCAAGACTTTGGATAGGAGCCGGAATGATGCTTTCTGCTCTGCTCCATTGAGTACTCAGTGGTATAATTTGATGGTCTACAGTTGAGATCTTGATGAGAGGTCAAGGTGGACCTCCTGTCCCTGTGCTTGGAGGAATGAGCAGAACCTGTTACAAAAGGCTAGATTTAACAGTAGAGAGAGGACAATTCTCAAAAATGCAGAGGCTGATGACCGCCCCTTCCTGCAAGAGTGTTATCTGAAATAATGTCATTTGTATTAATATTATTACTGTTAATAGTAACGTTTGGCTCTTATAATTTGATTTCTGATGATTTAAACTTAGGAATCTGTCCTCTTTTTAGTCTTCAGTCTTTACTCTTCCAGCTTCTTTATACTATTGTAAGGGTTGAACATTTACTTTCCAAATGAAGGGTTAAACTTCTTATCACCCCACTCCATTTGCTGGAGATTTAAGCATGGTGTGATAAGACAGAGGTTGCCAAGGCTGTGAGAAAATGCTTAAAAAACCCCAAAAGGAAAAAACAATCCCCAAACTTAAAAACCTCAACAGACGTGACATGCAAATGAATGATTACTTTTTTTTTAAATGCAGAATCAAATAACTGAGTTCTTTTACCCAGAAGTATTTGTACTCCTGCCTCTCAACACCAAGTGGATGGAAAAATATCACCATGTCTGTCAGATGCTATTTCGAATCCACCTTCTCTTGGGTGATAACTGGAGAGGGTAACAGTGGCATGGACTAACCTTCTGCTGCAGGATGGCTCAAATGAGTAAGGATGTTTTGTGTAAGAAAGACCACTTTGAAACTTTCAGGATGATTATACACAGGTCAGACAGTAATTTGATTTGGGAATGGGGGAAGAGGGGAAGAGGATTGACCTTTATTTGGACTTTTTCTCCTCTGTTTCAAAAAGAACCTAGTTAAACTATGTCTACCATAAAGGAGGATTTAGCAGATGTAAGCGGAACAGGCAGTAATCGATTTGTAATGTTGCATATTCTTTCCTTTTTACTCTGTTGACAAAAATGTGTAAAAAAAGTCAGAACAAATGGCATACGTTTAAAATCTTATGTTAATCACCTTTCTGCTTTCTCAATGAATATTTTAAGCATAAAGACTGAATGTTGAAAATAAAACAGAGTGAAGAATTACTGAGATGCAAATGGAGATCTTGTTGGCTCCTAATTAATCAGCTGTGAACTATAAAGCTTTTTTTCAATTAGGCTGACAAATCAAAGGAAATAATCATCTTTGCTGATATTAAGCTTGAGAGATTATTATTTCTTAATTCGTGATGCTGCAACCTTTCCCTCCTTTTGCTCATCAACAGATTGCAGTTGCACTAAGATATTGATTCCAGGACCTCAGCAATGGTGAAAATTGGAGGAGGATTCGCACAGCAGAATTTTGCACATGTGCATTATTATGTTTGAATCTTTCCTTTTACTTTAGAGGGAACTGGCTGCTGGCTTGCTCACTTAAACTTTTTTTTTTTTCCTAAAAACTGGAAACACCCTCTTGCAGTTTCCTTCTGATGTTGTTTCATAGGTCTTAGGGGAATCGAGTGAGATGAAGCGGGACCTGCGCCAGCTCAGAGAAAGAGCATCCTGAAAAGGACACAAATGCAGATGCTCTGTCTGCAAATACTCTAGGAAACATATATGGTTTGTCTGGAGAGTCCTTATATCAATTATCTCATATTCTGATGCCAGGAGCGGGATGAATAAGATCTCTCACATCACATACCCCCTGATTTCTGCCCGAGATGCTAAATTAACGAGTGGTCTACCAGTTTTTCGGTTATGTGTTTTTTTTTTTTTCTTCTCTCGGAGTAAATATTTCAGAATTTTAATGTATTGAAAGGTTTTGCTTGTTTGTTTGGTTTTGTTATGGGGTGGGTTTTTTTGTTTGTTTTGTTTCGTTTGTTTGCTTGGGTTTTTTGTTTCTTTCCTTTCCTTTAACATATGGGAAAAAGCTGGTTTACAGAAAAAGGCAAGAGCTGTTTTCCTTGGACAAACATCTTGTGAATGGTGACTCTGCCTTGCTTCATTTCTGAAATTGCAGGGAAGAACTGTCAATAGGCAGGTTGGAGCAGGAAAACCTTCTGAGTCATGGCTGTACTTCGATAATCTATACATTGTAGGAAACACCATGGAAGTCATTAGCGGGGTCAAATCTTGTGGTCTTTTTGTAGGCAAAATGCCTTCTGGGAGTTTGAGTGAGTAATAGCTGCTGTGCTGATGTGACCGTGGTGACCACGTTTTACTCATGATCCAAGCAAAAGTCCATTGACATCAGTGGAAAGACTCCTAATGAGTAATGCAATAAGACTTGAATCAAGACCTCCTAAATATGAATTTTAAGTGTTATCACCTTGATTTATCTGCCTTAGTTAACTTTTCAGCTGCATTGGTCCTGTGTCAGTACACATGTGCACACACAAACACACACACGATATCGAAGGGTTATTTTTAAGATTACCAAGTTCAACGTTTCAAAGAAACGAGAAATGCTGTAATTATCACCATCTGCAGGACTTAAATTTTTCTCCTGTGCATTTGAATTACGAGTTGTCTTAGGATGCATCTAGACCTGTATTCTTGGGTTCAGATTAGTGGTGTGTTTTTAATTTTCCAATAGTTCCTTCTTAGGGTGATGAGATGCAGCATGATTTCCTTGGACCTTCACTCAACATGCTACCACACTAATGGGAACACAGGCCACAGGGCCAGACTGAAACTAGCCTGAAGCAACCCCCCAAAACATGGTCTTTGAGTCCTCAGCAAAAATTGTTTGTCCCTCCAGAGTCACTCCTATCTTTAATACACACACTGCTATAACTCCCAGATTCTCATGCTCCTTTTTGGTCACCGAGACTCCTTGATTCACTCACCACTGGTTGTAGTCTGAGGAAGAATCTGGGTGGGTGATGATGGGACTAGAGGGAAGCCGTCCTGTTTTTTGTAGAGTTTGGCAGGTTTTTCGGATAATAGACCAGAAGAAGTTCTTATGGAAATACCAGTAAACTAAGTCTTAAAATAATGTCATGTTTATCCCTAACTCTTTCATAGAGGTTCTGTATGGCATTGGGAAACTCAATCCAGTCTTGTCGCATGGGGACAGCCACTAATCATGTGATCATCCCTTTTGGGAATGCCTAATTTCACACCCTCAAGTCTGCTTTGCAGAAATGTTCAGTGCTCTCAGTGGTATCTCAAGCCAGGGGATCTCATGCCTGCACTAATCCTGCAGAATACCAAGTTCTTTAAAAACACAGGGTTTATCTCAACCTGAACTGCAAATGCAGTGCTTCATTTCTTCCACCTGCTCCCATCCTCAAATCTAGAGAACAGATAAAAACTCCTTCTCTCCTCAAAGATGTGATTCTATGTGTTGTGAAGATGAATCCATCACTTGTGAAGTGCTTGGATGCAGGTGGGTGAGCATCATGCAAAACCTATCAGCTTCAGCACGTACGCAGGAAGGAAGTCATGAGGAGTAAGAAAAATACAGGTCCACTGCTCACGAAAGGCCCTGTCCTCTCTGTGCCCTGAATGAGGCAAAGGAAAAAAAATTGGGTGTGATTGTCTTATCTAGAAGGAAAAATGAAGGGGGAGGGAGGGTGAATAATTCCATATCTGTCGTTTCCTAACATTTCAGTGGTTGATTTTTTTAATCTTCACATTGGCTTTTTAATGCATTGTTTTGGTTGCATTCTTCTGTGAAAATATACGTGTACAGGTATAGGTGGGTGCTTATCGGTGGTATGGACTCCATATCCCGTCAGCAAAGGAGTTGTGGCGTGTGTCATACCTATGTGTAAGTACGTCTATACCCAGAGAACTGGAGGGCTCCTGTTGTCATCTGTCTGTCTTCATGGGTTGTGTGATGTTCTGTGTGTGCCTGTGTGGATGTCCAAGCTACAGCTCTACAGAAACCAAGGCACAACACTAACATATAGCAAATTTATACCTGTTTCACAAAATTCCCTGAGGCTATGCAGACTCCCGGGTGGATGTTGGATTGCTCTATCCTAGAAGTATATTTTCCTTGTTATAAGTTTAAATTAAGGCTTTGACCTGAAGCTCAACTCATTTTTTTCTCTCATGGTACAAAACACCTGGTTATTTAACCTGTCCTTTTACATTTCCACTCTGGGTTACTGTTGACTCCAGAGGCACTGAAATAATTCATGAAAACCTGTCCTCTGGGAAGGCAGAAGTGACTGAAATGCTCAGGGAAAGCTTGTTTGTGAACCTTGCAGGCTGGTGTTCATGCTAACGTGGATAATTAGTCTACCTTCTGCATGCGTATTTAGGCTTCACCTATGAATAGTTTCAGTTCCCAATTAATATTATACTGCAATATTATAGTGCAATTGTTTGCTCAACTATTTCTGTACTAGAACCACATTAATCTTCTTACACTACTTGACCGGATAACTCTTTTCTTGCTAAGCCACAAATCACCCAGTGTACAAATCGGGGTGGTCCCATTGCTGCAGGGAGCACTGCTGTCCTTACATCTGGGTTGCTTTATTCTAGGTCAGGATACAACCCTTCAGCTCCAATTCTGCTTTTAATTACACTCTTCCTTAATATTCACCAGTCATAGGAGAGCTTCCTCTCTCAGCTGAGGTCATTATGAATAATTAAGAAGTCAGGAGAAAGCAATATGAACTGCTGTAAAGGCAGGGGAACGTTGATGACTGTTGGCTTCTTGAGACTCTTGGTTTCTTCCCCCGTGTGCCAAGACTGCCCATGGCCAGGGAGGCCAGAGGAGCATTCTCTGCAACAGGTGAAGTAGTTTCACTTGCAAAACCTCAAGCTTCTTGCAGAAGGTCATCCCTTTTCTGCATGCGTGCAGAAATGATCGGTGATGAATTTACTTCCTGCGGAGTGGCACTGGAGCAGATTTATAGATTCTGTGATAAATTTTAAACTATATTTAGGGACTCTGAGGAAACAGTAATGAATAGGCATAGGTCCTGAACTGTGATTCTTGATTGCAGCTGCTTCATAATAGACTTTTTTAAAAGTACCAGTATGGGACAGGAAGTGGAGGGGAATATAAAATTATGCTGAGCTGGAGAGAGGAGGATCCTCGAGTAGGAATTGAACAGGACCCATGGGAAAGCCAAAAAATGAGGAAGGAGGGACTGAACCTATGATGGATTTCTGAATGGTCACCCAGGGTCTTTCCTTTAATAGCAGGCAGGATGTTTTCCTTTATGAAAATCCGATAAAGTTTGTCAGACACTGATAACCCTTCTATAAGAATTCTCATACTGTGTATGTGTGCATAATAGGGATATTGTCATCTATTAATTTCCTAGGGTGGCTTTTCCATGAAATCCTGTACATCAAAAAGAGTTATGCTTGCATATGGGTCTGTCAACCTTGTTTGTATTTAGTAGACCTTTTCCAAAAGGGTCATGGGAGAGGAAGGTGAAAACCTACGGATTTGATGACATGTATCTGTCCCTGTTGTGGATGCATAGGTTTTCATGGATATCACACAGGAATGGCTGTTATATTTGCTCTACAGAGTTGTCCTTCTGCATCGGGGGGTGTAAATGCTGGGAACAGGCTCTGGTAAGGGCATCTCTCCTTATCACCCCATTGGCAAATTGACTTGGAATTTTATCACACAAACCCCAAACATCAAATTCAGCATCTCTGCTCTGAGTCACTGTTCCAAAGTGTCCCTTCTCTCTGCTTTTGCCCTTAGAGTGGACAACATCCATGTCTCACTTGGCGTCTGGCTTTAGCAGTGTATCTCAGATTTCGGTTGTCCATGGTGCAGAGCAAATCCGCTCAAACTGTTTCTGACCTGTTTGGGTGTAAGTAGCACATCTTTGGGAGGTTTTTTTTTTTTTTTGACAGTTGGACTGGGAGGCAGCTAGGAGGCAACAGGCTTTCCAAGCCTTCAAGTAATACGTCTTCATGCCTCCTTGCTTCTTGAAGACCTCAGGCTGGTCAAGCACACAACTTCTTACTTTACTTGAGTATGATGGATCAGCATAGAGTGCGTCAGCAGCTCAGACATTATTTATGATGTTTGGAGACATGAGGAAATCCTGTGTTTCACCAAATTTTCTTTCCATTCCCTCTGGTCTATTTGATCCACATCTCTGACATGGTGTCATGCATCTTTACTGTGTATGTAAAGTGAATAACAGCTCAAATCTGCCTTCAAACTTCGAGAATCGAGTCTTCATCCCGGTTGCTAAAAACAATTGCCAGGTCTTATTCTTTACTCATTCCCAGAAATTGCTGGGTTCCTTCGACTAAGTTCTCCCTTCAGGCCATTTGATATCCAAATTTTCTCTCTTCATCATAAATCTCCTGCTGGGTTAAGAACATGAACAACTTTTCCTTTAAGGCTGTCAATGAGAATCTAATGGCATGGAAGAGAAAACATCTATCATGCTTATAAAAGTTTATTGATTTTGGTAAGTGCTCAGGCTAAGATCAATCCAGATAAACATATTCCCGCTGTTGCAAGATAGTAACAAGGATTTCTAGGTGTTTTTAGATAATTCTGTAACATATTTTAAATGTCATCTTTGACCATTTTTTAGCTTGGTGACTGACTATGGGTTAGCAACATGGATGGACTGCATTACCTAAATGGAGGATGTGCCCTTTTCACAGCTCCTGGGTGCAGAGACATTTCTGTCCACACTATCTGCAGTAATGGATCAGGAGCAGCAATACGTGTGATAGACTCATAGGCCTGCAGATATGTCAGGTGGATCATCACCCACAAATATAATGAATCAGATTGACCTGCAGAATAGTTCATTTTGCATCCTTTCTGCTAAACCAAAGCCAAACTTCTTCTATGTATAAAAACAAATGATCTCATTTCAAAAAACCCTGCACTCTAGTATCTGCTCATTCATTTCTCAGTCCATTCCACTGTCTTAGGCACTCCATCCTTAAGACTTTCCCATGACCTCTAGCCTTTGCCCAAGTACTGATTTGCTGACTCTGTGTTCAGCATTAGGTGCAGCACAATTGATTCAGTTGATTCAGCAGTTGATTCAGAAATATGAATCAACCCAGGTCCTGGTCTTCTGAAAAATGTTGCTTCTGAAAAAGCCCTCTCCTCTCCCTTGAGGTCCATCTCCAGAGCCACAGGTGCTGAAAGAGAGTCTCCTGTCTCATTTGTCGGCTTTGGATCAGCCCTGAGCAAGGGTTGGACGTTGGATTTCCTGGGCTGTCAGCCATTCTTGGTCCTCAAAGGAACAGACAACCTGTCAGAGATGATCAATAAATGCCATTTCCTGGCCTGGAGTGTGAGGTTTTTAAAAAAGAAGCTCCCGGCAGGAGATTCAAGCCTGGGATGTAATTTTGACCACACTCAGTTGATATTCAGTGAAGGGGGATTTAGGATGGTGGTGGTCTTGCTTCAAAATGTTCACAGGTCTTGTGTCCTCAAGCAATGAAAAAAGAGATGGAAAAGAGGTGATCTGATCACCCTTTGGTGCTGCTTTTTTATACCAGTATCCTGGTACATTTATACCTCCCTTATACCTAAGGAAGATGGAGTTACACCTTATTTATACTGGACTGGGATCAGCATTTTGGCTGAGTCCTTTGCATTTTTATATGGTCAGGGAAAGTCCATCTCTGCTCTCAATCGCGTCAATGTAATTGATTTTGGTGGTGTTAGAGCTGTGGAACTAAGGCTGGAATTAATCCAATAACAAAGTTATGCCCTGAATTACACCCACCAGTTGAGACATGTGAAATAGGAACAGCTTTGGAGTTCAAACTCTCTTTGTAGTGAATACGCAAGGAAAAGACTTCTGTTTCTGGAAAATGACATGTATTTAGAGTCCTCTGATATCTGCAACCTGCACCAGTGTCTATGGGAACCGGCCAGTGACTCACTGTGGACAAATAAAATAGCTGTTTTCTCCCTGAGGTCTCTTACGACAGGTTTCTGACTGTGTATGCTGTGTTACCTGGCTCATTTTGCATGTTCCACTACCTCCTTATGCTTGGAGTTAGAAATATCCAGTTGGAGAAATGTCCTTTTCAGGTATATCTAGTCGACTATCGTATGTCACCAGGCTTCAGATTCTTCCTAGACAACTTTGGACCCTGTAGAGAAGAGGTTTGCTTACAGGTAGTTGCCTGGAGTATCTCAAACAGTAAGTGGAGAAAAAAAGGGGCTTCTAAGGTTTGTGTGATAGTTTGATGTGTGGGGGGGTGTTCTGGTGGCAGGGGAGGGGATTTGCTCCCTGTGCCACCAGATCTGAGTCCCATCCCCCCCGGGGGAGGTTGAGCCAAATCGGCGCCTCTGCGAATTGCCCTATTTAAGTTGAGACAAAGGGGCGGGAAAGGGCTTTTTGCTCAGGAGCGAGGAGAGAGCAGGAGGGCGCTGCCCTCGCTCCTGGCTCCCGGCCGAGCGGCCGCTCGGGCCCGGGCCGGCGCCATGTGCTCAAGATGGCACCGGGGGAGCCGCATGGGGGGCTCGGGAAGCGCCTCGCTCCCGGGGTGCCCGCCGGGCCGAGCTCCCCCAGAGAGGATTAATATCTAAGAGAAGACAACCACAACGACCGGGTCAGCAAAGATGGAGCAGGAGGAGGTGTACTGGAGCTGAGGCTTCCCTTGCAAATCGGTGTGAGATGGCAGGCGGCCCCCTGCAGCCAGGGTGTACTCGGCGGAGCAGCGACCCACTCGTGGCCCGTGGAGAAACCCACGTCGGGAAGGAGATGCCTGAGCCCAGGAGAGGTCGTGGAGCAGGGGATGCGCGACCAGGTACTGTTAATAATGGGGCATGGGATGCACGACGAGGTCGTGGAGGCATCTGCAGTCCGTGGGACGGCCCACGCCGACGCCAGTGGCAGCAGCTCCCTAAGAGGCCGAGACTGGTAAAGCCCGAACTGGTGCGATCCATGGGGAAGGATTGCAATCCTGCGGGCAGGACTCATACTGGAAAAGTTTGGGGACTTTTTCTTCGTGAGTAGGGGATCCACCGAAGCAAGGGAAAAATGGTGTAAAGACTCCTCCTCCTTTAAGAAAGGCGCGGCAGTTAACAGCATGGATGAGCTGACCTGCACTCCCCCATTCCCTGTCCCCCTATGCCACCGGGGGGGAAGGTAGAGCCAGGAACGAAAGGAAAATAGGGGGTGGGGAGGTGTTGTTTTAAGATCTGGCCTTGTTTTCTCTTTCTCCTCTCAAGTAACCGGTTTCGTTCCCTTTTGTCTTTTGTTAAGTAACTGTTAATAAATTGTTTTGTTTTATGAAGAAAGCCTGAGTCATGTTTTGCCCGAGACCATGCTTGGTGGGTGCTCCCTCTCGGTTCTTGTCTCGACCCTCAGTCCAAAAACCACGACAGTTTGGATCTTATACATATTTTAGACAGTCATTTTAGGACGTCAGCCACATCCTGGAAGTGCCCATTTCTTTCTTCTGAGCAGTTCTACTGAAGATGCTGTCTTTGCCAGTACCTAGAGGTAGGAGAGATAAGTCCTACCCCAGACCTCAGTGCAAAATTTGCAAGAATTGTCTTTGTGCAAGACAAGGGTGACTTTACTGGCCTTTGACATTTGCACAGAAGATTTTCTGGTTAGTTTGAAAGTGGTCTGACACTACTTGATAGCAAGGAATTTTCCAAGGCATATAGTAAGTAGAGAAGGAAGGAATATTGCTCCTCACCTAAAACCCCCCTCCTAAAATGGCATCCCAGCAAAGTCCCCAAAGCTCAAACCATTTCAGATCTGGCCATCTTTGGTTTTATCAGCACTGTCAATGTTGCACTTGGTGCTGCAGTGGTTCTTCCTTAACTTTATTATGATCAACTAATTGACGCAAATCGGGTTTTCTTTTTGGTCTTAGACATGGTATCAAAAGGGCTTCTGGCAGCGGCAGCAATAATTATAGACACGAATTGTTCTAATATTTATCTTACCTAACATCTGAGGATGTAATTGGAGGGCACTCAGGCACAGCAATGATGTTAAAGGAGCTTGAAATGCCATTGTATAAGCAAACACACAAACACATAAATACTTTGATTCTTGGCTACAGAGAATTAATGTTTCACACATCTTAAGGCGGTGTTATTTCACTGTTAAAGCACTAAAATCAAGTCAGGACTCCTGTGTCCTATTTTAACTTGTGGATTTAACCAGTCACAAAATTACAGTCACGTAGACACAAATCTGCGAAAAGGCCCTTAACTAATTATATACTTTTTTTTCCTTGCCCATAATAGCTTTCAAGACTTTATCTGGGATGGTGGAAGAGAGGTTTAGGGTCCAATACTTATTTCTGTGATTGTTAGGTTCTCATCTTTTTCTGCATCTGAAAAATGAGGCTAATTAGCTTCATGTCATTAAACATTTCAAAACCATTTGAGATGCAAAGTATTGTATCTCCTTCATTATGCAAGAGTAACAATACGTTTCTGAGTGTGATGTTAAAAGCTTCAAAGCTGTAAGAACAGAATACAGTGGCTGCCATGACAGTACAGACCCAGTCCAACTCCAATTAATGACCTCAGAAATGCCAAAATCCCTTTTACAAGACACCTACTGAATATTACATTACTTTGCCGTGGCAGGAACTAGGTGATGCTCTGTCTGAGAAATGCTACTTTCTGGGGATAAAGTCCTGATGACTCTTCTAATTCTGCAAGCATACCAACCCACAAAGCATGGTTGTGCAGAAACCAGTGGGTTGTTTTAGTTAATAATCTTAAGAAGTGAGAGATTAGTAACATGAAAAATAATTCTGGCTACTAAAGATGGTGTTAGATTATGGCACTGCATTGATTTCTTCTCACAGGAGCTAAGTTCCTGGTGGAGTAAACAAGTTTCTAGCCTCCCTGCAGCTTAAAAAAATAAAGTTAGATTTAGAAAAAATAGCATGTGAAAGAAATGGAGACTCGTTTCAAAATCTGAGCTTGAAGCTGTCTGAAAAAAGCTGTGGGGAAATGATTTCTCAAATGTATAATTTCAACATTTTCAAAATGTTTCTCTTTTGGAAATGTTTCCAAAGTAAAATGTTTTGATTTTTGCATGTCCAGCAGGTCGAGGGAGGTGATTCTGCCCCTCTACTCTGTTCTTGTGAGACCCCACCTGCAGTACTGCGATGAGGTCTGGGGCCCCCAACACAAGAAGGACATGGAGCTACTGGAGTGGGTGCAGAGGAGGCCATGAAGGTGATCAGAGGGCTGGAGCACCTCTGCTATGAAGACAGGCTCAGAGAGTTGGTGCTGTTCAGCCTGGAGAAGAGAAGGCTCCGGGGTGATCTTGTAGCAGCCTTCCAGTACTTAAAGGGGGTCTACAGGAAAGCTGGAGAGGGACTTTGGACAAGTGCCCGTAGTGACAGGACAAGGGGCAATGGATTTAAACTGAAAGTGGGTAGATTTAGATTAGATCTATGGAAGAATTTTTTTAAAATGAGGGTGATGAAACACTGGAACAGTTTGCCCATAGGAGCTGCATTTGCCCCATCCCTGGAGGTGTTCAAGGCCAGGTTGGATGAGGCTTTGAGCACCCATGGCAGGGGGCTGGGACTAGATGATCTTTAAGGTCCCTTCCAACCCAACCCATTCTATGATTCTATGATTCATTTGGAAAAGACACTCTTCATAAAACCTGACTTATCTTAAAAAAAGAAAAACAAGAAAAAATTAATAAGGCTAATTAATGTAAAAATTAGAGTGTCAAGTTGAACAAAGTATTTTGCCTTGACACATCATTATTTTTTAAAAATATTTCAGCACAAAATTAAAAATGAATGTTAACTCTTCTTCAATTTTTATTCGGTTTCTGAATGGAACCCCTCCTCTCCTTCTAGTGAAGGCTAGTAATTTTTTTTCCAGTTCATTCTTGGGCTTAATCCGCTCCGTTTGTGATCAATCGTCAAGCTAGGCCAACATGGCCTGACTTCAGAAATCCCATCATTAGCAAGGATCGTGACATTTTACTGCTCTCTTTAGACACCCTATAGAGATATCCAGTGTAAGAAAGCTTTATTTTATCTACGAGTGACATATTGACCAGTATCCATGAATGAGATTGCACATTTCAGTCCAGGCAGAATGATGAACAATAATAATAACACTGTAAAATCAGTGTGCACACACACACATGGAGAGTGAAGAGCAGGACTTCTTGGCTGGAGATATGAATCTAAAGACTTTCAACTATATAGTTATCAATTCAGCTGTCAAATAATTTTACCACTTCCCACTGGATTTTTGGCATGAAGATCTCTGAGGTCATCTTGCCAGGAGCACTAACAAATAGAGGAGATGAGAGTTTGTCTCTCCTCTCCTCTCCTCTCCTCTCCTCTCCTCTCCTCTCCTCTCCTCTCCTCTCCTCTCCTCTCCTCTCCTCTCCTCTCCTCTCCTCTCCTCTCCTCTCCTCTCCTCTCCTCTCCTCTCCTCTCCTCTCCTCTCCTCTCCTCTCCTCTCCTCTCCTCTCCTCTCCTCTCCTCTCCTCTCCTCTCCTCTCCTCTCCTCTCCTCTCTTTCTCTTTTCTTTTTCTTTTCTTCCCCCAAAATGAGTGAAGGAGTATGACTTCATCATTGCCTTTCCAAGAGAGTTGCTTATCTCAACAGAGAGATTCTAGGGACAGCACTAGGCTCTGTAAAATGCAGAAAATCAGTCTACAATGAGTCCAGAAGGCTCTTCCTGAAGGGTGGGTGTCTTGGCAGGCTCATGGATTGTACATTGCTTTAGTTTCTTAGGATAGATTTTTGATGGCATGGTGATGTATTGGAGTCTTCCAAGGCATGGAGTACTAGCACGGAAAGAGAAGTGAGCCTAGGTGAGCCAAAGTTGTGTATTTTCACAAGTCCTTCAGCTGCTCCCCTATAATCCAGGAACGTAGGGGTGTAAATCCTAATCTAATATCTTAGTAATGTTTGATCTACTACTAATAATAGCTCCACCTACTTGACATGGGACATAACTGACATTTGTAAGGTCATCTGAGTCTTACAAGTAAGATACGACATGAATAAAACATACTGTAAGAAAAACAGTGCTGGCATCGCCATTTCATTTTAATTCTTACTAACAGGGGCCTTGCCAGCTTGGAACTGAGGCTTCCGGCCACGAGAATCCCAGCAGAGAGTCCTCAAAAATAATTTTCTCATGTTGCTTTTTATCTCTCATTTCTAGAGAGGCTAGTGCAAAAAAAATAAATCCCCGGGGAACATACCCATGCTGTGCCCCGAGTTTGATTTAAGGGGGGAACAAACCCATCAGGTCAAGAGAAATGGTTAACTGCAGCAGAGCTCGGTTACCTCTGCGTGACCTTCCTGGAAAACGTGGACGGGAGTCTCTCGGTGGTGCTGCAGATATTGGATGACTCTGCAGCGTTGTTGAAAGACAGGGGTGATAAATAGTGTTTGAGCCATGTTTCTTCCCTCCTTCAGGCAGAATTTGAGATTCTCAGGTATACGGCCTTGGGAGAGTGATTCACGAGGTACCACTGGCACCGGCTGCCTCTGGGGAGAAAGCTGACACTTCCAGGACACTGACCTCCAGCCTGCATGCGTTTTAGATGTTTCAGCACCCTCAGGAAAACCACAATTAGACATTGCCTCCCTGTATTTAACACCCAGAGACCAGCAAAGCGCATGGCTGGGGAATGAATATTTGAAAAACAAATGGCAGAGATTAAAAAAAAAAAAAAAAAAAAAAAAAAAAGAAGACTTTTTCTTTTTAAAAAAATAAAAATCCCAATATCTCTGGCATCAGTTGGGTGAATTCGAACTTGTTTGGAAGTGAGCTGAATACCTTTTTGCACCTCCCCACACAATCACCTTGCAGAAAAACAACCTCTCAGCCAGAAAAAAAAAAAAAAAAAAAAAAAAAAAGGCAAACCCACACAGATTTTGCACTTTGTAGAGGCAAGATGGTGCTTTAAATCTTCCTTCATTATACAACTAAACCTGGCCAGGCTGAGCCTTGCACCCGCTCCTCCTGCCTTCCCCTCCTGTGAAGCACACGAGCTCTAGACGTTGGCAGCTGAGTGTAGGCAGGATCTCAGATATCATGGCAATATAAATAAATAGAGAATGATGAGATAAAGCATACAGGCAGATGGAGGTGGTGATAACGAGATAGGCTGATAGGGTGGTCAGGGTAACTGCGCTTCAGCACATGCATAAATACGTGGGTTGTGCCCCTTGCCCTGGGGGCAAAATATCCAGCATCCAACACGACACACATGCGGCCGTTTAGCCAAAAGTACTCCAAAGCCTACAGTAAGGATAAACCTCCCCTTGTGCAGCACATTTAGAGCAACAGCATTTTCTATTAAAAAATCCTTGTTTTTAAATGGCAGATATTCATTAAACAGGACAGGTATAATTGGACCTCAAGATTTCAAGGAAAAGTTCAACAAATAAAACACTCCAATATCACCCCACCTTTTTAGGCAGGTAAATACCCAGATACAACATTGAGAGGTGCTTCTATTAGCAGAAAGGTCCAACTGGCTGTGAGAGGAGTGAGTTTTTGTTACATTTCCAAACTTTCTGCTATGAGAATCACCAGGGAAAATGTGAGGGTCGTGGACTGTAGCCTTTTTCTTGACACTTGACCAGCTTTTTGGTGTGCAAACGTTATTATAGACCTGTACAAGCTCAATGCTGATCCTGAATTTCTGCCTGTTGGCATCATGCTGTCTGTGAGCCCCTTCACTAGGATAATGACCACAAAACTCAAGCTAGTTATGGTCTGGTTTGATACTGAGTCTGTTACTTGCTGGGTATTTTCGCTAGAACACTGGTGATGATTTGAAACACTGTCTTGTCCAATGCTTACTTACTAAATTCAGCTTTTGGTAGACAGCAATTAACATTTTGTATTGTATGGTGTGGAGGGGAATGTATGTATTTTTAATATCGGGGACCAAAATGCTGGTTGAATTTGTTGAAGAAATTTATGACATGTAGGGATTTTTAGGATAAAATATTTCTTTTACGGAAATAACAATCTGATTTGACTTTTTAAAGCTGAAGCTTTTTGCATTTTTCATTTCCAAATGGTATTTTCTTTGAAGGATTGACCTAATTTAGAAAAAAAAGATAAGAAACAAAAAAAAAAGTTTTAAATGACTTTCAAATGATACTTAGCATCTCATTTTCAGATGAAGAAATGTTTTGGGCTGACTCAAATGATTTTTTTTTGTTTGTTTCATTAAAACCAAATGAAAACCTGCAAACTTTTGCTTTGCTTTGGCTCTGTCATTTTTTTTCCTCCGTGGTTGTTATACTTGGCCACGCCACTGGAAAATGCAGTAATTCACTGAAGTGAATCACCACTGGCGACCTCTTTGAAAATACTTTTGGTGATACATCTCAAACATCTCCAATCTCTCACGTCTTTCCTCAGGTCTGAGCATTTGTTAATTAAGTATTGGCACACAGTGCCAAGGGAAAAAGCTATTACCATGAAATGAATGCAAGATTTTGTGTGACCTAGTTGGAGATATCAGGACCATCAGCTTTCCAAGCAAGGAGAAAACCCAAGGTTCTTGGAGTATTTCCTCCTCAAACTGCAGTAGGCAATTTCGCATCGCTGCTGGGAGTTATCTGTCCGTATAAAGTGGTCAAGAACGCAGCCACTGCAACAACTAGGTAAATTTGGCTAAGAAATGATGATTTTTTTCTATGGATAAACGACATGTTCCGAGCCTCAGTATTGCCTCATCTGGGTAATCAGGCACTGGTGCAAAAAAAAAAAAAAAAAAGACTGAACTTTCTGTGGATGTGCAATGCAAACAAAACCACAGCTTTGCCTTCCCCGCCCTTGCACCAAAACTATGTTGAGGTTTTGGAAAGTATACTCATATTTTCATTTTCACTCCTCCAAGGTAGGACAAGAAGCAGGATGTGCTGAAATACCACAAAGGACTGTCTGGTCTGGGTAGGTTTCTAGCACACTTCTACAGAGCCCAGGAAGGCTCTTGTTTGTGAGTGGATCTGGCTTTTCCTGTGAGTTGAAACCCTCGCTCAGTCTTGCCATTCTAAGTTCAAAAATCGAGTCTTCGTTATGGGTGACTGCGAATGATCTTGGCTTCCAGGTGTAAAGAGAGCCAAACAAAATCTTCACTCCTAAACTAATTTTACAGATGAACCCTGTGGCTGATCACATCCCCACTGAGGCTGAAGTGAGCTGCAAAACTTTCTGCTCTCATTAAAATCAGGGTGAATCTTATCCCTACCTTGAAACAGAGCAGAGGTGGACCAGCAGATAGGGACCGGCAGTGGAGGAGTCAGAGAGAATAAAGTAAGATTACTTCATAGGAGAATTACAGTCTTTTATTTGCATTGTTTCTTTTCTCCAGCTCTGAGCTTTGCATAAAAGCCGTCTTTGTTAAAATATTGTGTTGGGCTATGGTATTGGATTGACAAAAAGGCATTTATTCTGGGGTTTAATGCAGCACAGAAACAAGGTATAGTTGCTTTAAATGAAAATCAAGGGCAAGCAGCCTCCTGAGAGACTCAAAGTTTAAACAAATTACAAGAAGTCTTTCTCAGGTGAAATTGGAAAGGGTGCTCTGTGATGCAGAAGAGTGGCCATGAGTCCTCTGTGTTCACACCGTCTTGGGTATTGTAAGGAGCTTTCTTGTGAAACTGTTTGCCAAACCAGAAGTCCTAAATTGAAATGTGTTGACAGAAAGAATCTTACTACGTATTTATAATTTAAATACATCTTGAGGCAGGTTATGAGATGATGCGGGTAAGTCATAATTCACCCTCCTTCCTTCCTCCCTGCGTCCTGGCGCTCCTTCCAGCACTGGCCAAGGCTGCCAGGGCATTTGGTATTGCGGGTGCAGATGCTGGGCATCATCCCTTCGCCCTGAGTTTCGGAGGGGTGCTGGGAACTTGGCAGGATCAGGCCCTTCACCTCATGCAATCCTATGACCCTGAGGGAGCCCACACACAGATTTGTTCCGTAACACATAACAAACAACTTCGTTTTACTTAAAGGGAGGGAGATGAGCACTTTGAACAAATGATGCATTAAATCAGGGCTGCCAACTGCACCTTGATGTGAGTGCTTTATGCCAAGATCTGTCTATCTATGTATCTAATCTTTTCTATTCCCAGCTCTTCCTGCTCATCTTTCTATCCGTCTCACTCCCTCTCCGTATATATCTTCCTTATTTCAAACTCTTTCTGTGTATCTATCTGTTAATCTATCTACTTATTTTGATGGCTGTCATCAGAATAGCATATATTATGGGGTTTAAACTGTACTGGCAAAGGACACATAACAATTCCTCTGACAAAATTACAGTTGCATGGAAACCAGGCCCCAGTTTAACTTCACCAAAATCAAGGGAAAACAGTAGCTGGGTGGCAGGTTTTGTTGTTCAGTGATTTGAGCCTGGAGCTGGGGTTTAGGGGCTGTAGGATGGTCTGCTGTGGGGTGGTCTCCTTGCAGTGTCTCTCCTGCCCTCATAAAGTTTTCCTCCTTTTTCTCGTTTCTACACTCTCCAGCCCTGCTGTGGGCATCATAAACAGGTTTTTATTTTTCACCTAGAAATCTGACCCATGGGCTTTGTGGCACATAGAGATATGGCACTTAGGGACATGGTTTAATGGGTCTTGGCAATACTGGGTTTACGGTTGGACTCAATCATCTTAAAGGTCTTTTCCAATCTAATGATTCTATGGTTCTATGGTTCTATGATCTCCAGGTGCTACTGAAATGAAACAACATCTTGTTTTCCCCATACTCTGCCCTCACACATGAGAGGTGCCCTCCATCTCTCGTTAAAGGCATCTAGGGGGTGAGCTGCCATTTTGCGTGCTCAATGCAGATAATTAGTTTTACTCTCTCCTCTCAAACTATTCAATTTTAAGTTTTTTATTTCTATTTATTTTTGACTTTCCGTCATCTGAAAAAAAAATGAATCTGAGTCTTTCTCTTCTCCCTACCCCTTTTTTCTCTGTTGTCCTCATGTTTTACTCTCTGTATATGGTAAAACACGTACTTGGATTACTTGGATTGTATTCACATATATTAACTTCTACAGCCTGCAGCGAACAATGAAAACCCATCCTAGTAAGGAAATAACAGTAGCTACACATTGGCTGGTAAAGGCAGAGGAAGAGTTTCAATGTACACAAGGAAATCGAACCTCCAATTTGCATAAGACTAGGCTGTGCTAATTTGTTAAGTGAATAGATAGATGAGAAACAAAAACATGCCTTAGAGCATGCAGGGATGGTTACTGCAGAAACCAGTACCCAAAATGGGTCAGATCCAAAAGGGAAGCCGGCAGAGCCCACTGCCTGCTGCCGGAGTGGGTCTTGATCAAAGGGTGAATAAAAAAGCAAATATTCATCTGCTCCCTGAAACCGCAGCCCTTGCATTTGAAAGGCAGCAGGGAGCCACCTGGCACTAAAGGATGCTCCAGAAGTGATGGTATATCCAGGGACATATGCAGAATTTCCCAGGTACCCAAGAAACCGAGGATTATTTTTTTTTTCAGGGTTCACCATCCCTATCAACCTTCCCAGAATTTGGCAGAGAAGTTCTGATGGAGAAGCACAGAGTGAGGCAGATGGGGACATGGTCTCATTTCCTCTCCTTTCCCAGTGAAGTGCTTGTCACTCTTGCAGACAAAACTTAAATTTCCCAAGGGAAATGAAATCAATGGAAGTCTCTGGGACTTTCCGTCTTTGTTACCTGTAA
Organism: Tauraco erythrolophus; assembly: GCF_009769465.1. Classification (NCBI taxonomy): domain Eukaryota; kingdom Metazoa; phylum Chordata; class Aves; order Musophagiformes; family Musophagidae; genus Tauraco; species Tauraco erythrolophus. The sequence continues at coordinate 5,199,672 of NC_141468.1, forward strand.
GGGAGACAGTCTTTAGGTCTGTGCTCAAGAAACATGATCACCTCCAGCAGCAAAGAGAGAGAGACTTGATATTAGCCATCACGTGAATGTACACACACCTATGATATATATATGTGTGTATGTGTACATATACATGTGTGTATATATATGAAAATCCAGCTGAGTAGGTTTTCCATGTTGAATAAATACCTGGGATCCCCGGGATCAGACAGTTTGATGAAATACACTTTTGCTAAGCATTTGCTATTTTCTCCACCAATTTGATTTATTTGACTAACAATAAGGAGTGATCTTGGAGCAAGAACAAAAATAATCGTTTCTCGATGCGAAAAAGCTCTAAAATAATAAATGCCAAGAGCTCGCTGAGATGAAAGACCTGAGGTGGTTGTTCTGGAGGAAGGGAAGCTGCTTTGTGGAAGTGCAATAATATTTTCCTTGCCTTAAGACTATGAAGGCTTTTCTGTTCAAGCTTTCCCCTGGAGCTTTAGCAGGATACGGCCGTGTTATTGCACCTTTGATAGCGCACAGCCAGGCGATAGCTGCCTTAGCAGGTGTGTCAGGGGTTGCAGGGAAACTTTACAGTCAGGGCTTGTTTTCAGGAATCCGTTTGATTATGTCTTTAAACAGTACAGCTAGGTGGCAAGAGACCGCAGCAAACTGCTCCCTGTAGACAAGGTCCCGGGTGGCTCAGAAACGTTGCAGCCTTTCCAGCTAGAGGTTATGAGAGCCCCTCAGGTTGCTGAGCTGGGTATCCATGAAGGCTATTGTCTCTGCTGCCTGCCTTTGACTTGCTTCTGGCTGATGCCACTGAATGAGGAGATATTGATCATGATCCTTCCAGCATTACTGAAAGGTGTCTGAACATCTCCAGAGGGAGGTGGTACTGGGACCTGCAGAGAGCAGAATGGAAGTAAATATGTTTTCCTGGAAAAGTAGTAAATGGGGTAAATTTCAGGGGTGAGGGAAGTCAATCCCTAGCTTTGACCTCAAGGTCTCTGAAGAGGATTCAGCTATGCTCCTTATGGGCTGACATTTGTCAGTGGTTCTTAAAACCTCCTCTTCCTGTGATTAATACGCTCACCATTAGAAATAATTTCTCTCGTCTTGTCTGATGTCTCCAAGGAAAAACACAACACTTCATAGTATCCCTAAACCACCAATTACTTCTTAGTTACATGGTAAGCCCAGGAGATCACAAGCTGCCCCTTGGGCAAACAGCCGTTACCCATTATGGAAAATAACGATCTGACTTTCGGATAACTGAAAGGGGAGGATCATGAGTGCAGTGCTCATTTGTCAGAGAACTGCCAACCATTTTATAGCTGGGAATGGCTGAGAAGGTATCTCCCTTGCTGGCAAACCACAAGGGAAAAATATGCAGCTATCAAAGGGGTTCATGAACCTAGATACATCGCTGGGGTTGCTGTTTTTCCACTGGGCATTGGCAGCCCTCTGGTCTTCTACTGTAGGGGATATCCAATGAGGGCCCATGAGATATGAGCTCTGAATGTGGGCGTAGGCTGAGTGAGGACTTGGATCTTCAATGGGAAGAATTACAAAACTGCCTTGTGGACAGGACTATGGCTATTGCTTTAGACATAATCATATTTACCAAATTCATTAGCTATGCAAAAGAAGCTAACAGACTTCTTTGCTCTTGTGGACCCATCATATCCAAGAGACATGAGAGTCTCCCATTTCTATAAGTGATTTTCTGCATGTTCAGGTTCTGTATATCCTCTCTGACAAGGAGCTGCCAAGGAGACGTGGCCTGGCCAGTTGCTTGGTTTTTCTCCTGGATGTGGTGGTGGTGTATTGTCCTCCTCACCATGGTGTGAATGTGCATAGTGGGAAAACTGAAATCAACTGATTTTAGTATATCATGTTGATTTCCCTGTTGATATCTTTTCTGATTCTTTGAAACAATTCCCTAATTAACTACTCCACTAGTGAACCCAACAGGGATAAGTAGAGTTGTAACCCCCTTTTGTAGCATGTTATCCAAAATACCCTTCAATTCCCTAGGAAAATCGTGGATGGTTCTGAATGGGAACCTGTGTCTCTGCATGGCTTGTTTCCCATTGAGGGAGGTCCCCACTTAGCTCAGGGAGTCTGAAGCTGGTCAGACTATTTCTTCACTGCCTTTCTTCTGTACCCTGCTCCAACTCTTCAGCTGAATTGTTTATCCTTCTTGAGGTGCTCCTGCTCCCCTTTCTGCAGTCTTCCTCTCGTCAGGGCCAGATCCCAGTAAGAAAGCTATTGCTCTTACTGTGAAATATACGTAGCTGTATGTTTAGGAGAGTATTTGGAGTAGGAGTTTTGAGGGGTTAACTGGCTTCAACTGGTGAAGCCAGTTAACCTAATGAAATGCCCACCTCACGGTTTTGTTCCTAAGCTGTATCTGTGGTGGATGAATGTGCAGGAGGCAATGAGTGCTTGTGGCCATGGCTGCTGCTTGTCTGTCCATCCACCTAGCCATGGTCATACTCTCTCAGAAACCTCAGTGCCTGAAATGCCCGAATATCTGAGATCCCACCGCGTCCCTTCTCTGAAAGCATCCTGTCTACTCCAGCCTTCCCCAAGCTTTTGCTGCAGCACTCAGTTTGGCACAGTCCTGCAAGCCATTTTGTAGATCTTAATGATTGCACAGCCCTCATTTTGAAGGCTCCCAGTGTTTGCTTCAGGTATGCCAAAAAGAGAGGGTGCGGTACAGACTTCGATGAGTTGGCACCCACTGACTTGAGTCAGTATTTTCAAGCCCTCAAATTTGCAGATGGTGGAACCTGGAGCACTGGCTTCACTCGTGGTCCTCCTCCTTCTCCTTCTCCTTTCTCTCTTTGTCAACGATGCATGGAGTGCTGGTGGGAGCCATCGTGGAGATCATCTTGGTTGGCAGGGTGAGATGAGTGGGGAAAGAGGAACAACATCCAGATGGCAAGAACATCTCAGTGCTCCTCACAGCAGTAGGATGGCCACTGGGCAATGTGAGACTCTCATCTTTGAGAGGACGTCATGGGCTTGAATTGTACCACTTGGCTAGGAGGTATCTCCACTTTGCAAGCATGACATGATAACCATCTAGAGCTGTCCAAGTGTGTGCAGGGTTATCTTTGGCAATACAAAGTGTCAAACCAATGGCAATGAGCTAATACAGCGCCACGGCTACATATTATCATGACTAGTGATGGGACAAAGTTGAGCTCAGTTTGAACCAACATATCAGAAAGGATCTTCTTTGTTGTGAGAGCTTATGGGCAGTGGAGCTTTCGTCATGGAAAAGCGGAGACTCTATCATATGGAGTGTTTGAGGCTGGACAAGACACTAAGGAACATACCAATCCCAGCCTGCCTTTTTCTAACCTGTTGCCTCACCTGAGATCACTCAGATCTCAGTGACAATAGATCGGGGAGGCCATGCAACCTGGCCCCCAACCAAAGCAGGATTCTTCCACCTGCCCTGCCTATACCACACACAACAAAGAGATGGCTGTTAGCTCACGATCATTTCCCCCCCCTGGTTTTTTAATCCTGAAGTAAACACGCTGCAGCTACAGGAGGGGTGGTATGCAGACACTGGGCCAGGGCTGGCTTCCACCGTGGTGGTAGGAATGGGAATTCCACTGCAGGCTAAGGGAAAGGGAGAGCCCTCCAAGCTAACGTGATGTGGGAGGTCTAATTCCTACCATCCCAGGCCTGATTTGTAGGCAACAGATTATTCCACTGGCTTTCACGATGTTTTTTATATCTTGGGTTTTTTTTTTTTTTTTTTTTCTTTTTTTTTTACATGAAAGCAGGAGTGTGTGGATTTTGCAGGTAAATTATAATGAAAGCTGATGGGTGCTTGTGTAGGCTTGTAGAGGGTTTGTACACAGAAAGCAAGCAGGGGCTGGAGGGAATAGCTGAATGCCCAGGGAATGTTTAATTAGAATATAGTGAAAAATCTAAAGGTTATACCTAGCCCCAATTCAGTGAAAGACAAAAAACGACTGTTCTCAGAACATACCTCAGCAGCAAACCCTGTCGCACCTGATGCAATGTTTCCCTCTTGGGCCACCCACCTCTAAGACACGATTATGCAGTGAGAAAGGAGCAGCGCTTTGCACTTTCTGTTATCATGGTCCTTCTTAATTATACCTGCGTAAGCGTTCAGACACGGCTGCAACGAGCATGGTACATATCCAGGGGAAGTGAGATTCATCTGAGAATCTCCTACCACTTGGCAAGCGTTTATTAACTCAGCCTCCCAACACTCCCGTGAGGAAAAATGTGTCGAAACCTATTTTCAGTATTAATTTAAAAAAACCCCAAACTT